>NC_141111.1:12600185-13167685 GCF_041138505.1 Cibotium barometz | reverse complement strand
TACATGTGTGTGTGTGTGAGAGAGAGAGAGAGAGAGAGAGTGGGAGGAGAGAGTGTGCATTTAGATTAGTGTATGTACGATGTGTACATGTGTGTGTGTGTGTGTGTGTGTGTGAGAGAGAGAGAGAGAGAGAGAGAGTGCGTTTAGATTAGTGTATGTGCGGTGTGTACATGTGTGTGTGTGTGTGTGTGTGAGAGAGAGAGAGAGAGAGAGAGAGAGAGAGGGAGAGAGAGAGAGAGCGTATATGCATGTGTGTGCGTACATCTACATCTGTGTAGAATGTGCTTGAGAGAGAGAGAGAGAGATGGGCCAGACCTGGTGAGAGAGAGAGAGAGAGAGAGAGAGAGAGTGTAAGTGAGAGAGAGAGAGAGAGATTGAAAGACAGAGAGAGAGAGAGAGAGCGCTTCTATGTGTGGGAGAGTGTAATAAGAGCGAGGGAGTGTGTGCATGTGTGTGTGTGTGTGTGTGTGTGAGAGAGAGAGAGAGAGAGCAGGTGTGTATATGTGTGTGCATGTGAGAAGAGAGAGAGAGAGAGTTTCAACATTTGAGAGTGTGTGTACGTGGCAGAGAGAGGGAGAGGGTCATGTGCATGTGCATGTGTGTGTGTGAGAGAGAGAGAGAGAGAGAGAGAGATGGTTGTAGAGAGGGAATAGTTCTTTTCTGGAATCTTGGTCGGCCGCAGCAATGCGCGGGTGCAATACTAGTATATATATATATATATAGATCCCACACGCTTTGCTGCAAAGCGTGAACCTTTTAGTCACCCACCTATTGTGATATATAGCATCATGCCAAAAGGACGATAAATTTCGGCGTGCCAAATGTGACAACACGGAGACAACGTAACGGTATGATTAGGAATTGTAATAAGACCAAGGTCTATACGGCACCTCCCCGCTCTATCAACCATTTTTAAATGGTTAAAATCTATGTATCAACATAGGTTCAATCCATATATGTCAAAGTGATGGATAACACTTCACCTCCCCACTCTATCAACCATTTCTAAATGGTTAAAATCTATGTATCAAAATAGGTTCAATCCATATGTCAAAGTGATGGGGATAACACTTGAGGGAGAGTATGTTGGGAATGCAACCATTACCCATCACTATCACACTACTAGGAGGAGTCATTTAGCCAAAGGTGGATTAGTCCAAACAACCTTAGAGTCACTTAAGCTTTGTGAATGGCAGTAAGAAAATAGAAGTCTTCATTTCTCCCTAGGATGATCAATTTCTACAAAATCAAGCGAGGACAAAGAACAAATGAGCCCATCTTGAATCTAGCTGCTGAAGGCCTATAATTTGGAGAGGAAAATTGGTCGAAAACTGAGAGACTACTGGAGAAATTATGGGGGAATCACACTTGGCTCCTTATTCTTGTATTAATGTGCCTATAAAAGAGGCTCGTTTTTATGAGTAACCGAGAGATCTTGTTTATGCATGAATCCCCCAAGAGTTTGATTAATGCTTCATCAGGCTTAATTACCATCATTGACACTTAATCATGATGCTAATCATGCTATCTTCTGGTTATGATCCACCATAGTTGCTCGTTATGCTCCATAATCTTCCGCAAAGAGATCTTGTCTTTCACCTCATTCAACAAACAATTAGAAATCATGGATGATTTGTTAAAATTACAGCAATGTGATGAGCTATGGTGGATCAAATACTAGAATCAACATCATTAACAAAGTGATTAGATGATAATTAAGAGAGAGCAATTAACTAATAGCTTAATGTAGGCATGGATAATAAAAAACCAGCAAATTCTCATTAGGCCAATGCCTCAATTTATAGAGTTTACATCCAAGCATCTAATCCCACTGATTTCTCCTTGATTCACTCCACCTCTTTTGCTTGATTCTCTCCACCTCTCCCAGAATATCTCCACACTTCCTAAATCTTCTCATGCTACCCTTTATTCTCTCCCAGTAGATTCTTCTCACCTTTTCACATGTTCTCTCACATTTACACTTTCTCTTTTACAGCCTCTAACCAAGGGCTTGTTCCCGCACACACCCTAGTCACTTGTATATTTCAACATCTCCCCTCAAGTGAATACTCCTAGCACACCTGGACCCTATACCAAGTTTCTCTCTTACTTGATAGTCTGCGAGACCAGTGCCTAGCACACCTCCCCTCAAGTGAACTTAGCAAACCTGGATCCTGTACCAAGTTTCTATCTTACTTGATAGTCCATGAGTGACCAGTGCCTCAAGTCCCTAAACTCATAGTCCTTGACACTCTCTCTCTCTATGTGTCCAAGGCTTACTACAAGTACCCGCGACCTTGACTAAAGTGCTCACACATACATCTACCATGTGGCCTACATCATCGGTGGCTCAGAGGTGGTTTTACTTTGTTGGGGCAGGTTACATTGGGTTGTGGGGTCTCTCTCTCTCTTTCTCTCAGAGATTTTCACATGGCTCTTCACTCTTTGGAGCCTCACATCTTCTCTTGTCTCCAGTCTTCTTATCGTGGTAGCTTCTCTCCACGCGTCCGTGTCTTCCTCTTCTTTCAGTCTTCTTGTGGCAGCTTCTCTTCACGCGTCCATGTCTTCCTTCAATGCTTCCTCTAGATCTTCTTCTCGGTGTGGATCCTCTTCTTGGAAAGAGATGTTTTTCTTCTTTCATGGCTGGGGCCATGAGCTTGTTCGTCAGGTCTTCTTGCTCCATGTGAGCAACATGTTTAAATGTTTTGCTGACAGTTCTTTTGGGCTTTTGATGTTTATCTTGTGTCATTATGCAATGCAAACCCAAATCTATGTGGGAGGTCTTACCTCTTACCTTATTCTGGACAAGGGCAGTGTCTGATCCCATTTTTACACTGATGTAATGTGCCCAATACATAATGCATATAGCATTCATTCTTATGCACATTCCCAAATGCAACTCTGCCTGTGAATAATCTTGAATTTGAGTGTGATTTGTAGGTATTAACCAAGGGTTAAATGCAAAATGATGATTATCACAAATTTATCAGTACAATTTTACCAGAAATTACATTAAATCAAGGGTAATCAACTTGTACGGAATGGTTGGAGTATCAAACCAACTCCGAATTGCAATCTAAAATTATAGGGATCTGTATCAGATACCTAATGGTTAATTTGAACCCTCAATTGCACCAAAATACAATGATTAGTACTGATTAATCATTGATTAGCAAATTAATCCTCTGTTTTGTGTGCAAAAAACAGAGTATACAGGGAGCCCAGATCTGAGGCCTTAGAGTTCAAATAAGCTCAAATCCTTTCAAGGCCATCAATAGCAATTAGTCTAGTAGAGGATTCAGCCAAGAAACACAAGATTTGACCAAATATTGAATGCTTAATCTCTGTTTTACCAAAGTCACCTTTAGATTTGATGAAGAGCTTGGATCTCACTGTAGACTTGATCAAATCAAGCTCTGACTTCACCAGCTTGTAGAGCATGCTTGAAAACACATAGGGCTAAGAGGAATTAGACCCATTTGATTTGATGAAGTGAAAATGACTGATTTGCTTCAGAAAAATGGCGCTTGATAAAAATGTGATTTCTCCTCATTCCGCTGGCGGTTTGCGCTTCTGATTCAACTGGCTAGAGCACCTATGAGTTGGCTATGTATGGATAGAAGCAATGGGGCTAATTTGATGTGTGCAAGGAGATAAACCTCCTCCACCAGTTGGGGTACAGAAGGCTTCTTGAAAACAGCTAAAAATTTGATTATTTTCTAATTATCTACTAATCCTAATTAACTAGATAATGGGCTCATAAACTTGATGGATTCTAGGCTAGGCTCTGATACCATATTAAAATTACAACAATGTGATGAGCTATGGTGGATCAAATACTAGAATCAACATCATTAACAAAGTGATTAGATGATAATTAACTAATAGAATCAAATACTAGAATCAACATCATTAACAAAGTGATTAGATGATAATTAAGATGTAATTAGTGAGCAATTAACTAATAGCTTAATGTAGGCATGGATAATAAAAAACTAGCGAATTCTCATTAGGCCAATGCCTCAATTTATAGAGTTTACATCCAAGCATCTAATCCCACTGATTTCTCCTTGATTCACTCCACCTCTTTTGCTTGATTCTCTCCACCTCTCCTAGAATATCTCCACACTTCTTAAATCTTCTCATTCTACCCTTTATCCTCTCCCAGTAGATTCTTCTCACCTTTTCACAGGTTCTCTCACATTTACAGATTCTCTTTTACAGCCTCTAACCACTCCCTTCACTTGTATATTTCAACATGATTGCGGCGAGTAAGGAAACTTTCTTACTGAGTGCATATGGCATGTTCCACCTTTATACTATATGGCCATGATTAGCTTTTGGGTGCAAATGTTGATGTTTATGCTTGCTAGAAATTCTCAGAATTCATAATTTTTGAAACCTCATTCATTTGGCACATTCATGTTGGGAAGCATCAACATGGTGCAATGCTAAAGGGATTTCTCGGACTTTATCCACCATGAAGGATTTGACTCTTTAGATGATGATTTAGTATCTTGGACAGATTTGACCTCATTGGAATCCACTCAACATTGGATGAAGAGATTTGAGGTTCATGCGGATGTTATGATGTTCTTCACTCATGTGGGTTTTATGCCCTTATGATATATATTGGTTTTGAGTAAAAAACCTATTTGGGTGGGGATGCTGGATAATAATTATTGCGGGCATGTATATATTAATTATGGTCATGTACCATGAAAAGCTCAAATGCAACAAAGGTCACAAGATGAGAGTGCTAGTCTAAAAAATGGTTGCCAAAGAGAAAGACATCATGCATATGATAACTTACCAAGCAAAGCTCAAATGCAGCAAAGGTCATAAGATGAGAGTGTAGTGTGCAAATGGTTGCCAAAGCGAAAGACGTCATGCATGATGAGCCTCATGGTGATAGTTGATGGTTTCAAAAGTGAATTTGAATGCGTGTAGTGCCTATGAGGGTCCACAATTGATCAATGTATGCAAATGATGATGATGATGGTGTAGACCATGATGGATGTGTATAGTTGTGTGCAAGAGATTCAGAAAAAATGAGGAGAGATGGTTCAAGAACTCAAAAGAGAATTCACATAACTTCATGAAAGGATTGGTGCTTTATAATGCCCACATGAATGTGAATAAGGATTTAGATGCATCCATGCCTAAGGTTGATGCCTAGGGTTGATGCACATAATGGGAAACAATCTGTGCCTAAGGTTGATGCCTAGAGTTGACTCATATAAAGGGAAACAATCTATGCCAAAGGTTGATGATGCAAATAAAAATATTTGCATAGTGGGGATACGTCTTACAAAAGTAAGAAATTCATGGGTGATGCATCAAGGAAAGCAAAAGTCTTATATGACTCAGATGATAACGTCTTTGTGGATAAAGAGAACCTTTCACCCTTGAGACATCTCCTTGTTGCAAATGGTTACATGATTACCACTTGGGAAGATTTTAAAAATAAGTTAAGATCTAATGCCTTTCTCTCCATTTGCATTTGGTTTGTGAATGGGATGACTTGGATCAAATCAAGAGTGTCAAGGAGTATTCCTATAAAATCTTAAAGCTTTTGCTACATGTGGATTCTTCAAGTGAGCATTTCAAGGTCTTAAAGTACATCAAGGGCTCAAGAGGGACATTAGGGGGGTGATGTCAAAGCCTAACTACTTGTAAATCAAGTGAGTATTTCAAGATCTTAAAGTAAATCAAGGGGATCAAGAGTTGTATTGGGGGTGATGTCAAAGCCTACTCGTAACTCTTAAAGAGGCTATGTTTTGGCGGAGATTAATTAAGACAAATGCAAGTCTAAGTCTCTTCAAAGGCCAAAAGTGAATTATTCTTCCATGGGAAAGTATACACAAGAAGCTTGATTGACTCATACAATCCCAAAGTAACATACAATGTATGTAAAATATGAAAGGTCAAATTTAAGATTTGAAACCAATCCACAAAAGAATGCTATTACTAATGGCAAGCCCATAAATGGTGCTAACAAGAGCATGGGTATGAAGGAAAGAATCAAGGACTCATGAAGAGAAAAGGACTATGCTATAAATGTAGGGAGAAGTGGAATAAAGACCACTTCAAGTCTTGCAATAATGTAAAGAATTGATCATTAAGCATGATTCCTACTAAGTCAAACCATGAGGATGTGGTTGAAGAATTTGAATTTAATGATTAAGACATGGAAGAAAGGAAGATCTTGAGCCTAAGGGTGTGAGTTTTTATTTGATCGAGGTGGATCATGCTACATGAAGGAATTAAATCATTGATAATGGGGGTTGTTTACTATATGTGTTATGGATGCATCAAGGAATCAACGAATCAAGTCATAATGCTACTCTATGCACTCTCTCCTATGATGTCTATTTCATTTTCAAAGGTGCAAACACTTCGAGCCTTTGAGGCTAAGGGTGGCACATGTATTTAGTGTGTTTCAGGACCATGATACATAGAGATTAGAATATTCCACAAATTGAATAATAGAAGAAAATAAACCATAAACACCATAGCATGATTCAAGAGCATAAAAATCAAAGAACACAAGATAGGGTGCAATCTCCCCCCCGATGTGTGTGGCTCCATTCCCAAAGGAGGTATTTAAATTATATTATCATAAATTTAGCCCTTGGAGCCATAAATAGCATAGCTTTTCCCAAATTGGGCTTTTAAAAAATTGACCCATAGTCCAATACTTTTAAAGTATCTCATAAAAAATAAACCTTACTACCCAACATATGTAAAATGGGCCAAACCATACAAAATCAAATATTTAGCAAAATGTGCTCAGCTAGATAATCTCATCCCTATTAGCGTTCACTTTTACAACGCAAGAAGTTGATCATCATTGTTTCCTTGTCTATAACACAGTGCTATTAACAAGAGATGTTTATTACAAAAAGACCACAACAAGAGATGACCCATACAAGGAATGTATATTCATTGATAAATTTTATACAGAGGTAAAAATTACAAAGCCCCTATGATGTTTGGGTTTGTGGAAAATCGAAGCTGTTAGGGGGGGACTCCACAGGAACGGGAGGAGGATGATCAGGACTATCGAGCTGGATAATTCCCACAACATCGCATTGAGGGGGGGCGGGGTGCATCATCGGGCTAGTGGCATGAAAGGATAGGGGGCGTCCTAGGGCCTAATACTAACTTGGTTGATTATCTATTCGATAAGCTCGCTCCAAAAAATGTTGTAGTCCTCCTCCTCGTAAGCATTCAAAGGGGGGTTTTGCAAAAAACAAAAAGAAAGGTCAAGGATGAATAATAGACATAAAACAAAAGACTATTAGAAAGGTATTTAGAATGTGATGTACAAAATTGTACCTTTGATGGTATTTCAAGCAGAGTGTGTATCAACAAAAAGGTATGGAATGCGACACGCCAACCACCACAGGAGCTTCCATTCGGTTGACGTGGAGCCCTATATCTAATATATCCTGTGCAGCTTACAAAATCATCCTGGGTGACACCCTCTATGGCTACTATGAATTTCCTCAAGGATCTTCATCCTAAACAAAATAATAATATAAATACAATGTCCATATGATAACCAAAAAATTGAATTATCTTTATTGCATGTACTCACAACATAACATTAACATGAGTGCCATCGGTGGAGTTGACCAAGTAACATTTCCTGGTAGGTAGGTGGTACATCACCAAAATCCAATGGGCACTACAAGTTGCAAAAGGATGGAGTGAAAATTATGTATAAGAAAAATGAACCCAAGGGCCAAACCATGAACAGTAGAAAATGAAAGAAGTTAAGAAACTTACTCCTCATGGTATGAAAAGAAAATAATTTGCATCAAATTGATTGTGAGATCCCTGTTCCCACCGCGCAACGGATTCGGGTACTAGCAGCGGAAGTAGCACTTCTTACGCGAGGCAGGGTCCCACACTCGGGGCCTCGTCCACGGATATCCGGACAAAAGACTAATCCGTCGGTTTTTCCAAAACCAGACCCGGAAAAACTTCCCTTATCCGGAAAGCACGGGCGATTCCACCAGGATAATTTTTACTCTAACGTAGTCAAAACCCTTACTGATCAAACAGATCGGACAGCATCTATAAAGATACTTGGTCAGATCAAGGAAGAAACTTGCACTTGGATCATTGGGATCAACGCTTTTTTCCCCACCAAGGAGGCACAGCCGTTGATTCCTATCCATAGAACAATTACTATCCAGGATTTACTTTATCTATCGTAATAACAAAAATTGAGTCTCGATTTACGGATCCATCAGTCCAGCCTAACCCCATCCGATCCCATGGGTTAGCCAACCGCCCAACCACTGTAGTGATGGGATCCAATTTGGAATTTGGTTAGGTTTTGTCCCGGTTACCAAGGAAAAGAGTTCCAAGGCCCCCTAGTCGGAATTTCATGCAAACATAAAACTAGCCACACCACTTACACACCCAATATGAAAATTGCCTTTTTCTTAGCATCAGCTAACTTTAAAACAATCCTTTAATGAAACCATAGTACCACTGATCACAATCTCCCAATTTATCCAGTTGATTCATAATTTCCCATCATTCCTTCATCAGAGTATCTATGGCATCATTGGCAACTAGAACGCTCACCACCTGTCCACACAGGGGCCGTTTCAATAGTTCCTAGCCCATAATACTCAACAATATAATCACTTATCAAGATGGACTCTCGTTGAAGATCAGCAAGATCAACCAACAGATCCATATAAAAGAGCCATGGACTCATCCGTTGAGGACCAGCAAGGTCAGTCAACCAGATCCATGCCCGGTTCCAGAAAACAACTCTTACTCCTTGTTCCAATATCTTCCTCGACGCACGAGTGGGTATCCTGGGCGACCCAGAGCCCGAGCACCGTATGGTCAGCACCCTCTAGGATCCTTCGCAGGTGACCTAGCGCTTCACTCATAGGCCGCTTCCTTGGTCCCTCATCCACCGTACCGGAAGCTCACCATTTTAATCGAACCGAGGCTGGTCAAGACCTCGGCCGACCTTGCTACGCGAGACGTCCTCCATTGACTCTCCGTCAGCAGTTGCAACTTTATCAGTTAGGTCTCCACGACCTTAATCACAAGACGGTCAAAATGCTTTCCCAGCATTCTTGACATAAAACAGCCATTTACAAACAGCATTTACAAACAGTTTACAAATACAATTTCTATATTAACTCTCATTTTTCCACATTATCCCTCATACAATCCTCATTACTTATTCCACATTTCATTTATATGTGTACTCATCCAATCATATCATTTTCTATCTCTTCACTTCAGATTCCTTCACATCACATATCATATATTCACATCCATATCCACATCCATACATCCACATCCACATCCACATTCACATCCATACATCCACATCTACATGCTTAACTCCATTTTCACATCCTCATTTATACATCCACATCCCATATCCACATTCATACATACACATCCATATCCGCATTCATACATACACATCCATATCCACATCCACATGCATACATTCATTATCACGTCCTCATTCATACATCCACATCCACATACATACATACATACATCCACATCCACATCCACATTCCCATTCACATCTATACATCCATATCTACATGCACATTTCATCCATACATCCACATCTATATCCTCATTCACATCCATACATCCACAGTCATGCATCCACATCTACATGCTTATCTCCATTTTCACATCCTCATTTATACATCCACATCCCATATCCACATTCATACATACGCATCCATATCCACATCCACATGCATACATATATCCACATCCACATTCCCATTCACATATATACATCCATATCTACATGCACATTCACATCCATACATCCACATCTATATGCTCATTCACATCCATACATCCACATTCATGCATCCACATCTACATGCATACATCCATACATCCACATCCACATTTACATCCATGCATCCACATCTACATGCTTAACTCCATTTTCACATCCTCATTTATACATCCACATCCCATATCCACATTCATACATACGCATCCATATCCACATACACATGTATACATATATCCACATCCACATTTCCATTCACATATATACATCCATATCTACATGCACATTCACATCCATACATCCACATCTATATGCTCATTCACATCCATACATCCACATTCATGCATCCACATCTATATGCATACATCCATACATCCACATCCACATTTACATCCATGCATCCACATCTACATCCTCATTCACATCCATACATCCACATTCATACATCCATACATCCACATTCATACATCCACATCCACATCCACATTCACATCCATACATCCACATCTACATTCCCATATCTTTTATGCATACCTCTATGCGTGAAATTCAATTATGCTAAAAGTAACACTTTTATAATAAAATATTCAACTTTTATGCATACCTCTATGCATGAAATCCAATATGATAAAAGTAACGCTTTTGATATTAAAATTTTCCTTTATGCATACTTCTATGCATGAAAATTAAAAATGGTAAAAGTAACACTTTTAATATAAAAAATTATCTTTTATGCATACTTCTATGCATGAAAATTAAAAATGATAAAAGTAACACTTTTGATATAAAAATTTTCCTTTATGCATACTTCTATGCATGAAAATTAAAAATGGTAAAAGTAACACTTTTAATATAAAAAATTATCTTTTATGCATACTTCTATGCATGAAAATTAAAAATGATAAAAGTAACACTTTTGATATAAAAATTTTCCTTTATGCATACTTCTATGCATGAAAATTAAAAATGATAAAAATAACACTCTTGATATAAAAATTTATCCATTATGCATAATATTAAAATTCAATTTCTCCATGATTGTAATGAAATTCTTTCAATTAATCTAGGATGATAATTCCTAGAATATGGTAGGAAGTCCTCTTTTTATGCTTTGAATGAGATTATTTTATGCATAATTTTTATAAAAATTTTGCCATAGCTCCGCTGCTATGAGTGATAAATCTCAATTTTTCTAAGGGATAATGCTTATCATTAAGAAAATAATTAAAATAATCTCTAATTGGATTATCAATCCATAATGGATTGAATCATTAATATATATAAACTAAAAGCATAGAAAAAGCCATTAATTTGGCCTCAAGCATAGCTTAATCTTGGGTTAAGGAAAAGCTTTATGAAAAGCTTGATTTGGATTGAGAACGGTTCATGATTATGACCATTTCTTGAGTGAGAGAGAGAATTTACATAAAAATCATTAGAATTTAAACATAAATGAAAATTAACTTCAATAGCATTATGTAACTCTTCACTACTATTCAAACTTCAATAGCATTAAAAAAAAACCATACCAATTAAACTTCTCAAGCTTGAGAGGGGTTGAGAAGAGAGAAACATTGAGAAATTATAGAAAGATCAATATTCACTAATTACCTTACAACTTGCTTGATTCTTTGTTCACGGTAGAGGCCCCCAACCAATCAATTGGTTAAGTATGTTGATGGAGCCACTAATGGGGATTGAAGAAAGAGGGAAGCTCCAAAAACTAGTGAATTATTAAATGAATTCACAGTTTCTGGCTTAGGTGGAGTAGAGTAACGATGCATAAACACTATATATTTTTCAACAAGGGGGAGGCTTCTATTTATAGGAAAAATTGAGCTCCTAACCAAACAAACTGATTCTAGAATTTTCTAAATCAGTTTGGTCAATATTTGACCATTTTTAGATCAGTTAGGCTAACTTTTTGGAACTAGACTTGAATGAGGAGAGAGGAGAGATGAAATATCTCAATTTTTATGAGTTTAAAACTCATTCAAGCATGTGAAATATGCACCTCCTTTAAAGAACTCCCCTTCCTTACATATGTGTCATAATGGAATCATTTTAATATTGCTCATAGTTTTTTTACTAATAAACCTTGTACATTTTCAACTCTTCATCTTATGTGAAGTATGCACCTCCTTTAAAGAATTCCCCTTCCTTACATATGTCATATTTTTAATATTGCTAATAGTTTTTTACTAATAATCCTTGTACATTTTCAACTCTTCATCTTATGTGAAATATGCACCTCCTTTAAAGAATTCCCCTTCCTTACATATGTCATATTTTTAATATTGCTCATAGTTTTTTTACTAATAAACCTTGTACATTTTCAACTCTTCATCTTATGTGAAATATGCACCTCCTTTAAAGAATTCCCCTTCCTTACATATGTCATATTTTTAATATTGCTCATAGTTTTTTACTAATAAACCTTGTACATTTTCAACTCTTCATCTTATGTGAAATATGCACCTCCTTTAAAGAATTCCCCTTCCTTACATATGTCATATTTTTAATATTGCTCATAGTTTTTTACTAATAATCCTTGTACATTTTCAACTCTTCATCTTATGTGAAATATGCACCTCCTTTAAAGAATTCCCCTTCCTTACATATGTCATATTTTTAATATTTCTCATAGTTTTTTTACTAATAAACCTTGTACATTTTCAACTCTTCATCTTATGTGAAATATGCACCTCCTTTAAAGAATTCCCCTTCCTTACATATGTCATATTTTTAATATTGCTCATAGTTTTTTACTAATAAACCTTGTACATTTTCAACTCTTCATCTTATGTGAAATATGCACCTCCTTTAAAGAATTCCCCGTCCTTACATATGTCATATTTTTAATATTGCTCATAGTTTTTTACTAATAAACCTTGTACATTTTCAACTCTTCACCTCATGTGAGCATTTACTCATTTTTGGGTATTTTCTTTTTACAAGTTAGATTTATCTCCTCCCTACACATGGATTGATGCTATTGGTCCATAGGAACCTTAATTGGACCATAGTCTAAAGATTTCTGAAAATCTAGACCCTTAGGCTAAGGTTCTTTATAGCTATTTTCAATTAATTCCAATTGCACATTGGAAAATTCTTTTTGAATTTCTGTTTCAGGGGAACTCATCTGAATTAGAAGAGATATTTTTCTATCCAAAAATATTCAAAATCTGAATATTCTCTCTCTAGAATATTTTTCTCTCTCTAGGCTAAAACAGATAGAAACAAGGTCTTTATATTTCTGAAGAGGGATTGATTACAGGGAAAGATACTAGACATCAAAAAGGGGGTGGGGGAGGAATCTTACATTCTACCCCACTTAAAAAAATGCGAGATGTCCTCATCTCGCAAACTGGGATAATTTCGCAAGATGCACGAATATGAGACTTAGAGAAAAATTTTAATCAAGATTAACCACCAAGATAAGTCTTAAAGAGAGCAAGATTCAAAATACGAACAAGATTTAAACTTTATTCATTCTCGAAACTTATACAGTAAAGATAGAGGAACTCTTTACATTTCCATAAGTCCGTCCATCATATGGTCACAAAAGCAGTCCTCACAAGCTGCACAAGTATAAGGTAACTCATCTATGGGAATGATTCTGTGGGTTATTGCTGCGCCTATCTCAGTGGTATGAGGTGTTCTAAGAAAAGGACCTCTGAGAGGCAAGCCAAAAACGGGGTAAAGGCATATCTTCTCATGAGGAAGAAAACACGCCAGTAAGAAGACCCGCTCAGAAAACCCAGGATGCCTTGATCTCATGACGCAGTAGTATCGGGGACCCAAACCCAAAGCTTCAATAACCATGGCTAAGCGGACATTGTTACGAAAATGTTGCTGACCCCAGGGTGTTACCCTAGTTATGTCTTGATAGGTCCGCCATTTGGTCTGCGCTACAGAAGTTCCTAGGTGAGGAAAAAGTGAGCGCTCATACTGTTCTATAAAATCCTTCTTCACAGACTCACTTGCGTCTTGAAGGTGAGGAATCATTATGGATAAAACTAGTTCTTGTTGCCAAGCCATGAAGGAGATTAAGAAAGAAAGGAGATCGATGGGAGTAAGATTACTGTGAACGACAAGTAAAAGTTACGACTTATATAAAGGAAGGAGCTAGCGTAACTTAGAAGCCAACGGTAACTTGCCCCACTGAAGTTTTACCGTCTTTCCATGATTTGGGTTTGGCACATTTTTCTATAGAAGGCATTCAGAACTTTGAGATGAGGAGATAAAAGAAGTTCGTAAGCTAAATCACCTACTTCCTTTGGTCCACAATATCTGGGAGATAACTTCTTATACTTCCCAAGAGATAAAGAACTTCTTTTGGGCCGTACTCGAGACCAAAACCTTGATATCCAAAACATCGATTCTCACTTCTGAACTCATTGTTCTGAATCCTTAAAACAGGTGGGACTCTTGAGAAGTATTCTAGGAAAAGGGTCTTCCTTTGTTAAACAGAACTTTCTTTTATTTTAGAGAGGGAATAATTATAAGATCAGAAAGGGAGATTCTTACTCCTGTATACCTCGAAGGCTGGGGAGGAATCTTACATTCTACCCCACTTAAAAAGTGCGAGATGTCCTCATCTCGCAAGGTAGAGGACAACTCTTTTTCTTAACATCCAATTTTATTTTAGGGTTCCTTATATTCTGGTCAACCCAACAGAACACTGGGATAAATATCCCTTATATAGAACTCATCATTAATATTCAGATCATATCATTCATATCTTTAACATGATAATGGTCCATTAGACCGAAAAATTTCCTTCTGAACATTCCTCCACGGGAATTTTAGTCAAGCAAGTTCTCAATTTGTCATCCCTTAACTTGATCTACTGATCAAGTGTTAACAGTAACAATTTGACAGCACAACCCACTAATCTCATAGTGATTTGCTGAATTCATTATCATCATTCCAGTTATGAATATCATCACTGGGACTCGTCCCATTCATCCTCATTGTGGTTTTGTTCAGATTTTTATATTTCAACTAATTTCAGAAATCATCAATTTTCAATCAGAATTTTCAATCAGAATCCAATTCAATTCATCAATTCTCAAACAGAATTAAAAATCATATCAACCACATTCGAATTCATCATCTGGATAGCATTAAGGCTTATAATTTCAAGTCTTAGATTTACTCGTATATACTGTCAGTAAAGAGCTGCAGTATACTCTCGGTATATACGGGTAGTCGTGGCTCTTGGAATTATAAGGTAAATACCATCATGTCTAGGCCTCAAGCAAGTCAGGGATTCTATATAATTGCGGTACTTCTATCTGAAGACCCAATTACCAAATTACGAATTTCAGTTTGAATATCAAATTGTATGAATTATATCACACAATTACAACCTTTTTGTGTTTCTACATAAATTTTTGACATATTTGTCTTCTCAGTTGATCTTTATTAACCAATTCGCTCTGATACCAACTGTGAGATCCCTGTTCCCACCGGGCAACAGGGATTCGGGTACTAGCAGCGGAAGTAGCACTTCTTACGCGAGGCAGGGTCCCACACTCGGGGCCTCGTCCACGGATATCCGGACAAAAGACTAATCCGTCGGTTTTTCCAAAACCAGACCCGGAAAAACTTCCCTTATCCGGAAAGCACGGGCGATTCCACCAGGATAATTTTTACTCTAACGTAGTCAAAACCCTTACTGATCAAACAGATCGGACAGCATCTATAAAGATACTTGGTCAGATCAAGGAAGAAACTTGCACTTGGATCATTGGGATCAACGCTTTTTTCCCCACCAAGGAGGCACAGCCGTTGATTCCTATCCATAGAACAATTACTATCCAGGATTTACTTTATCTATCGTAATAAGAAAAATTGAGTCTCGATTTACGGATCCATCAGTCCAGCCTAACCCCATCCGATCCCATGGGTTAGCCAACCGCCCAACCACTGTAGTGATGGGATCCAATTTGGAATTTGGTTAGGTTTTGTCCCGGTTACCAAGGAAAAGAGTTCCAAGGCCCCCTAGCCGGAATTTCATGCAAACATAAAACTAGCCACACCACTTACACACCCAATATGAAAATTGCCTTTTTCTTAACATCAGCTTACTTTAAAACAATCCTTTAATGAAACCATAGTACCACTGATCACAATCTCCCAATTTATCCAGTTGATTCATAATTTCCCATCATTCCTTCATCAGAGTATCTATGGCATCATTGGCAACTAGAACGCTCACCACCTGTCCACACAGGGGCCGTTTCAATAGTTCCTAGCCCATAATACTCAACAATATAATCACTTATCAAGATGGACTCTCGTTGAAGATCAGCAAGATCAACCAACAGATCCATATAAAAGAGCCATGGACTCATCCGTTGAGGACCAGCAAGGTCAGTCAACCAGATCCATGCCCGGTTCCAGAAAACAACTCTTACTCCTTGTTCCAATATCTTCCTCGATGCACGAGTGGGTATCCTGGGCGACCCAGAGCCCGAGCACCGTATGGTCAGCACCCTCTAGGATCCTTCGCAGGTGACCTAGCGCTTCACTCATAGGCCGCTTCCTTGGTCCCTCATCCACCGTACCGGAAGCTCACCATTTTAATCGAACCGAGGCTGGTCAAGACCTCGGCCGACCTTGCTACGCGAGACGTCCTCCATTGACTCTCCGTCTCAGCAGTTGCAACTTTATCAGTTAGGTCTCCACGACCTTAATCACAAGACGGTCAAAAAACTTTCCCAGCATTCTTGACATAAAACAGCCATTTACAAACAGCATTTACAAACAGTTTACAAATACAATTTCTATATTAACTCTCATTTTTCCACATTATCCCTCATACAATCCTCATTACTTATTCCACATTTCATTTATATGTGTACTCATCCAATCATATCATTTTCCATCTCTTCACTTCAGATTCCTTCACATCACATATCATATATTCACATCCATATCCACATCCATACATCCACATCCACATCCACATTCACATCCATACATCCACATCTACATGCTTAACTCCATTTTCACATCCTCATTTATACATCCACATCCCATATCCACATTCATACATACACATCCATATCCGCATTCATACATACACATCCATATCCACATCCACATGCATACATTCATTATCACGTCCTCATTCATACATCCACATCCACATACATACATACATACATCCACATCCACATCCACATTCCCATTCACATCTATACATCCATATCTACATGCACATTTCATCCATACATCCACATCTATATCCTCATTCACATCCATACATCCACAGTCATGCATCCACATCTACATGCTTATCTCCATTTTCACATCCTCATTTATACATCCACATCCCATATCCACATTCATACATACGCATCCATATCCACATCCACATGCATACATATATCCACATCCACATTCCCATTCACATATATACATCCATATCTACATGCACATTCACATCCATACATCCACATCTATATGCTCATTCACATCCATACATCCACATTCATGCATCCACATCTACATGCATACATCCATACATCCACATCCACATTTACATCCATGCATCCACATCTACATGCTTAACTCCATTTTCACATCCTCATTTATACATCCACATCCCATATCCACATTCATACATACGCATCCATATCCACATACACATGTATACATATATCCACATCCACATTTCCATTCACATATATACATCCATATCTACATGCACATTCACATCCATACATCCACATCTATATGCTCATTCACATCCATACATCCACATTCATGCATCCACATCTATATGCATACATCCATACATCCACATCCACATTTACATCCATGCATCCACATCTACATCCTCATTCACATCCATACATCCACATTCATACATCCATACATCCACATTCATACATCCATATCCACATCCACATTCACATCCATACATCCACATCTACATTCCCATATCTTTTATGCATACCTCTATGCATGAAATTCAATTATGCTAAAAGTAACACTTTTATAATAAAATATTCAACTTTTATGCATACCTCTATGCATGAAATCCAATATGATAAAAGTAACGCTTTTGATATAAAAATTTTCCTTTATGCATACTTCTATGCATGAAAATTAAAAATGGTAAAAGTAACACTTTTAATATAAAAAATTATCTTTTATGCATACTTCTATGCATGAAAATTAAAAATGATAAAAGTAACACTTTTGATATAAAAATTTTCCTTTATGCATACTTCTATGCATGAGAATTAAAAATGGTAAAAGTAACACTTTTAATATAAAAAATTATCTTTTATGCATACTTCTATGCATGAAAATTAAAAATGATAAAAGTAACACTTTTGATATAAAAATTTTCTTTATGCATACTTCTATGCATGAAAATTAAAAATGATAAAAATAACACTTTTGATATAAAAATTTATCCATTATGCATAATATTAAAATTCAATTTCTCCATGATTGTAATGAAATTCTTTCAATTAATCTAGGATGATAATTCCTAGAATATGGTAGGAAGTCCTCTTTTTATGCTTTGAATGAGATTATTTTATGCATAATTTTTATAAAAATTTTGCCATAGCTCCGCTGCTATGACTGATAAATCTCAATTTTTCTAAGGGATAATGCTTATCATTAGGAAAATAATTAAAATAATCTCTAATTGGATTATCAATCCATAATGGATTGAATCATTAATATATATAAACTAAAAGCATAGAAAAAGCCATTAATTTGGCCTCAAGCATAGCTTAATCTTGGGTTAAGGAAAAGCTTTATGAAAAGCTTGATTTGGATTGAGAACGGTTCATGATTATGACCATTTCTTGAGTGAGAGAGAGAATTTACATAAAAATCATTAGAATTTAAACATAAATGAAAATTAACTTCAATAGCATTATGTAACTCTTCACTACTATTCAAACTTCAATAGCATTAAAAAAAAACCATACCAATTAAACTTCTCAAGCTTGAGAGGGGTTGAGAAGAGAGAAACATTGAGAAATTATAGAAAGATCAATATTCACTAATTACCTTACAACTTGCTTGATTCTTTGTTCACGGTAGAGGCCCCCAACCAATCAATTGGTTAAGTATGTTGATGGAGCCACTAATGGGGATTGAAGAAAGAGGGAAGCTCCAAAAACTAGTGAATTATTAAATGAATTCACAGTTTCTGGCTTAGGTGGAGTAGAGTAACGATGCATAAACACTATATATTTTTCAACAAGGGGGAGGCTTCTATTTATAGGAAAAATTGAGCTCCTAACCAAACAAACTGATTCTAGAATTTTCTAAATCAGTTTGGTCAATATTTGACCATTTTTAGATCAGTTAGGCTAACTTTTTGGAACTAGACTTGAATGAGGAGAGAGGAGAGATGAAATATCTTAATTTTTATGAGTTTAAAACTCATTCAAGCATGTGAAATATGCACCTCCTTTAAAGAACTCCCCTTCCTTACATATGTGTCATAATGGAATCATTTTAATATTGCTCATAGTTTTTTTACTAATAAACCTTGTACATTTTCAACTCTTCATCTTATGTGAAATATGCACCTCCTTTAAAGAATTCCCCTTCCTTACATATGTCATATTTTTAATATTGCTCATAGTTTTTTACTAATAATCCTTGTACATTTTCAACTCTTCATCTTATGTGAAATATGCACCTCCTTTAAAGAATTCCCCTTCCTTACATATGTCATATTTTTAATATTGCTCATAGTTTTTTTACTAAAAAACCTTGTACATTTTCAACTCTTCATCTTATGTGAAATATGCACCTCCTTTAAAGAATTCCCCTTCCTTACATATGTCATATTTTTAATATTGCTCATAGTTTTTTACTAATAAACCTTGTACATTTTCAACTCTTCATCTTATGTGAAATATGCACCTCCTTTAAAGAATTCCCCTTCCTTACATATGTCATATTTTTAATATTGCTCATAGTTTTTTACTAATAATCCTTATACATTTTCAACTCTTCATCTTATGTGAAATATGCACCTCCTTTAAAGAATTCCCCTTCCTTACATATGTCATATTTTTAATATTGCTCATAGTTTTTTTACTAATAAACCTTGTACATTTTCAACTCTTCATCTTATGTGAAATATGCACCTCCTTTAAAGAATTCCCCTTCCTTACATATGTCATATTTTTAATATTGCTCATAGTTTTTTACTAATAATCCTTGTACATTTTCAACTCTTCATCTTATGTGAAATATGCACCTCCTTTAAAGAATTCCCCTTCCTTACATATGTCATATTTTTAATATTGCTCATAGTTTTTTTACTAATAAACCTTGTACATTTTCAACTCTTCACCTCATGTGAGCATTTACTCATTTTTGGGTATTTTCTTTTTACAAGTTGGATTTATCTCCTCCCTACACATGGATTGATGCTATTGGTCCATAGGAACCTTAATTGGACCATAGTCTAAAGATTTCTGAAAATCTAGACCCTTAGGCTAAGGTTCTTTATAGCTATTTTCAATTAATTCCAATTGCACATTGGAAAATTCTTTTTGAATTTCTGTTTCAGGGGAACTCATCTGAATTAGAAGAGATATTTTTCTATCCAAAAATATTCAAAATCTGAATATTCTCTCTCTAGAATATTTTTCTCTCTCTAAGCTAAAACAGATAGAAACAAGGTCTTTATATTTCTGAAGAGGGATTGATTACAGGGAAAGATACTAGACATCAAAAAGGGGGTGGGGGAGGAATCTTACATTGATGATGCAGGTGTAGAACCAGTCATCACAGATATAGATCATGCTGGTTACCTCGGATGAAAGGACCATTGAGACCAAAGAATTCACCATGTACACCGAACGGATTGGTGATTTTTTGGTAGTCTTGAAATGACGAGGCTGCAAACTACACAAGCCAAACATAAAATTGAAGAAAATTACAATGGATCACACAAGCAAAAAGATACATTAGAATGCCACCAACCTAAGAGAATGATGCAGGTGTAGAACCAGTCATCACAGATATAGATCATGCTGGTTACCTCGGCGGATGAAAGGACCATTGAGACCAAATAATTCACCATGTACACCAACGGATTGGTGATTTTTTGGTAGTCTTGAAATGACGAGGCTGCAAACTACACAAGCCAAACATAAAATTGAAGAAAATTACAATGGATCACACAAGCAAAAAGATACATTAGAATGCCACCAACCTAAGAGAATGAGGTACATTAAATCGTCGCGTTGATCTCCCTAGAAGAGGCAAACATGATACTCACTTCGTTTGGTGCCAACAACAATGAAAAAGTAGTCAGCATTGTGAATCAAGACCCGGACTTCAAAGTACAGCCTCAAGTATTCAAGGGCCTGCAAGTTTGTCACAAGAAGCTCGGAAGCCAACTCTTGTTTCTCCCTTTGTTCTCTCAATCTCTTCTTTCCTGCACTCTTCTCCTTTCAGCTTTAGCCCTCATCTCCTCCTCTAGCTGTTTTGTAGGGTCTCTTGTATCTTTTCTTGGTCTCGCTTAGCCACATCCTATGCATTCACAATGTCTCGTCGCCCAAGGGTTTCAGCCGTCCACTTCAAGCAAGTGTCTTGATTATGGGTGATTGGTACCTCCTCGACCTTGACCCTTTGCCTTAGAATGGGAGGGACCTCCAAGATCTCCCTCATTCTACGATCAAGAATAGCAACAGGTTCAAGAGTCTTGTTGTACCTGAAATGAAGACGTCGAAGAGAAGCCATGTCCTTGGGCATGATGGTAACATGATAAGCGTGTGCCGCTAGGACATTTAGCTATCCTGAAAGAACTCCACACAAGGAAGTCTTCCACGAACTCTTGGAGGCAATGCAAGGCAGAAGCTTTCCAGCGCATATCCAGGCCATAATCTAAACAGATACCCTTGACCAACCTTTGGAAGGGAAGTCTTGGTATGGCAATGGACATGTGCTTCTGCACCTTCAAATCTCTCTCAGCATGCTAGCACAATTCCTTTTTCAAATCCTGTGAGCTTGATTCATAATATCTATGTTCTTGCCCTTTCCTATTCATCTCGTTATGCCAGGATTGTCTAGTGAGGTACGACGGGATGTGGACTTTTTCTTAGCCCGACATTTAAAACCACGAGAACACAAGACAACCTATTATAAATGGTAAAAATAACGATATGATGACTAGCAAGTTGAAAAAATGACATAGAAGAACCGAATACACGAAAACAAGAAACAACCACAACAACCCAATGGAGGTCATCCTCTGACCAAGATTTGTATGTATCGCGTTGTTGTGGTCATTTACCAAAACATAAGATTTTGCATTCAAACATCACTACAAGACAATGCTGCCATACATGCGATAAATTACGAGCGCGTGTATGGTCGTGCATGTATTTGAATAGAATCGGACGCGTGTATTTTGGCATTTAAATTCACGTGTATATTGGCATCTATCAGCGCGTGTATAAGCGCGTGTATGTACATGCAATATTACACGCATCAATACACGCATTAATACACCCATCAATACACGCTTGGTAGAGAAAAACTGAATTCCTTTAAAAAATTAAAAACTATTTTCTTTAAACCATCTCATAGTACATTACAGTATATATCATTACACAATCCCACTACATGCATTTACAACAATGAAATATATTCAAAAATAAATCATGAGATGATAATTAAAAGACAACACATACAATAGAAATGTCATCAATTTAGAACGATACAGTGATTGTTTAGGGTTCGATCTCATCTTCAATAAGATCTATCCTTGCCAAACGATCAACATCAATATCCATTTGATCAATTTGTAAGGCTACGATTAAATTTATTCCACTATCGATATTCTGTACTCCATTGATAATGGTATCGATGTCCTGGTCATCCTCATCAACATCACCATCATCCTCAATGGTAGGGTCATTCTCATGATTATGAGAAATGGCACGCTCATCCTCATTATCATGATCATCTCTTATTATCGATCACAACATCTTCATTGGCATGTTCGACATCATCTTCATTGCGGCTTGTTACATCCTCCATATGCTCCATATCAGTGAATGTATTATACATCACTTTGGAACGTGGTGCAATAGGGATGACGTACCACCATTTAATGTCATGCACCATTGGTAGATAGATAACCTACTCAAATACACATATTGTAGTAATTAATTAGCATATCAAAAGTCAAGGGGTACGCGAGCTTAGATATACATGTACATGAAACACATTAGTAAAAAAATGCATACCTGCTCACATTGTTGTGGCAATACGAGCCTATCTTTCTTTGTTTGCCAAAACTTTGTAGAGTCAATAGTTACATAGCCACTTGCATGGCGTTTTATCGTTGCATTAGGCCCTTTTTCCACCACGTTCATTTGCCATTTGACATCCAAAACATACACAAAGAAGCGACGAAAGTCAAGCCTAAATATGTCTTGGATTGTGCCACAATAATCATCCATTTTTCCATTAGCTCCCTCAAAGCTACTAATGACACCGCAATCTTGTGTATTCCTCTTTTCATCAATTCTTTGTGTTCGAAAATGCTTGCCTTCACAGCATATAGCATTGAACATAGTGCACGGGACCAAAATAGAAGCAATATTTGTGTAAGCAATGTGAATAAATATTAAAAGCAAATCACTTTTACAACTAATGCAAAACATTAGTTCTATGTACCTTTAACATGCATCCTCGTGCATACTTCCATTCTTCCGCCGTGATATGCAGCCCCTCGTCGCTCTCTGCTCTCTCCATTTCCTCATGCAACCAATCAACATGGATATCATTCGGAAGTGTTGCTAAATGCTTAGGGTACGCCTTACGAGAGCCATGTTGCCTCTGAAAGAGAGCTCTTTCTGCTTGCCTTTTTGTCTTTGCATCCTCATATCTTGTAACCCATCTGCTCATCACATCACTATTAAGGATGCAAGTGAAATTGAGATCATCAATCAATGTTCTGTCAATTACTTTACTCTGTCCTTTTTCTTGAGGCACAATAGAGGTCATCCTCAAGTCCTCTTCATTGCTCCATAGTCGTGGCAAAGAGCTGTCCACCTGACCAAGAAATTCTGAAATATATACAAGAGACTCTTCTATCAACCAACTCTCGGCCATGCTTCCTTCAGGCCTTGCACTTTGCCTCACAAAGTCTTTTAAGGTCTTCATGAAGCGCTCTAGGAAGAACATCCAACGTGCATGCACAGTGCCACATAAAGCAATTTCGTCCACTAAATGCACAATGAGATGTAGTTGACTTGTGAGAATGGTTCACGGAAAAGTCTCCTCTATCAAACAAACCACCTCCATTGCCATAACACGCGCATCATCTAACGTGGCTGGATCAATTGCTTTGGAACTAACATATCTGGAACTAACATATCTGGAAAAAAAAAATTGTATGTTATACCTCATGCACGTTCATTTTGCAAGGTATAATGAAGGGTGATCTGACATGGGTTTAACATACCTCACAAGCTCGCCCATCTTATAAATACATTTTTTCAAACTCTTATTTGCACAATGGTCGATGCTAGTAGGTAATATGAACTGCGCACATAAGAGCACATGTAAGTATGGTTTATGGCATTACAAAATTTAATTTCAACATACAAGACTTGGAAAACACTTACTTGGAGCATCTTGTGCCAATCGTGGGACTTCAACCCATATAGTTGCTCAACGCCTCTTTTCTTAGTGGTTGTAAAGGCTCCCTTCAATGATCTCATGCATCCAGTGGGAGTACGCAAAGTGGTGATGGCCTGCTTTACGTGCTTCTCCTCTTTCTTTGATATAATCCATGGTGCAAGCGGAAGACGAACATGCCCACCCTCCTCTCGTGGCCAAGCTTGACGCATACGTCCTGCGACCCGCAAGTCCTCACGTACGCTAACATTGTCTCGTTTACCAATAACATGTTCCCAAATACCAGATCCCACATTCTTGAAGATGTGCATGGGATCAAGAATTGATCTTAAGATGGGTCCAATATGGTAGCCGAAAAAAATGGAGTACCTACACAAGGGATTGCTCTATGTGACCTTTAATCCAATTAGAGACTACACAAAACAAGATTGAAAAACATTACTATACCTGTTCATGCCATCTGGAGGAAGAATATTTGTAGACTCCCAAATATGCTTCCAATCTTTTGCACGAAGTGTTTGTGGAGGAATGTTACTCTTACTAGCAACATATTTAGGATGATCTGAGGGGAGAAATCGATGATGATTATCGAATATGGTCTTGATGGATGTGATGTGAATGAAAATGAAAGGTAAATTGTCTTCTTCTTCAGCCTCCTGCCCTTGCTCTTCTAGAGAGTGGTGATGGAAGACAATGTACATAAAGATGCCATGGTTTCCTCAAACAAACAAGACATGCATGTTTACCCGATGTTTTCAAACCTGTTAAAATATAAATAAAAGTTAGAATAATAAAGTCAATATTTATAATTAATATAGCCAATAGTATTAGAGTAGAGAAGTAATTAGAATTCTTACCACAACAATCGCTGTATCCTGGAAAGTCATGCATTGTCCACATCAATGCTGCTTTTAAGTCGAAGTGTTGAGAGGAGGGAGGCCTACTAATGTCCACCACCGCAACACCTCTCCATAGTTCCTCCAACTCATCAATCAATGGTTTGAGATAAACATCCATATGCTTGACTTTATGTTTCCCTGAAATGAGAAGGGATAACATAAGATGTCCCTTCTTGATTGCCATTGATGGTGGAAGGTTGTAATTCACCAACACAACTGGCCACACGCTGTATGCGGTGCTTTTGAAACCAAATGGATTCACTTCATCCATACCTAGGCCAAGTCTCAAGTTTCTGGGCTCAGTTTTAAAGCTGGGCCACTCATCTTCAATATGCTTCCAAGCAGGAGTGTCTGCGGGAATTCTCCACATGCCATCATCCGCCGCCGATCGATGTGAGGAATGCCATGACATGAGCTCTGCTATGGATTTGCACTTGAACATGTGTTTGATGCGAGGAATTATAGGAAAGTGTCGCAAGACTTTACGAGGTACATCAAAACTCTTCACATCTGTTCTATACCTTGCTTCACCACAAGTGGGACAATGTCGAGCCTCCTTATGCGTCCCAGGAAAGAGAATGCAATCATTGATACATGCATGTATGCGATCATAATCCAATCCTCCAAGAGATGTCACATAGCGCCTCGCTATGTCTCTTGAGGTGGGTAGTCTATTTCCCTTTGGAAGCATGTTTGATAATAGCCTGCATCCAATATCATCAATTAGTCCTAAATCCTAAACCTTAAACCACTAATTCAAATTTGCAAGTTAGAATGCTTACTTCAATAATGCGTCAAGACTTTCATTTCTCCATCCATAAACTGTTTGTATATTGAGTAGTTCAAGTGAAGCACGTAAAATAGAGAATGTGCACCCTTCAAAAACCAATGTCGATGAAGCCTTGTAAAGATGCTCTTGTTCCATATCATCCTCGTCCATACCTTTGGGATCATCCTTAAAAAGATTCCGCACCATAACATCAAACACTTCCTCTTCCACAACTTCGTGGGGTGCAGGGCTATTGTCATCCCTTTCCCACTCACCTCTGACAATAGATCCCGAAGCTCCAGCATCATCTCGTCGACGCTTTGCGTGCTCTCGCCGCGCGTAGGGCACCATGTTAGGGTGTGGTACTGCATCCTGCTTCAATTAGAGCTTATATATTATAACTCCATTAATTTAATTTGGATACCATGAGTCATTTGAATACCATCAATTTACATCTACTCACCTCTAAACCTGTTTGATTCCATTCTCCATACATGGAGATGTGATTTAAGGTAATTCGACGTGCTCGTACAATGCATCCTTGACATCGATTACACATACATTTGATCCGTTGTCCCAACCACACATCGCGATTACGATGACGCATTGTCTCATCTTCCCCAGAACTGCTTGAGGAGGTTGATGACATCCTATGTACAAACCAGAAAACACAAAATCATGCCAATGTTTTTAATGAAAGTATAAAAATCGCGTGTATAAACGCGACTATTTCCTAAAAATTGCGTGTATTAACACGGCTATTTCCTAAAAATTGCGTGTATTCATGCGGCTACATCCTGAAAATCACGTGTATAAACGCGGCTAGATCCTTAAAATCGCGTGTATAAACGCGGCTAATTTATCATACACGCAAAAATACACGCGTTTCTACACGCGACGACCTGTTTAAACTAAAAATAACCCGCCTTCCCCAAATAAACATTTTGAACTAACATATCTGCTCTCTTTCGTTTTCGCCTCTTCCAACAGACACTAAACCTAAGTGCAAGGAGCAGAGAAGGAGCACACACGGGTGAAGAAAACCGACCAAAAAAGAAGACTCACTTTTTCAGAGGTGAGTCACTTTGTCCTTTGCCTTGTCTCTTTCCTCAGATTTGTTTATGCTATTTTCTCTTTGCTTTTTGGGTTTGTCTCCGTCCTTTTCCTTCTCTGGTTGTTTGCGATTTTGGGTGAACGATTCTGACAGGGGCGACAGTAGGCCTTTTATAAGGACACATTGTCGGAGGTCGGTCGCTTTCGAATTTTTTTTTACGCAGGTCGCATGTAAAAACACGTGTATATCTGCATGTATCCTGTCTACACAGGCTGTTCATGCGCATATACATGCGTTTCTGGATGGGTGTATACACGCGTTTATGGACGGGTGTATACACGCGTTTCTGGATGGGTGAATACACGAGACTGTGTTTCTTGTTTCTATGGTTTGCAGGCTGATAAGTGGCTTAGATGATGATATTTGTGTGAGTCAAGAGACAGCCCATGATGTACATGAGGATTATTTTTGCAGATTCTTTATGGATATTCCAGGTTCTTCATCCGATCCATTTGCGTATGATGGAGATGCTAAATCATTTTGGGCGCCATCCTGGTCCAGTTGAGCTTACAGAGTACATGTATGCCCATCCCCCTCCTTCCATGCCTGGTGTCTATACCCCTACCGCGAGTATCCAGGGCACTCCGCTGCCGTCTATGCCTACGAGTCCGACGAGACGGCATGCAGCTTCTCCTCTTCCACGCCCACCGAGGAGACATACCTCGTCCCAGACACACTCACACACACCCTCCCAAGCACCGTCACGTCAGGGCTCATAGCCACCATCACGTACTCCCTCAGAGCCACCGTCACGTCAGGGCTCACAGCCACCATCACGTAGACAATCCCCCTGTCGTGACTCCACCCGCCGCAGAGCAGTAGGAAGAGTAGGAGTGGAGGATGCGGCGGGTGCTTTGGTGGAGGAGGTAGTAGGGCATGCGGTGAGAGAGGAGATAGAGGGAGAAGAGTTAGAGGAGACAGTTCGAAAGAGGAGGAGATGAGAGAGGTGGAGGGAGTGATCTGCTATGATGTGACGGATAGGGGCGGGATAGTGATGGATGCGAGGGGGAGGGAGGTAATGGAGTACATGTGTGGGGTAGTATCAAACTTGTATAGAAATTATTTTATTAAATTTAAAGATCAAAATAGCCAATTAGTTGGGGAGGTGATAGAGGCTATACATAGTCGGTACCCCAATCCCCCACATGCTACATTCTCGGATGTATGGGGAAGGACGCGAATAAGGGAGATCTTAAGTAATAAAAGATCTCACCTTAAAAAACTCGCGTACAATGATGGGCTAAATGTAGCTGCGGGTGGCTATCCTACCGAGAAACCTGCCACTGTGCACAAACGCGAGTGGAAGGAGGCAAAGAAACGAGCAGAGGGTGGCGTGAAGAGCAGGCAGCATGTGGAGGCACGATGGATCCAAATGGAGACCATTGGATCTTCGCATTTCAGATCTGGTGGCATCGAGTCATGGGAGGCAGAGTTCGTAAGTATCTTGCCACTTTATTTGATTGTTTACTTAATTCATTGATTCTATGATTGTTTTAATCTTACAAATTGTGTTGATTATGATACAGCGATGGGTTACGGGGAGGAAGCCCACAGCCCACGATACTGGGTATGCTCGCCGGCATAGCAGACGTGACACGTGGGCCATCTTCATTGATTCTATGATTGTTTTAATCTTATAAATTGTGTTGATTATGATACAGCGATGGGTTACGGGGAGGAAGCCCACAGCCCACGATACTGGGTATGCTCGCCGGCATAGCAGACGTGACACGTGGGCCATCTTCAGAGCCGAGGGACGTATTACGGACACGCAGTTTGAGATGGCCTTGAGACCATACGGTCGACAGGTACTTGAAAACTCTAAACGAATGATTTTGGTTTATTGAATTATATATATATATACTTATATACTATATATTACTTCAACAGGCACAAGCTACTAATGATCCACCCGCCGCCAGAGGGTGGACGTGAGCACGGACATTCCGACCGATGGGAGCTCATCTGAGCATGGAGGGAGCACCGAGTCATCATCTGGGTCTGAGTAGTACTCAGACTTATAGTATCACATTCCATATTGAGGATGTGGTTGTATATATTTTTTTGTAAACTGAAGCCATGGGCTACTTCGACATATGGACTCCCTTGTATATATGTGTGAAATTTTGATAGTAATATTGAATCGTGAATCGATAGTATTGCATTCATGTCTTTCTTGAATCGTGTATTGACAATGTATGCATTCATGTCGTTCTTGTCTTAATCTTCCTCGTGGATATGTTCTTCGTGGATGGTCCAATGCACAAAAAAAAAATCCAGAGAGTGTTATTGGGTGGCTGGAATGCTGGAACTGCATTCAGGTACCAAATAGCACTCTCTGGATTTTTTTTTTGCTCTTTGTTCGCGTGTATAAACGCGTCAGAATTGCAAAAAGTCACGTGTATATACGCGGATAATCTATAAAATACGCGTGTATAAATGCGTCAGAATTGCAAAAAGTCGCGTGTATATACGTGGATAATCTGTAGAACACGCGTGTATAAACGCGTCAAATTTGAGAAATATGCGTGTATAAGCGCATCTAAAGTCACAAAATGCGTGTATAGACGCTTGTATCAGCGCGTCTAAATGTAGCTGAACTGACAGAATGCGTGTATATGCCCGTGAATCAGCGCGTCTGAACAGTCCTATACACGCGCTTTTACACGCATATCTCTGGCCGCGATTATACACGCGCTGATACACGGGCCCGCTACTTTTTTTCACAAGTCATTTTTAGCGGCTAGGAGCGTGGGTATGAGCCCGATCCCTTGTAGTGCATCTTCATTCAAACAAAACATATAAGATTTTGCATTCAAAACAACATACCTTTGCACACCCAAAACGACCATAACTTATGCGATATTGGGTAGGATGACCTAGCATCGCATTGTGGTGGTAGTTCTCGGGGATGGAAAGGACTTCACATCTTGCATTTCTCTTTGCTACAAAAATGACCAAAACAACGCGACACGACACGACACATACTTGTTGGTAGAATGCCCTCCCCTCACGTTATTGTGGTAATTTTTGTAGATAGAACCAAATACATGAAAATAAGACATGACCACAACAACGCGATGGAGGTCATCCTCCTCTGACCAAGATTGGTCTATATTGCGTTGTTATGGTCATTTACCGAAACATAAGATTTTGCATTCAAACATCTTCATTTAAACAAAACATACCTTCACACCCCAAAGAGACCACAACTTACGTGATATAGGGTATATATAATTTGCAGGAAGGATGACCTAGAATTGTGTTGTGGTGGTATAGTTCTGGGGGATGGAAAGGACTTCCCATCTTGCATTTCTCCTTGCTACGAAAATGACCAAAACAACACGATATGACACATACTTAACAATAGAATGCCCTCCCCTCGCATTATTGTGGTAGTTTTTGTAGTAGATAGAACCGAATACACGAAAACAAGAAACGACCACAACAATGTGATGGAGGTCATCCTCTGACCAAGATTTGTTTGTATCGCGTTGTTGTGGTCATTTACCAAAACATAAGATTTTGCATTCAAACAGCTTCATTCAAACAAGACATACCTTCACACCCCAAAGAGACCATAACAGCGCGATACAAAGTATAATTGCTCATGGGATGACCTCCAAATGCATTGTTGTGGTTGTTTTGGTGGATACATTATTTTCTGAGCTACCTACATTGGACGAGAACCTATGCTAAGGTCGTATCTCAGAGAAGCACAAAAATAATACATGACCACAATAATGCGATGGTGGTTATCTTCTGACCAAGATGGGTCTGTATCACATTATTGTGGTCATTTACCAAATATAAGATTTTGCATTCAAACAAAACATACCTTCACACCCAAAATGACCACAACAACGTGATATGGGGTATACTTGCCAGTAGGATGACCTAGCATCGCGTTATTTTGGGGGATGGAAAGGACTTCCCATCTTGCATTTCTCTTTGCTACAAAAAAGACCACAACAACGCGATACGACACATACTTGCCGGTAGAATGCCCTCCCCTCGTGTTATTGTGGTAGTTTTTGTAGATAGATGGGGACTCAACTCTTAAACTTTTTATCCCCCAAAGCGACCACAACGACGCGATACAAAGTATAATTGCTGGTGGGATGACCTCCCAACAATGTGTTGTTGTGGTTGTTTTGGTGGAGACAATGTTTTCTGAGCTACCTACAGTAGATGGGCACCTATGCAAAGGTTGTATTCAGAGAAACACAAAAACGATATAGAAATCGAAAAGCAACCCCAACAGCAAATACCAACAAAGAAATCCAAAAACTATGGAATCAGCCAAAAAACCAATGCACGTCACTGTAGTACCTGTGCAAGGTCGTGTAATTAGCCATGAAATGATGTAGTCGTGAGGAGGAAGATGAAGACAAAGGTGACAAGACGAAAGCAATAGCGTAGTCATGAAGAAAAAGACGATGATGAAGAAACATAAGCAATAGTGGTTGAGAGGCACACGATGATGAAAGTGACAGTATGCAAAATTAAATATAGCATTAATTGGCCATGCACCACGTCAATCACATCATGCACTTTTCATTAGTTTTGGGCCACGTGGAAAAAGTCTCGATCTTCGAGCCCTTTACCTGAGCCTACCCAAAGTTCCTACTCTCATTCCTTTTTTTGTCGTTTCCTCATCACATGCCCTTGGTCTTTGTCTGAGTCCTTCATTGTGCCTTCATCACACCCTGAATCCTTCCTTGTCATCCATTATGGAGGTAACTCTTACCCTTTTATGTGTTTCTGCCTTCCAATTTTCTCATATTTCTCTTTGTTTGGATTGAATTATGCATATTACCCCAAAATGACCATAACAAAGCGAGGAGGCATATTCTTTCTATTAAGATAAACTCCCATTGCGTTGTTGTGGTCATGTTTTAAGAGAATGTCTACTATGCTTAGCTTTTTGTCATGTTCTTGTTTGCTTAAGGTTCGAGTAGTTTTCTACTAATCTTCCTATAAGGCTGGCCATCGTCGCGTTTTGGTGGTCATTCTAAGTTGTAGCGTTGGTATATATCACTTTTTGTTGTCGCGTGGAGGGTTATTTAGGTACTTGAAAAAATGACCATTACAACACGATGAGAGATATTTCTTCGTGTATGACTCGCTCCCTTCGCGTTATTATGGTCATTTTTGTTTTATCGCTGTAAATTCTTCACATTGTTCAACTTTGGTGCTCATTGTGACAGCTTGTTTGCTTCTATTGGTTTTTGGATGAATATAGGCTAGCCCTAGCAATTTTGTAGTTGTGAAGGAAGGAAGATAAAACTATTGCTGAGACACCTGAAGTCAAGCTATTTGACTTTATCTACAAAGTCAAATAGCACCATTGCCAGCAGCCAGAGATTTTTATAATGTTTAACATCGAGTTTGTTCTTGCAGACGTGCTGAGGTCCCTTGATTCCCAGCTTGCTACCTAGCACCTTGAGTCCAAAAATGTTACTTCTATTGGTCAAGTGGAGTTTGAAGGTGTTCTATTCGTTCATGCCCTTGACCTAAAGTGAACAAAGGAAGTCATACGAAAGCTTAGACGCCTTCTTAGAAGGTTGTCATCTAGTGCTCTTTGTTTGTGAGGAGCAGAAATTCCCACTCCACAAAAGAAAATCTGGCTTTGTTCGCTTTTATGAAGGATTCATCATCTACCTCCATCCACACTTGGATCACTACAAGACAATGCTGCCATACACGCATTTCATACACGCGATAAATTACAGGCACGTGTATGGTCGCGCAAGTATTTGAATAGAATCGGGCGGGTGTATTTTGGCATTTAAATTTGCGTGTATATTGGCATTTATAAGCGCGTGTATATACACGCAATAATACACGCATCAATACACGCTTGTTGGTAAAGAAAAACTGAATTCTTTTACAAAATTAAAAACTATTTTCTTTAAACCATCTCATAGTACATTACAGTATATATCATTACACAATCCCACTACATGCATTTACAACAATGAAATATATTCAAAAATAAATCATGACATGATAATTAAAAGACAACACATATAATAGAAATGTCATCAATTTAGAACGATACAGTGACGGATTGGTTAGGGTTCGATCTCATCTTCAATAAGATCCATCCTTGCCAAACGATCAACATCAATATCCATTTGATCAATTTGTAAGGCTACGATTAAATTTATTCCACTATCGATATTATGTACTCCATTGATAATGGTATCGATGTCCTGATCATCCTCATCAACATCACCATCATCCTCAATGGTAGGGTCATTCTCATGATCATGAGAAATGGCACGCTCATCCTCATTATCATGATCATCTCTTATTTCTTGATCATCGATCACAACATCTTCATTGGCATATTCGACATCATCTTCATTGCGGCTTGTTACATCCTCCATATGCTCCATATCAGTGAATGTATTATACATCACTTTGGAACGTGGTGCAATAGGGATGACGTACCACCATTTAATGTCATGCACCATTGGTAGATAGATAACCTACTCAAATACACATACTGCAGTAATTAATTAGCATATCAGAAGTCAAGGGGTATGCGAGCTTAGATATACATGAAACACATTATTATGTACATGAAACACATTAGTAAAAAAAATGCATACCTGCTCACATTGTTGTGGCAATACGAGCCTATCTTTCTTTGCTTGCCAAAACTTTGTAGAGTCAATAGTTACATAGCCACTTGCTGTAAGATTCCTCCCCCACCCCCTTTTTGATGTCTAGTATCTTTCCCTGTAATCAATCCCTCTTCAGAAATATAAAGACCTTGTTTCTATCTGTTTTAGCCTAGAGAGAGAAAAATATTCTAGAGAGAGAATATTCAGATTTTGAATATTTTTGGATAGAAAAATATCTCTTCTAATTCAGATGAGTTCCCCTGAAACAGAAATTCAAAAAGAATTTTCCAATGTGCAATTGGAATTAATTGAAAATAGCTATAAAGAACCTTAGCCTAAGGGTCTAGATTTTCAGAAATCTTTAGACTATGGTCCAATTAAGGTTCCTATGGACCAATAGCATCAATCCATGTGTAGGGAGGAGATAAATCCAACTTGTAAAAAGAAAATACCCAAAAATGAGTAAATGCTCACATGAGGTGAAGAGTTGAAAATGTACAAGGTTTATTAGTAAAAAACTATGAGCAATATTAAAAATATGACATATGTAAGGAAGGGGAATTCTTTAAAGGAGGTGCATATTTCACATAAGATGAAGAGTTGAAAATGTACAAGGTTTATTAGTAAAAAAATTATGAGCAATATTAAAAGTATGACATATGTAAGGAAGGGGAGTTCTTTAAAGGAGGTGCATATTTCACATAAGATGAAGAGTTGAAAATGTACAAGGTTTATTAGTAAAAAAATTATGAGCAATATTAAAAGTATGACATATGTAAGGAAGGGGAGTTCTTTAAAGGAGGTGCATATTTCACATGCTTGAATGAGTTTTAAACTCATAAAAATTGAGATATTTCATCTCTCCTCTCTCCTCATTTAAGTCTAGTTCCAAAAAGTTAGCTTAACTGACCTAAAAATGGTCAAATATTGACCAAACTGATTTAGAAAATTCTAGAATCAGTTTGTTTGGTTAGGAGCTCAATTTTTCCTATAAATAGAAGCCTCCCCCTTGTTGAAAAATATATAGTGTTTATGCATCGTTACTCTACTCCACCTAAGCCAAGAACTGTGAATTCATTTAATAATTCACTAGTTTTTGGAGCTTCCCTCTTTCTTCAATCCCCATTAGTGGCTCCATCAACATACTTAACCAATTGATTGGTTGGGGGCCTCTACCGTGAACAAAGAATCAAGCAAGTTGTAAGGTAATTAGTGAATATTGATCTTTCTATAATTTCTCAATGTTTCTCTCTTCTCAACCCCTCTCAAGCTTGAGAAGTTTAATTGGTATGGTTTTTTTTAAAATGCTATTGAAGTTTGAATAGTAGTGAAGAGTTACATGATTCAATAAATGCTATTGAAGTTAATTTTCATTTATGTTTAAATTCTAATGATTCTTATGTAAATTCTCTCTCTCACTCAAGAAATGGTCATACTCATGACCCATTCTCAATCCAAATCAAGCTTTTCATAAAGCTTTTCCTTAACCCAAGATTAAGCTATGCTTGAGGCCAAATTAATGGCTTTTTCTTATGCTTTTAGTTTATGTATATTAATGATTCAATCCATTATGGATTGATAATCCAATTAGAGATTATTTTAATTATTTTCTTAATGATAAGCATTATCCCTTAGAAAAATTGAGATTTATCAGTCATAGCAGCGGAGCTATGGCAAAATTTTTATAAAAATTATGCATAAAATAATCTCATTCAAAGCATAAAAAGAGGACTTCCTACCATATTCTAGGAATTATCATCCTAGATTAATTGAAAGAATTTCATTACAATCATGGAGAAATTGAATTTTAATGCTAGGCATAATGGATAAATTTTTATATCAAAAGTGTTATTTTTACCATTTTTATTTCATGCATAGAAGTATGCATAATGGATAAATTTTTATATCAAAAGTGTTATTTTTACCATTTTTATTTCATGCATAAAAGTATGCATAAAAGAAAATTTTTATATCAAAAGTGTTACTTTTATTATTTTTAATTTTTATGCATAAAAGTATGCATAAAAGAAAATTTTTATATCAAAAGTGTTACTTTTATCATTTTTAATTTTCATGCATAGAAGTATGCATAAAGGAAAATTTTTATATCAAAAGTGTTACTTTTATCATTTTTAATTTTCATGCATAGAAGTATGCATAAAGGAAAATTTTTATATCAAAAGTGTTACTTTTATCATTTTTAATTTTCATGCATAGAAGTATGCATAAAGGAAAATTTTTATATCAAAAGTGTTACTTTTATCATTTTTAATTTTCATGCATAGAAGTATGCATAAAGGAAAAATTTTTATATCAAAGGTGTTACTTTTATCATATTGGATTTCATGCATATAGGTATGCATAAAAGATATTCTTTTTATACTAAAAGTATGATTTTCCTCATAAATGGATTTTATGCTTAACTTAGATGCATAAGAGAAATTCTTTTATTCTAAAAGTATAATTCCCTACCAAATTGAAATCATGCATAAGAAGATGCATAAAAGATTGATTTTAATTTCGAAAGTGTTAGTCTCCTTAAGTGGAATTTATGTATAAATAAATGTGTAGAGAAATCTTATATCAAATAAAAGAATTCTCTTTTTAAAAAAAAAAAAAGATATGAGATGTGATAAGATGTGATAAGAGGTGTATGAGATGTGATAAGAATTGATAAGATGCGTATGGAAAGTGATAGGATGTGATAAGAGGTGTGATAAGAGGTGATAAGATGCTTATGAAATAAGTTAGGATGTGATAAGATGAATTAAGATGTGTATGGGGGGATGAGGTAAGAAGTGTATGTGATAGGATAAGATGTATATGGGTTGATGTATATGGGTTGTGATAGGGCGAGAATGGATGTGATGTAAAAGATTAGATGTGAAGGTATATGGGGTTATATAAATGGGAAAGTGAAAATGGATGTATGTATGTGGATGTGTGGATATGGAGTTGGGAGTGTAGATGTATGAACATGAAAATGGATATATGCATGAAGATGTATATGCATAAATGTAAATGTGGATGTAGATGTGGATGTATAGATGTGAATGGATGTGGATGTATAGATGTGAATGGAAATGTGGATGTGGATGTATGTGAATGTGGATGTAGATGTGGATGTATAGATGTGAATGTGGATGGATGTGGATGTATGTATGTATGTGGATGTGGATGTGGATGTATAGATGTGAATGGAAATGTGGATGTGGATGTATGTGAATGTGAATGTAGATGTGGATGTATGTGAATGTGAATGTAGATGTGAATGTGGAATGTGGATGTATAGATGTGGATGTATGTATGTATGTGGATGTAGATGTGGATGTATAGATGTGAATGGGAATGGGGATGTGGATGTATGTGAATGTGAATGTAGATGTGGATGTATGTGAATGTGAATGTAGATGTGAATGTGGAATGTGGATGTATAGATGTGGATGTATGGGAATGTGGATGTGGATGTATGTGAATGTGAATGTAGATGTGGATGTATAGATGTGAATGTGGAATGTGGATGTGGATGTATGTATGTATGTGGATGTGGATGTGGATGTGGATGTATGGATGTGTATGTATGAATGTGGATATGGGATGTGGATGTATAAATGAGGATGTGAAAATGGAGGTAAGCATGTAGATGTGGATGCATGGATGTGAATGTGGATGTGGATGTGGATGTGGATATGGATGTGTATGTATGAATGTGGATGTGGATATGGATGTGTATGTATGAATGTGGATATGGGATGTGGATGTATAAATGAGGATGTGAAAATGGAGATAAGCATGTAGATGTGGATGTATGGATGTGAATGTGGATGTGGATGTGGATGTATGGATGTGGATATGGATGTGAATGTGGATGTGGATGTATGGATGTGAATATATGATATGTGATGTGAAGGAATCTGAAGTGAAGAGATGGAAAAAGGAGGTGATTGGATGAGTATACATATACATGGAATGTGGAATAAGTAATGTGGATTAATGAGGGACAATGTGGAAAAATGAGAGTTAATATAGAAACTGTATTTGTAAACTGTTTGTAAATGCTGTTTGTAAATGGCTGTTTTATGTCAAGAATGCTGGGGAAGCATTTTGACCGTCTTGTGATTAAGGTCGTGGAGACCTAACTGATAAAGTTGCAACTGCTGACGGAGAGTCAATGGAGGACGTCTCGCGTAGCAAGGTCGACCGAGGTCTTGACCAGCCTCGGTTCGATTAAAATGGTGAGCTTCCGGTACGGTGGATGAGGGACCAAGAAAGCGGCCTATGAGTGAAGCGCTAGGTCACCTGCGAAGGATCCTAGAGGGTGCTGACCATACGGTGCTCGGGCTCTGGGTCGCCTAGGATACCCACGCGTGCGTCGAGGAAGATATTGGAACAAGGAGTAAGAGTTGTTTTGTGAAACCGGGCATGGATCTGGTTGACTGACCTTGCTGGTCCTCAACGGATGAGTCCATGGCTCTTTTATATGGATCTGTTGGTTGATCTTGCTGATCTTCAACGAGAGTCCATCTTGATAAGTGATTATATTGCCGAGTATTATGGGCTAGGAACTATAGAAACGGCCCCTGAGTGGTCAGGTGGTGAGCGTTCTAGTTGCCAATGATGCCATAGATACTCTGATGAAGGAATGATGGAAAATTTGAGAATCAATCAGATAATTTGGAAGACTGTGATCAGTGGTACTATGGTTTCATTAAAGGATTGTTTTAAAGTTAGCTGATGCTAAGAAAAAGGCAATTTCATATTGGGTGTGTAAGTGGTGTGCCTAATTTTATGTTTGCATGAACTTCCGGCTAGGGGGCCTTGGAACTCTTTTCCTTGGTACCCGGGACAAAATCTAACCAAATTCCAAATTGGATCCCATCACTACAGTGGTTGGGCGGTTGGCTAACCCATGGGATCGGATGGGGTTAGGCTGGACTGATGGATCCGTAAATCGAGACTCAACTTTGTTAATACGATAGATAAAGTAAATCCCGGACAGTAATTGTTCTATGGATAGGAATCAACGGCTGTGCCTCTTGAATGGGGAAAAAAGCGTTGATCCCAATGATCCAAGTGCAAGTTCTTCCTTGATTTGACCAAGTACCGTTAAAGGTGCAGTCAGATCAGTTTGATCAGTAATGATCTTGACTACGTTAGAGTAAAGAGTTATCCTGGTGGAATCGCCCGTGCTTTCCGGGTAAAGGAAGTTTTTCCGGTTTCGGTTTTGGACAAACCGACGGATTAGTCTCTTGTCCGGATATCCGTGGGCGAGGCCCCGAGTGTGGGATCCCTGTCCCGCGCGAGAAGTGCTACTTCCGCTGCTAGTACCCCAAATCCGTTGCTCGGTGGGAACAGGGGGACCTCACAGTTGGTATCAGAGCATTTGGTTAATAAAGATCAATTGAGAAGACAAATAGGTCAGAAATTAATCAAGAAACACAAAAAGGTTGTAATTGTGTGATATAATTCATACAATTTGATATTCAAATTGAAATTCGTAATTTGGTAATTGGGTCTTCAGATGGAAGTACCGCAATTATTTAGAATCCTTGACTTGCTTGAGGCCTAGACATGATGGTATTTACCTTATAATTCCAAGGGCCGTGACTATCCGTATATACCGAGAGTATAACTGCAGCTCTTTACTGACAGTATATACGAGTAAATCTAAGACTTGAAATTATAAGCGTTAATGCTATCCAGATGATGAATTTGAATGTGGTTGATATGATTTTTAATTCTGTTTGGGAACTGATGAATTGATTGGGATTCTGATTGAAAAATGATGATTTTTGAAATTTAGTTGAAATATAATAACTTGAGCAAAACCGCAATGAGGATGAATGGGACGAGTCCCTGTAATGATAAATGATGATAATGATTTCAACAAATCACTATGAGATTAGTGGATTGTGCTGTCAAAGTACTACTGTTAACACTTGACCGTTAGATCAAGTTAAAGGATGACAAATTGAGAACTTACTTGACTGAAATTCCCGTGGAGGAATGCTCAGAAGGAAATTTTTCGATCTAATGAACCTTTATCATGTTAAAGATATGAATGATATGATCTGAATGAATTGTTATTTAATGATGAGTTCTAAGGGATATTTATCCCAGTATTCTGTTGGGTTGACCAGAATATAAAGAACCCCAGAATAAAATTGGATCTTAAGAAAAAGAGTTGTCCTCTACTTTATGAGATGAGGACATCTCGCACTTTTCAAGTGGGGTAGAACGTAAGATTCTCCCCCAACCTTAGAGGTATACATGAGTAAGAATCTCCCTTTTTGATCTTATAATTATTCCCTCTCTAAAATAAAAGAAAGATTCTGTTTAAAAAAGGAAGAACCTTTTTCCTGAATACTTCTCAAGAGTCCCACCTGTTTTAAGGATTCAGAACAACGAGTTCAGAAGTGAGAATCGATGTTTTGGATATCAAGGTTTTGGTCTCGAGTACGACCCAAAAGAAGTTCTTTATCTCTTGGGAAGTATAAGAAGTTATCTCCCAGATATTGTGGACCAAAGAAAGTAGGTGATTTAACTTACGAACTTCTTTTATCTCCTCATCTCAAAGTTCTTAATGCCTTCTATAGAAAATTGTGCCAAACCCAAATCATGGAAAGACGATAAAACTTCAGTGGCAAGCTACCGTTGGCTTCTAAGTTACGCTAGCTCCTTCCTTTATATAAGTCGTAACTTTTACTTGTCGCTCACAGTAATCTTACTCCCATCGATCTCCTTTCTTCCTAATCTCCTTCATGGCTTGGCAACAAGAATTAGTTTTATCCATAATGATTCCTTACCTTCAAGACACAAGTGAGTCTGTGAAGAAGGATTTTATAGAACAGTATGAGCGCTCACTTTTCCCTCACTTGGGAACTTCTGTAGCGCAGACCAAATGGCGGACCTATCAAGACATAACTAGGGTAACACCCTGGGGTCAGCAGCACTTTCGCAACAATGTCCGCTTGGCCATGGTTATTGAAGCCTTGGGTTTGGGTCCCCGATACTACTGTGTCATGAGATCAAGACATCCTGGGTTTTCTGAGCGGGTCTTCTTACTGGCGTGTTTTCTTCCTCACGAGAAGATATGCCTTTACCCCGTTTTTGGCTTGCCTCTCAGAGGTCCTTTTGTTAGAACACCTCATACCACTGAGATAGGCGCAGCAATAACCCACAGAATCATTCCCATAGATGAGTTACCTTATACTTGTGCAGCTTGTGAGGACTGCTTTTGTGACCATATGATGGACGGGCTTATGGAAGTGTAAAGAGTTCCTCTATCTTTACTGTATAAGTTCCGAGAATGAATAAAGTTTAAATCTTGTTCTTATCTTGAATCTTGCTCTCTTTGAGACTTTTTCTTGGTGGTTAATCCTGATTTAAATTTTTCTCTAAGTCTCATAATTCGTGCATCTTGCGAAATTATCCCAGTTTGCGAGATGAGGACATCTCGCGTTTTTTAAGTGGGGTAGAATGTAAGATTCCTCCCCCACCCCCTTTTTGATGTCTAGTATCTTTCCCTGTAATCAATCCCTCTTCAGAAATATAAAGACCTTGTTTCTATCTGTTTTAGCCTAGAGAGAGAAAAATATTCTAGAGAGAGAATATTCAGATTTTGAATATTTTTGGATAGAAAAATATCTCTTCTAATTCAGATGAGTTCCCCTGAAACAGAAATTCAAAAAGAATTTTCCAATGTGCAATTGGAATTAATTGAAAATAGCTATAAAGAACCTTAGCCTAAGGGTCTAGATTTTCAGAAATCTTTAGACTATGGTCCAATTAAGGTTCCTATGGACCAATAGCATCAATCCATGTGTAGGGAGGAGATAAATCCAACTTGTAAAAAGAAAATACCCAAAAATGAGTAAATGCTCACATGAGGTGAAGAGTTGAAAATGTACAAGGTTTATTAGTAAAAAACTATGAGCAATATTAAAAATATGACATATGTAAGGAAGGGGAATTCTTTAAAGGAGGTGCATATTTCACATAAGATGAAGAGTTGAAAATGTACAAGGTTTATTAGTAAAAAAATTATGAGCAATATTAAAAGTATGACATATGTAAGGAAGGGGAGTTCTTTAAAGGAGGTGCATATTTCACATAAGATGAAGAGTTGAAAATGTACAAGGTTTATTAGTAAAAAAATTATGAGCAATATTAAAAGTATGACATATGTAAGGAAGGGGAGTTCTTTAAAGGAGGTGCATATTTCACATGCTTGAATGAGTTTTAAACTCATAAAAATTGAGATATTTCATCTCTCCTCTCTCCTCATTTAAGTCTAGTTCCAAAAAGTTAGCTTAACTGACCTAAAAATGGTCAAATATTGACCAAACTGATTTAGAAAATTCTAGAATCAGTTTGTTTGGTTAGGAGCTCAATTTTTCCTATAAATAGAAGCCTCCCCCTTGTTGAAAAATATATAGTGTTTATGCATCGTTACTCTACTCCACCTAAGCCAAGAACTGTGAATTCATTTAATAATTCACTAGTTTTTGGAGCTTCCCTCTTTCTTCAATCCCCATTAGTGGCTCCATCAACATACTTAACCAATTGATTGGTTGGGGGCCTCTACCGTGAACAAAGAATCAAGCAAGTTGTAAGGTAATTAGTGAATATTGATCTTTCTATAATTTCTCAATGTTTCTCTCTTCTCAACCCCTCTCAAGCTTGAGAAGTTTAATTGGTATGGTTTTTTTTAAAATGCTATTGAAGTTTGAATAGTAGTGAAGAGTTACATGATTCAATAAATGCTATTGAAGTTAATTTTCATTTATGTTTAAATTCTAATGATTCTTATGTAAATTCTCTCTCTCACTCAAGAAATGGTCATACTCATGACCCATTCTCAATCCAAATCAAGCTTTTCATAAAGCTTTTCCTTAACCCAAGATTAAGCTATGCTTGAGGCCAAATTAATGGCTTTTTCTTATGCTTTTAGTTTATGTATATTAATGATTCAATCCATTATGGATTGATAATCCAATTAGAGATTATTTTAATTATTTTCTTAATGATAAGCATTATCCCTTAGAAAAATTGAGATTTATCAGTCATAGCAGCGGAGCTATGGCAAAATTTTTATAAAAATTATGCATAAAATAATCTCATTCAAAGCATAAAAAGAGGACTTCCTACCATATTCTAGGAATTATCATCCTAGATTAATTGAAAGAATTTCATTACAATCATGGAGAAATTGAATTTTAATGCTAGGCATAATGGATAAATTTTTATATCAAAAGTGTTATTTTTACCATTTTTATTTCATGCATAGAAGTATGCATAATGGATAAATTTTTATATCAAAAGTGTTATTTTTACCATTTTTATTTCATGCATAAAAGTATGCATAAAAGAAAATTTTTATATCAAAAGTGTTACTTTTATTATTTTTAATTTTTATGCATAAAAGTATGCATAAAAGAAAATTTTTATATCAAAAGTGTTACTTTTATCATTTTTAATTTTCATGCATAGAAGTATGCATAAAGGAAAATTTTTATATCAAAAGTGTTACTTTTATCATTTTTAATTTTCATGCATAGAAGTATGCATAAAGGAAAATTTTTATATCAAAAGTGTTACTTTTATCATTTTTAATTTTCATGCATAGAAGTATGCATAAAGGAAAATTTTTATATCAAAAGTGTTACTTTTATCATTTTTAATTTTCATGCATAGAAGTATGCATAAAGGAAAAATTTTTATATCAAAGGTGTTACTTTTATCATATTGGATTTCATGCATATAGGTATGCATAAAAGATATTCTTTTTATACTAAAAGTATGATTTTCCTCATAAATGGATTTTATGCTTAACTTAGATGCATAAGAGAAATTCTTTTATTCTAAAAGTATAATTCCCTACCAAATTGAAATCATGCATAAGAAGATGCATAAAAGATTGATTTTAATTTCGAAAGTGTTAGTCTCCTTAAGTGGAATTTATGTATAAATAAATGTGTAGAGAAATCTTATATCAAATAAAAGAATTCTCTTTTTAAAAAAAAAAAAAGATATGAGATGTGATAAGATGTGATAAGAGGTGTATGAGATGTGATAAGAATTGATAAGATGCGTATGGAAAGTGATAGGATGTGATAAGAGGTGTGATAAGAGGTGATAAGATGCTTATGAAATAAGTTAGGATGTGATAAGATGAATTAAGATGTGTATGGGGGGATGAGGTAAGAAGTGTATGTGATAGGATAAGATGTATATGGGTTGATGTATATGGGTTGTGATAGGGCGAGAATGGATGTGATGTAAAAGATTAGATGTGAAGGTATATGGGGTTATATAAATGGGAAAGTGAAAATGGATGTATGTATGTGGATGTGTGGATATGGAGTTGGGAGTGTAGATGTATGAACATGAAAATGGATATATGCATGAAGATGTATATGCATAAATGTAAATGTGGATGTAGATGTGGATGTATAGATGTGAATGGATGTGGATGTATAGATGTGAATGGAAATGTGGATGTGGATGTATGTGAATGTGGATGTAGATGTGGATGTATAGATGTGAATGTGGATGGATGTGGATGTATGTATGTATGTGGATGTGGATGTGGATGTATAGATGTGAATGGAAATGTGGATGTGGATGTATGTGAATGTGAATGTAGATGTGGATGTATGTGAATGTGAATGTAGATGTGAATGTGGAATGTGGATGTATAGATGTGGATGTATGTATGTATGTGGATGTAGATGTGGATGTATAGATGTGAATGGGAATGGGGATGTGGATGTATGTGAATGTGAATGTAGATGTGGATGTATGTGAATGTGAATGTAGATGTGAATGTGGAATGTGGATGTATAGATGTGGATGTATGGGAATGTGGATGTGGATGTATGTGAATGTGAATGTAGATGTGGATGTATAGATGTGAATGTGGAATGTGGATGTGGATGTATGTATGTATGTGGATGTGGATGTGGATGTGGATGTATGGATGTGTATGTATGAATGTGGATATGGGATGTGGATGTATAAATGAGGATGTGAAAATGGAGGTAAGCATGTAGATGTGGATGCATGGATGTGAATGTGGATGTGGATGTGGATGTGGATATGGATGTGTATGTATGAATGTGGATGTGGATATGGATGTGTATGTATGAATGTGGATATGGGATGTGGATGTATAAATGAGGATGTGAAAATGGAGATAAGCATGTAGATGTGGATGTATGGATGTGAATGTGGATGTGGATGTGGATGTATGGATGTGGATATGGATGTGAATGTGGATGTGGATGTATGGATGTGAATATATGATATGTGATGTGAAGGAATCTGAAGTGAAGAGATGGAAAAAGGAGGTGATTGGATGAGTACACATATACATGGAATGTGGAATAAGTAATGTGGATTAATGAGGGACAATGTGGAAAAATGAGAGTTAATATAGAAACTGTATTTGTAAACTGTTTGTAAATGCTGTTTGTAAATGGCTGTTTTATGTCAAGAATGCTGGGGAAGCATTTTGACCGTCTTGTGATTAAGGTCGTGGAGACCTAACTGATAAAGTTGCAACTGCTGACGGAGAGTCAATGGAGGACGTCTCGCGTAGCAAGGTCGACCGAGGTCTTGACCAGCCTCGGTTCGATTAAAATGGTGAGCTTCCGGTACGGTGGATGAGGGACCAAGAAAGCGGCCTATGAGTGAAGCGCTAGGTCACCTGCGAAGGATCCTAGAGGGTGCTGACCATACGGTGCTCGGGCTCTGGGTCGCCTAGGATACCCACGCGTGCGTCGAGGAAGATATTGGAACAAGGAGTAAGAGTTGTTTTGTGAAACCGGGCATGGATCTGGTTTACTGACCTTGCTGGTCCTCAACGGATGAGTCCATGGCTCTTTTATATGGATCTGTTGGTTGATCTTGCTGATCTTCAACGAGAGTCCATCTTGATAAGTGATTATATTGCCGAGTATTATGGGCTAGGAACTATAGAAACGGCCCCTGAGTGGTCAGGTGGTGAGCGTTCTAGTTGCCAATGATGCCATAGATACTCTGATGAAGGAATGATGGAAAATTTGAGAATCAATCAGATAATTTGGAAGACTGTGATCAGTGGTACTATGGTTTCATTAAAGGATTGTTTTAAAGTTAGCTGATGCTAAGAAAAAGGCAATTTCATATTGGGTGTGTAAGTGGTGTGCCTAATTTTATGTTTGCATGAACTTCCGGCTAGGGGGCCTTGGAACTCTTTTCCTTGGTACCCGGGACAAAATCTAACCAAATTCCAAATTGGATCCCATCACTACAGTGGTTGGGCGGTTGGCTAACCCATGGGATCGGATGGGGTTAGGCTGGACTGATGGATCCGTAAATCGAGACTCAACTTTGTTAATACGATAGATAAAGTAAATCCCGGACAGTAATTGTTCTATGGATAGGAATCAACGGCTGTGCCTCTTGAATGGGGAAAAAAGCGTTGATCCCAATGATCCAAGTGCAAGTTCTTCCTTGATTTGACCAAGTACCGTTAAAGGTGCAGTCAGATCAGTTTGATCAGTAATGATCTTGACTACGTTAGAGTAAAGAGTTATCCTGGTGGAATCGCCCGTGCTTTCCGGGTAAAGGAAGTTTTTCCGGTTTCGGTTTTGGACAAACCGACGGATTAGTCTCTTGTCCGGATATCCGTGGGCGAGGCCCCGAGTGTGGGATCCCTGTCCCGCGCGAGAAGTGCTACTTCCGCTGCTAGTACCCCAAATCCGTTGCTCGGTGGGAACAGGGGGACCTCACACTTGCATGGCATTTTATCGTTGCATTAGGCCCTTTTTCCACCACGTTCATTTGCCATTTGACATCCAAAACATACACAAAGAAGCGACGAAAGTCAAGCCTAAATATGTCTTGGATTGTGCCACAATAATCATCCATTTTTCCATTAGCTCCCTCAAAGCTACTAATGACACCGCAATCTTGTGTATTCCTCTTTTCATCAATTCTTTGTGTTCGAAAATGCTTGCCTTCACACCATATAGCATTGAACATAGTGCACTGGACCAAAATAGAAGCAATATTTGTGTAAACAATGTGAGTAAATATTAAAAGCAAATCACTTACAACTAATGCAAAACATTAGTTCTTTGTACCTTTAACATGCATCCTCGTGCATACTCCCATTCTTCCGCCGTGATATGCAGCCCCTCGTCGCTCTCTGCTCTCTCCATTTCCTCATGCAACCAATCAACATGGATATCATTCGGAAGTGTTGCTAGATGCTTAGGGTACGCCTTACGAGAGCCATGTTGCCTCCGAAAGAGAGCTCTTTCTGCTTGCCTTTTTGTCTTTGCATCCTCATATCTTGTAAGCCATCTGCTCATCACATCACTATTAAGGATACAAGTGAAATTGAGATCATCAATCAATGTTCTGTCAAATACTTTACTCTGTCCTTTTTCTTGAGGCACAATAGAGGTCATCCTCAAGTCCTCTTCATTGCTCCATAGTCGTGGCAAAGAGCTGTCCACCTGACCAAGAAATTCTGAAATATATACAAGAGACTCTTGTATCAACCAACCCTCGGCCATGCTTCCTTCAGGCCTTGCACTTTGCCTCACAAAGTCTTTTAAGGTCTTCATGAAGCGCTCTAGGAAGAACATCCAACGTGCATGCACAATGCCACATAAAGCGATTTCGTCCACTAAATGCACAATGAGATGTAGTTGACTTGTGAGAATGGTTCGCGAAAAAGTCTCCTCTATCAAACAAACCACCTCCACTGCCATAACACGCGCATCATCCAACATGTTATGGCTGTGGATCAATTGCTTTTTGGAACTAACATATTTAGAAAAAAAATAGTACGTTATACCTCATGCACGTTCATTTTGCAAGGTATAATGAAGGGTGATCTGACATGGGTTTTACATACCTCACAAGCTCGCCCATCTTATAAATACATTTTTTCAAAACTCTTATTTGCACAATGGTGGTCGATGCTAGTAGGTAGTATGAAATGCGCACATAAGAGCACATGTATGTATGGTTTATGGCATTACAAAATATGAACTGCGCACATAAGAGCACATGTATGTATGGTTTATGGCATTACAAAATTAAATTTCAACGTACAAGACTTGGAAAACACTTACTTGGAGCATCTTGTGCCAATCGTGGGACTTCAACCCATATAGTTGCTCAATGCCTCTTTTCTTAGTGGTTGTAAAGGCTCCCTTCAATGATCTCATGCATCCAGTGGGAGTACGCAAAGTGGTGATGGCCTGCTTTACCTGCTTCTCCTCTTTCTTTGATATAATCCACCACCGCAACACCTCTCCAACTCATCAATTAACGGTTCAAGATAAACATCCATATGCTTGACTTTATGTTTCCCTGGAATTAGAAGGGATAACATAAGATGTCCCTTCTTGATCGCCATTGATGGGTGGAAGGTTGTAATTCACCAACACAACTGGCCACACGCTGTATGCGGTGCTTTTGAAACCAAATGGATTCACTCCATCCATACCTAGGCCAAGTCTCAAGTTTCTGGGCTCAGTTTTAAAGCTGGGCCACTCATCTTCAATATGCTTCCAAGCAGGAGTGTCTGCGGGAATTCTCCACATGCCATCATTCGATCGATGTGAGGAATGCCATGACATGAGCTCTGCTATGGATTTGCACTTGAACATGTGTTTGATGCGAGGAATTATAGGAAAGTGTCGCAAGACTTTACGAGGTACATCAAAACTCTTCACATCTGTTCTATACCTTGCTTCACCACAAGTGGGACAATGTTGAGCCTCCTTATGCGTCCCACGAAAGAGAATGCAATCATTGACGCATGCATGTATGCGATCATAATCCAATCCTCCAAGAGATGTCACATAGCGCCTCGCTATGTCTCTTGAGGTGGGTAGTCTATTTCCCTTTGGAAGCATGTTTGATAATAGCCTGCATCCAATATCATCAATTAGTCCTAAATCCTAAACCTTAAACCACTAATTCAAATTTGCAAGTTAGAATGCTTACTTCAATAATGTGTCAAGACTTGCATTTCTCCATCCATAAACTGTTTGTATATTGAGTAGTTCAAGTGAAGCACGTAAAATAGAGAATGTGCACCCTTGTCTCAGAGAATATGAAACGATAGAAGTTTCTTTCACAGAGTATTTACTTAATCATTTATCAATATTCATGGGAATTAGACATAGGATTAAAGAGAACTGTTATTTAGATATAAAAATAAAATTCTTTTATGCATCCTTTTATGCATAAAAATCAATATTAGTGAAAGTAACACTTTTACAATTTAAAAAAAATCTTTTATGCATTATTTTATGCATAAAAATCAATAATGATGAAAGTAACACTTTTATAATTAAAAAAAATTCTTTTATCCATTATTTTATGCATAAAAATTAGTAATGATAGAAGTAACACTTTTATAATAAAAAATATATTCTTTCATGAATACTTTCATGAATACTTTTATGCATAAAAATCAATAATGATGAAAGTAACACTTTTATAATAAAAAAATTTATTCTTTTATGCATAAAAATCCATTTTGATGAAAGTAACACTTTCATAATAAAAAAATTATTCTTTTTATGCATAAAAATCCATTTTGATGAAAGTAACACTTTCATAAAATAAAAAAATATATTCTTTTATGCAGAAAAATCCATTTTGATGAAAGTAACACTTTCATAATTTTAAAAAATATTCTTTTATGCATAAAAATCCATATTGATGAAAGTAACACTTTCATAAAAAAATTTATTCTTTTATGCATAAAAATCCATTTTGATGAAAGTAACACTTTCATAATTAAAAAAATTATTCTTTTATGCATAAAAATCTATTTTGATGAAAGTAACACTTTCATAAAATAAAAAAAGTATTTTTTTATGCATAAAAATCCATTTTGATGAAAGTAACACTTTCATAATTAAGAGTATGTTTGATTGCTCAACTGAAGCTCCCGCTCTCCCCCTGCTCACGCTTCTGTCTGCACACCCCTCACCCTGCCCGCCCTCGCGCCTTCCCCCCTTTGCTTGCCCTTGGGTTTGCGTCGCCCCCCCCCTCCGCCTGGTTTTCTTGCGCTGAAGTGCCCCCCTACCATGCACTTCGCCGTCGCGCGTCCCCCTCCTGTAGCTCTTCGCCTTCGCGCCCACCCCCCTCCTCTTCAGCTTTGCCCCCCCTTTTTTGCCAGCTCTCGCTTCCCCCTCACCTCCCTTTTTTCGTGCTGCTTCGGCCCCCCCAGGGTTCTGTCTTCGTCGCCTCTCCCCCCTCCCCTTCTTTCTGGTTTTCTCTGCCCCCACCACGGGTTTTTTTTTAACCTTTCGCCTTCCCCCTCCTTCGTGTGCAGCTCGGTTCTTGCAGGTTCTCCGTATCCCGCTCTGCCAGCTTCAGACTCTGATGGAGGTTCCTCCTGTCCCACCTCAGAGGGACTCATCCGCAGCCCCCTCGCCCGCCCCTCAGGACAACCCCCCATCAGGCTTTCTCTTTCGCCGGAAGAGGAAGCGAGCCTCGCCGCGCAAAGGTGGAACGCCTTCAGGCACATTCCACTATCTGCCGTATGGTGCACTCGCCCAAGTAGAGGGGAGATGCGGGATCTTCTCCAGGCTTGCCTTCTTGCAGATGTGGGCAAGATCGTGGACGTTTAGCTACTGGGTCGTGGACATTACCAGATCGAGTACGAGACAGCCCAGAGCGTGGCCAAGGTCCTAGCCATAAGTCCCCTTGACGTCAGGGGTGCTCGGGCTTTCTTCAGACCTTGGCAGCATGGCTTTGACCCAGCAGCGGCGGCCGAGTGTTGTGGACAAAATAGGTAATATTTCTTGAAAACGAGAAACATTTGGTATCTTTCAAAGATTCCATAAAAAAAGCTCAGTTTTTTACCTCTTTTTAAAAAGTGGTCTACGCATGCGTACACAACACTGCCAAAAAACGATAATATTTTGGGCACTTTACATGTTTCTTACAAAAATTGACATGAAAAAAAATTGGATGATTTATCCCCTATCTCTTGGTTCAGGTGGATGACTTCTACATCCTTGTCTTGAAAATTAGCCACTAGGTATATTTCCTCATGGTAGTACTCTCATCAAAGAACACTGTTGCGGACAAAATAGGTAATATTTCCTGAAAACAAGAAACATTTGGCATCTTTCAAAGATTCCATCAAAAAAGTTCAATTTTTTACCTCTTTTTAAAAAGTGGTCTACGCATGCGTACAACATTGCCAAAAAACGATAATATTTTGGGCCCTTTACATGTTTCTTACAAAAATTGACATGAAAAAAAGACTTTATTTTGCTTACTTTTTGAGATTATAATTAAAAATCTAACAACAAACATGCCAAAATAGAGACAATGTTTATATTTTCACCATTTAAAAAATGATACAACTGTAAAAGAAGCCATTTTCTAAACATATAGCTTCAAAAGAGTTCGTTACGTACATATGAATTTTAAAATATCATGAATAAGCTATTTAAAAGTTGTCTAATTTTAAAAAATAATTCCACACTCATTTTTAAAGAAGATGTGTCCTTGATCTGACAAAAAAGGGTTAAATGGTAATTTTAGTTATTAAATGAGTTTAGAAAGTATGAAAAATGTCCCTTTAAGAAACAAAAGTTTATACTTTCTAAAATACTTTTTTGTTATATATTAGGTAGGGACTTAGGTTCGAATCCTACTGGTTACTACACATAGTAAGGATGTTTTAGCTATAACATTTGTGGCCAACTTAGTGCTGACTAAGAACTTCTCAACTAAGAGTTGATGTTTTCCATCAGCTTGATACAAAACATCAACTTTTACGAAAATTTGATATTTTGCATCAAGTTGATGTAAACATTAACTTTATATTCAAAACATTAACTCTCTATGCAAAAGATCAACTTTTTTACAATACTTGATGTTTTGTATCAACATTATACAAAACATCAACTTCTCGCAAAACTTGATGTTCAAAACATCAAGTTTTATGGAAAAGTTGATGTTTTGCATAAAATCGATGTAAAACATTAACTTTTTCATAAAACTTTATGTTTTGCATCAACTCGATGCAAAACATCAACTTTTTCACACAACTCGATGTTTTGCATCAAAGTTGATGCAAAACATCAACTCTACCACAAAACTTGATGTTTTGCAACATCAAGTTTCAGATGATGTGGAGAAGAAAGTTGGAGGATCGGAGATCGATTTTCACAAATAGCCCGTTTTAGCAATTCCATCCGCAATGGCATGCTCAGATGACCTATTCCACAAATTTTGAGTACCAACACAACTATGTTTTGATGCAATTTGCAGACATCACAAAGCGACTTGCTGCATCAGCAAGTTGCTTTGTGACATTAAATCGCATCGAAACATAGTAGTATTCATACTCAAAATTTGTGGAATAGGTCATCTGAGCATATTAGGGTGGATGGAATCACTAAAAATTTTTGTTTGTGATAATCAACCTCTGATCCTCCAACTTGTTTCTCCAGAGCATCTGAAACTTAATGCGAACATCAAGTTTTGTGGTAGAGTTGATGGTTTGCATTAACTTTGATGCAAAACATCAAGTTGTGTGTAAAATTTGATGTTTTGCATCAACTTTGATGCAAAACATCAAGTTGTGTGGAAAAGTAAAGTTGATGTTTTGCATCAAGTTGATGCAAAACATCAACTTTTCCACACAACTTGATGTAATGTATCGATGCAAAACATTAAGTTTTATGAAAAAGTTGATGTTTTACATCAATTTTATGCAAAACATCAACTTCTCCATAAAACTTGATGTTTTGCATAGAATTAAAAAATATATATACCTAGGATAAGGTGATATAGGTAGAACATAGGTTTACGGCTAAGGACGTGAAAAACACATATGGTCGCAACCTTTGACTACAAATTTGAGAGGAGGTCATTAAAGAAAATGCTTGTTCTATGTAACCATGTAACCTTTGTATCATAAATAATATCGCTACATAGTAGATGCCAAAAAATCATCATAACAGAAGAGCTAGATGAGATAATCCATGATGACCTCTTGTAATCCATTGGTTTTAATCCAAATATGCAAGGCTCCATTGATTTGGAATACCACAAGTCGATTGATAAGCCAATCCTGATTTTTTGTTCTACAATTCAATTTTAAAGCTGAAGAACTATAAGCAAATACACGTGGTGTGACCATCTATGTCGAGGAGGGGGGTGCATGTGAGCCTGGAATCTGCCATGCCTATGTGCAGTAGTATGCTCTCCAGCATAGGGGACCTTGAATCTACCGTCATCGTGAAAGCTCTAAGCTCTTCTCTACCATCATTCCAGAAGCCCTAAGCTCCTCTCTTTTCTCTTTAAACACAAAGACAATGTCGCGAGCAAAGATTGCATCTCTCAACATCCTTTGCATGTCCTCTAAATAATTATAACCAGAGTTTATTCTACACTACCCTTAGACATACCATCTTTGAACATCCTTCACATACACTATAAATAATTATAACTAGAGCTCATTCCTACACTACTCTTAGATATACCATCACCTATGTTCATGATAATGGCTATCTGGATCAAACATCAACAGATGCATACTATGAATTTTTGCCACCACCACATATGTACATGATATAGGCTACAATTTCTTCCCGCCACCCTTATCCATATTGCATAACAAAAATTCCCTTCATGAAAAAAAATGCCTATGTGGGTCGAAATTTACACCCATAGGCTATATGATGTCTGCCTCAGATTATCCTACTGAAAAAATATATCTTTTAACATGCTTAGGTTTACTCAGAGCCTCCATAGTTACCATCTTCTTTATATATATATATGAATACAAGTCTACCTTTGCACACCTATAAGTTGACCTCTTCATACTCTTAGCATTGGTTATATATTATGTCCACTATTTGCTTATAAATAATGGAGAAAATAATTATATCATGCAAACTGTCAAGGTAAGTATATACTAAAGGCTTTACTATTTGGGTCTAGAAATAGACTCAAGGATGTTTGTAGATTTTTCATAAATTATGGAGCTTATATTGTTATGTATTCTAATATTTTTTGAGTGCTTATCAAATAATGTGCATATTTATGTACTGGTAAAATTTGTCCCAAAAAGTCTATTAGGAAAAGTGTCTTATGTTCATGGCTATATCATGTCTACCTCTAAGATTGTCAAGCTGAAAAAATATCTCTTTTAACATGCTTAGGTTTACTCAGAGCCTCCATAGTTACCATCTTCTACATATATATATGAATACAAGTCTACCTTTGCACACCTATAGTTTGACCTCTTTAAACTCTTAGCATTGGTTGTATATCATGCCCAGTATCTGCTTAAAAATAATAGAGAAAATAATTATATCATGCAAAGTGTCAAGGTAATTATATCATGCAAAGTGTCAAGGTAAGTATATACTAAAGGCTTTACTATTTGGGTCTAGAAATAGACTCAAGGATGTTTGTAGATTTTTTCATAAATTATGGAGCTTATATTGTTATGTATTCTAATATTTTTTGAGTGCTTATCAAATAATGTGCATATCTATGCATAGTGGTAGAATTTGCCCCAAAAAGTCTATTAAAAAAGTGTCTTATATTCATGAAATTTATAAAATATTTTTTTATTTGAAAAAGATTGATATTTCTTTAAGTTATGTAGACTCCTATGTAATTTTGTAAGTCAAGTTTATTTTTATGTCACAAACAACAACAGTTTATAAATCCACGAAGGTCACACGTGTTTTCAATCTTGAAAAAAATAGCAAAATTCATGTATTTTTTAAATTTATACATGGAATTCCAGATGTGTTTTCAAAAAACTATGTTTTTAAGCCATTTTTCAGATTTCACACATTTTGGGAGGGAATCTTTTTAGGTAACCCTCGTCAGTTACCTATTTTGCTCATAATAGTGTGAAAGATGTAGTGCCTAAACCTGTATAGATGTTTATGAAGCCACTTGCTCTTAAGGCCAATCATAAATTGATTGATGAGTGACAGATACTTGGTTCTTGAAATATAATCCCGCATCATTTCTCTATCCACTTGCTTGAGGTTATATATATGTGTGTGATGGTTCTCTAGCTGGGGCTCCACTGGTGGGTGAGAATCCCATAATGGAAGTGTGTCTCAAGATGTCATAATAAGCGACCTTTTCAAGTGGTTTTAATGATCTAAACCACTAGCCTACTTTGATTTCAAGGTAATATCTAAATAAGAAGATCTTGATGGGATCATCAATTTATCCCATGCATGGATTTCATTCACGTGATCACGTTAACCGCGAAGTGGTAATAACACTAGTTAATAACACTCTCACACACTTGTTAATATCATAGATATTCACACAACCGGGAGAAACTTGCTATCCCGGTTTTCCCGGCGGGCTACTAGCTTGGCCCGGCGGGCCGCTGTTTAGCCCGGCGGGCCGCTTATCTAGCCCGGCGGGCCTTTTTTTTGCGCCAAAAACTTGGCTGTTTTGGAGGGACCTATATAAAGGGTTTCCCCTCACTTCCAAATGTGCTTTACCAAAGCACTTGGGTGGCTCACCTCAGGCTAAAAGACACAAGAGGTGAGTATAAATATCTGGATTTTTGTTTGAAGCTTGTTAATAATATTTTGTATTTTATAAGATTTTGATTGTAAATGGTTTATCGTATTTGTTACGTGGACTAGCAATGTCTCCTCTTGGGTGGTCTACTCGAGTGCCAATTGGTCTGGGTAGGAGCTTCCCTAGAGGAGGGTATAGGTGGTGAGATGTTCGGGACATCATCTCTATCTAGGGATGGATTGCCTCAAATGCATCTCACCAAACGTTTGATTTCTTTAGGTCGACTAGCAATACCTCCTCTTGGGTGGTCTACTCGAGTGCCATTTGGTCTGGGTAGAAGCTTCTCTAGAGGAGGATATAGGTGGTGAGATGTTCGGGACATCATCTCTATTTAGGGATGGATTGTCTCAAATGCATCTCACCAAACGTTTGATTTCTTTAGGTCGACTAGCAATACCTCCTCTTGGGTGGTCTACTCGAGTGCCATTTGGTCTGGGTAGGAGCTTCTCTAGAGGAGGATATAGGTGGTGAGATGTTCGGGACATCATCTCTATTTAGGGATGGATTGCCTCAAATGCATCTCACCAAACGTTCGGTTGCATTGGCAAGAAGTGGGTTGTAGACTTTATACTTACATATTTTAGTTTTACTCAGGCTGTTTTGGATCTCAAATCTTGCATGATTGTTGTTTAGTTGTTACAATGGTTGCTTCTAATTGCGGCACATCAACCCAACGAAGCAACAGACCATTAGAAACTAGTGGAGTTTCCTTGCAACGAGATATGACAGCACAAACTTTGAATGTTGCGTCTCAAAGTGGCAAGAGGAGGAGCGGAGGAAAATCACCGGGACCTGAATGGCAATTTGCTTCCAATCTTTCTAGATTTGTCGAATGGAAGTGTAATTTTTGTGGCTTGGTAAAATCTGGGGGTGCTCCCAGAATAAGGGAGCATTTGCTTGGCACTAGCACAAAAAATCCCGGAGGTAAATGCAAGGGTGCAGGAGCTGATGATGTTGCAAAGCGCCTTAGAGCTTTGATAAGTAAACAAGCATCACAAAACAAGAGGCCCAATCTCTGTGCAAGAAATCACCAATCGCCGAATTTGGCAGCATCAAGTGGAGGGATCTCCAACCAAGGAGTGACTCCAACACATACTACTTGCCAAAATGACACCCAAGGTCCAGATGTCTCAATACCGATGGATGCATCTCCTGAGTTTCAGGTGTGTATGTCTCGTACCAGACAAACTAATCTAGTTGACAGCTTTCGTGCCACTGCTTTAGAGGATGCTCAACTTGCTTTAGCGAAAGCGATCTTCTTTACTGGTTCTTCATTGTCTATGGTCACGAAAGATTCATGGAAGATGGCTTGGAAGAAGATTGGAGAATATGGACCTGGGTTTTGTCCACCAACTTATCACCACATGCGAAATCAATTACTTGACAAGTGCTATGACAACACACGGGAAAGCGTTCAAAGACTCATAATTGACACCACAAATCAGTCTGGATGCACAATTGTCAGTGATGGTTGGTCGAATGCCCAAAGACGTCCATTGATAAATGTAATGTTGGTATGTCCTCGTGGGGAATGCTTTATCAAAGCTGTTGATAGCTCCGGGGAAATTAAATCTGGTCAATTTATCGCCGATATCATTGGTGATGCTATCGACCAAGTTGGGTCTGAAAATGTGCTTCAAGTGATTATGGATAATGCAGGTAATTGTCGAGCAGCAGGTCGTATGTTGGAATCTCGATTTTCCAATATCTATACATTTGGTTGTAACACTCATAGCCTTAACTTGGTGTTACAAGATTGGTACAAAAATGCTGATACAGAGTGGTTCAAGGAGATTATCGATAGTGCAAGTAAGATTGTCAAATTTGTGCTCAAACGGCAACGTGTTTTAGATATGTATCGTCAACGCATGGAAACTATGCTAAAGTTGCCTTGTGAAACCAGATTTTGCACTAATTTTTATATGCTTCAATCTCTCCTAAGAAATAGGAATGCAGTCATGGAAACCTTTGTGTGTGCTGGCTTCTCTGAGTGGGAGGTTGACCAGTCCGAAAAGGTTAAAGAAAAGGTGAGGTATATGCGATCTTTGATATCGGATCGTAGTTTATGGGAGGAAGCAGCAGATTGTTATCATGTTATGATGCCAGTTATGCTTGCTTTGCGCCAGTTGGATTCTAGATTGCCAAAAATCGGGAAGGTTTGGATGGCGTGGTGGTCCATTCAAGAAAGCCTCGCAAACCCAGAGGAACCCACTAAAACTGTTGTCAAGCATTGGAGTCCTCCATTCACCAGAGCAAGGAGAAATATCTTGGCCAAGTATGTAAGCACTCGGTGGGTAGGAGCACATAGTCCATTGCATAGTGTTGCATATTGTCTTGACCCAGAATACTGGCATATGGACGTGAATGCCCTAGATGAGGAGGTAATCGATGATTTCTATGATGTTGTGGAGCGATTTTATGAAGGTCCAGATGAGCAAGCAACAGCGGTAATTGAGCTAACCAAGTATAAATTGAAAGAAGGTAGATTTGCCTTGGAGTTTGTGCAAAAGCTTGCTAAGGAACAGCCTGCTTGGAAATGGTGGATGTTGAATGGGGGAAGTGTTCCAACTTTGCGACGCTTAGCTGTGAGAGTGCTTGCGCAATGTGCTTCAAATTCTAGTTCTGAACGTAATTGGAGCAGTTACAAGTATGTGCATTCTATTAGCAGAAATCGTTTATTGAGTGATAGAGTTAAGAAGTTGGTGTATATGTATTGTAATGATAAATTGGTGAAGTCAATTGAGTCAGATGATTACAACGAAGAGATGCCTAAGTGGACATATGACATTACTCAGGATGAGTATGATGCAGAAGAGAATGGAGATGTAGAGCCTAATGTCCCACATACGAGCGATAACTTGTGCTTTATTGAAGAGATAGAAGAAAACTTGCAACCCGATTTTGGTGTTAGTAAAGCCACCCGCAGACGCTCCTCACGTTTGATGTAATCATGTTAGTTTTGACACACTCCAATCACGTCCGTCTTGCAACAACTGGATATCAAACATGTTGGTGAACATTTTAGAGAGAATGGTTTTTAGTCATGTCATGTTAAACTTAGAATACGAAATCATGCTAGTTTTGACACACTCCAATGTAATCCGTCTTGCAACAACTGGATATCAAACATGTTGGTGATCAATTTAGAGAGTATGGTTTTTAGTCATGTCATGTTAAACTTAGAATACGAAATCATGTTAGTTTTGACACACTCCAATGTAATCCGTCTTGCAACAATTGGATATCAAACATGTTAGTGTCAATTTAGAGAGTATGGTTTTTAGTCATGTCATGTTAAACTTAGAATACGAAATCATGTTAGTTTTGACACACTCCAATCATGTCCGTCTTGCAACAACTGGATATCAAACATGTTAGTGATCAATTTAGAGAGAATGGTTTTTAGTCATGTCATGTTAAACTTAGAATACGAAATCATGTTAGTTTTGACACACTTCAATGTAATCCGTCTTGCAACAACTGGATATCAAACATGTTGGTGATCAATTTAGAGAGTATGGTTTTTACTCATGTCATGTTAAACTTAGAATACGAAATCATGTTAGTTTTGACACACTCCAATGTAATCCGTCTTGCAACAATTGGATATCAAACATGTTAGTGTCAATTTAGAGAGTATGGTTTTTAGTCATGTCATGTTAAACTTAGAATACGAAATCATGTTAGTTTTGACACACTCCAATCATGTCCGTCTTGCAACAACTGGATATCAAACATGTTAGTGTCAATTTAGAGAGAATGGTTTTTAGTCATGTCATGTTAAACTTAGAATACGAAATCATGTTAGTTTTGACACACTCCAATGTAATCCGTCTTGCAACAACTGGATATCAAACATGTTGGTGATCAATTTAGAGAGTATGGTTTTTAGTCATGTCATGTTAAACTTAGAATACGAAATCATGTTAGTTTTGAGACACTCCAAAGTAATCCGTCTTGCAACAACTGGATATCAAACATGTTAGTGTCAATTTAGAGAGAATGGTTTTTAGTCATGTCATGTTAAACTTAGAATACGAAATCATGTTAGTTTTGAGACACTCCAAAGTAATCCGTCTTGCAACAACTGGATATCAAACATGTTAGTGTCAATTTAGAGAGTATGGTTTTTAGTCATGTCATGTTAAACTTAGAATACGAAATCATGTTAGTTTTGACACACTCCAAAGTAATCTGTGTGCATGTGTTTGTGTGTGTGCGAGAGAGAGAGAGAGAGAGAGAGAGAGAGAGAGAGATAGAGAGAGAGCATTGGAAATCTTTTGAACAAAGTTGCCGAATCTTGTTAAATTCCAGGGTTGCATTTAAGAGAGAGATAAGTTTAAATGCGGCTCTAACTCGTCCATGTGTCGTGCATTGGTCAACCGATCATAGTCGGCACCCAATTTAAAACATATATACAAATTTTTGTGAAATTCTTTGCCGCACAAAGCACACGTAGTACTGTTGACCATGTGTTGCAAAAGACAGGTCAAGTGGTACATGTGCCCACATGGGACAGTGTAGTGGCCAGACCATGAGTGAGAAACTATAACAAATAGGGCATGGTCCGCCACTTTCGTGCCCATGTAGAGGTGGTTGCTCCAAACTATTCGGGTGTTCAAATGCCGTCATAGGAGAGTTTGCATGGCCTTGCTCCTCCATTTGCGTTATGCGTCTCTTCAAGAGCTTGTTCTCTCTTAGTATATCTCTAGCGCTTGAACTTTCAGGTGCTTGCCCGCGCTCTGGTGCTGCTTCTGTCTGTTGAGGGCCTTGGGTGCCTCTAATTTGGTTGATTTGAGTTTGAAGCTCATCAACCGTGTGATGAACTTCCATTGAGGCTCCAAGAATGGCCAGTTGCAACTCATCTCGAGGCATAGTGATTGACTCACTCCGAATGTCTTCCACATGTAGATGAGGAGGTCGAGAGCTAAAGTCTACAACTGAATTCTGCACAAATTGTGCATATAGCATTTTAGCAAACCAGAGGGGACAGTCACCGTGATGCATGGGTTGGGCCATGACATCCACAAAAATGCGCTCCGCATGCTCGATAATTAAAGGAACACTACATTGTGTCAGCTTCAAGCGCCCTTTTTTTATGGCATCATTGGAGACGTCAGGCCAGATGCTCTTGACCATCTCTTTGGACACATTCTTGTTTACTTGGGCATACTGTAATCCATGGGCCGGTGCCCATTTGGAGGTGCGTCCGGCAATACGTGCCGCATCATTCACAGTGCCACTGCCCGAGATTTGCTTTAAGCGTTCAAATGCCTTCTTTGCGGCTTCATTATTATCAGCCATCTGAGAAAAAGTATGTATACACTTTAAGTTTATAGAATCAATGTTAATTTAGGAATAGCTTTAAAGTTATTTTCAGATGTTAGGTATAAGTTTATAAAATCAATGTTTATTTACTGCAAACTTGTTATTTTCAAATACTCAGAGAGAGAGAGAGAGAGAGAGAGAGAGAGAGAGAGAGAGAGAGAGATTGGGATCAAAATAATATTTAACAATTGGGACCAAAATAATGTCAGTCGATTAAAGGCAGGTCATGGAATAGATAGCCAACCAAAACATATCATTTACAAGAGGCTTTATAATAAGTGTGGTGTCATCTCAGATAGTGGACGTAAGCATGCAGCAGGTGACACTTCCAAATTCTTCAATTGCTCCTCAAAATCTGCCATGGTCTTCCTATCTTCCTTTGATGGCGTCATATAGGCAGCCGTCCATTCCTTAATCAAATTTGTGTGGATGGCAGTTTTACCCACCCACGGCACTTTGGTCATTTCTGCAAACTCAGCACAAAATAATGTAAACTTTTCAATCACCCAAGCCAAGCAGAAGACATCTGATGCCTTGCTCCATGGACAAGGGGACCTTACATCTGCGAGCTCAGGGGCTCTCCAGGGGCGTTGATCGTGCTCTGCTTTGTTGGCGATATTTGTGGGTTTGAACTCAATCCCATCCCTCAATGCAAGACCCCAGTCAATGATGCCTACCCGTGGCACCCCTTCTTTGGTGAAATCTATCATTATATTCCAGGGGTGGCAATCATTGTGGATGATCCCTTCAGCATGTGCAAAGGCCATGGTATTCACAAGGGCACAGATAAGCTCGGGAGCATGAAAAATCAAAGACTTGTATCGCTCCATTTCATGAGGAGCCACTTGTTTTTTCTTGTATCTGTTGCCTTTGCCTGCAGCAAGCATGGAACTGAGGGTCCCCTTAGGAGGCGGAACACACTCCATTATATCTCCAAGACTTCCCCCATTAAAGAGGGGGAAGAGCAGTATCCATGGCTCCTTCCTTGTGTGCCCAATGGCGCGCACTATGCCCCTGTGGGTTAGGTCGATTGAAGCCTCCTGAGCAAAAGACTTCAATTGAGCCCTTCGGCTACCAAGGAATTGCTTTGCACAATAAGAAATGCCTTCTGGAAACCAGGAGACACCTCGAATATGGCATTTATGTACAACGCCGTACGATCCAGAGCCCATCTTCTTTTCTGTGATGATGGCCTCTGCAGGCAACCCAATTGTCATGCTGCAGTTAGTATTATGCTTTGTGCGCTACAAGTGGGTGCCTTTAGAGACCTCACGTGCACCAGATGATAAATCTTCTTGTTCATCAGAGCAGGCCGGTCCAGCTCTTTGCGAGCTCTCTTGCTCAGGATAGCTTGGGTGTCTATGGCCTTTGCACGCTTGGACCTCTCTTTCTCTACCTTCCATTTTGTGTGGAAGTGCTCCAGCTTGGATTCATTTGTTTCCGCTGGTCTGTCGTCACCTAGGTCAACAGCGCATCTAGGCATGTTGCCCACAATGCTAGTAACAAAATGCTTGATGGCTGCTCCATCAGCACCCACATGGATATTTTTCACTGCGCGGACAACCTCACCTAATATTTGCTCAAATCGATTCCTATCAGACACAATACCCTCGATGTGATTAGGTGACAAGCAACTAATGAGGGTAACGAGTTTGATACGAATTGATTTCTTGATTTCAGGAGTAAAAGTGCAAGCGTCGCCATCAATCTGCACAATATAATTGACAAATAGTTGCAACATTTATAACCACAAAAAATGCTATTTGTAAGCTAACTAAGAGATTTCTACATCCAAGTTTCCAACACACTTATGATTCATGTCATGCAAACTAAATAATCACATTCATCGTCAAAAACAAACACAAAACACAAGTTTACGACTTAACTTGACGTCAGCAGACCTAGTCAGTATACCGACCATCTGCAGATATCGCATTAAGATGAAAACTATGGCACAAGTTAAATGCTTTGACACATCGTCAGCAGACCTAGTCAGTATACCGACCATCTGCTGCTATCAAACCAAATAACAAAAACAAACTTCACCACATAGCTTGGTGTCAGCAGACCTAGTCAGTAAACCGACCATCTGCAGATACCGTACTAAGTAGCAAAGCATCACACATGTCAAATGCTACGAGCGCACATCAGCAGACCTAGCCAGTAAACCGGCCATCTGCAGCGGGCTCTCAAAGCATTTAACAAAAACAAAGCCGCATTGTAACTTGGTAACTGCAAACCTAGTCAGTAAACCGACCATCAGATACCGTGCCACAACGAAAACTTCTACATAAGATAAATATTAAGAGTGCACATCAGCAGACCTAGCCAATCGCTCGGCCATCTGCAGCGGGCCTCTTAACATTTAACGACACATGCACATGCATCACAAACAACGTTAAACTTAAGCGTATGCAAAAAATTAAATGACACCAACACTTTCAACTTAAAAATTACCTCAAATTGATCACACTAGCACCACTGACACCAAGTACAAGGAAGATTCTGTGAACAGTGACCCCCTGGACCACCCTTTTATACTACAATATAGCCCGCCGGGCCGGGAGTCGGGCTCGGCGGGCTTCTGCGCGCCCCGCGGGCCCGGCGGTCCAGACTTGTAGCCCGGCGGGCCAATTGTGGGTTACCAGGTCATCCCACCCTCTAGGATTTGAGAACTGTGAATTTTGTGAACATTGAGATTTGTGAACAATAGCTGTGATCACAAGAAAAAAGGCTGTGATCACGTGAATATGAAATCCATGATCCCATGGCCTCAGAAATTTGATCAAACTTCTCTAAGTACTGAATGGGATCTCTTTTTCCAATTTGGTCATTATCTATGAGACGTGGATTGGCTTAGTTTTTCCCAATTATGATCCTCTTAGTGCTATGTTGGTTTATAACCCCCCTTCCCATCTTAAATGTAAGGAGCTTATAAAAATTTAAGAAGCTTGAAATATTTAAAGAAAATAGACAAATAGCTTAAAATTGTCTCAAAAAATGAAGTTAAGTTGTGTATTATGCAAAGATGTAAGGTCCAAAATTAGAATCTCATATGAGTTTATATGTAAAAGATATTAGAATTTTATGGAATCAGTCCAAATTTGGGACAAGGTGTATACATTGACTTTGTACCTAAGGAAATCAAGACTTTTGACTATCTTATGCGTAATCAGATTATGCAAGTAAATTCCCAACTTTGCATGTGATGTTCCATCAAAAGAACTTGAAGGAAATTCCTTCGCTAGCTAGGAGAGATTGGCCACTAAAGGTAAATAAATGCTTGTTTTTTAACTCTTTACAGGGTGCGTGAGTGGACAAAAATGGGCACCCTGATCCTGCAACCACCCAAGACCTGATACATATAGATGCATAAGGACTTGTACATGATCCATTATGCATATAATTATCCTTTAATTGATAAACATATGATAATGTAATATTTTAGAGAAAGAGAGACCTTGTAGAGGCTAATGAATAAGTCTTATGCATAAAGCTATCGGAATGCATTAAAAGATACCTAAGAATGCTTCCCATAGCTACTGGCATGCATTAGGAGCTCTCCATGCATGCTGGTACTTGGTCGTAGAGATATACTAGCATCCATTGGAAGCTCCTAGTGCATGTTGGTAGGTACTAGCATGCTTAGGTGCATGTCGAGTACTACCTAAGCATGCTACTACTAATGCATGCCAGTAGTAGCTACAACATACTTAGGTAGCTACCAGCATGCATTGAGACTACATGCTAGTAGATCTGATAGCTACCGACATTCTTAGAGAGCTCTACTTGGAATGAACCAAGAGCTCTCGACATGCTTAGGTAGCTACCCAATGCATGCCACATGCTCTCGACATGCTTAGGTAGCTACCCAATGCATGCCACATGCTCTCTAAGCATCAGTAAACTACCTAAGCATGTCAGCATATATTGGGAGCTACTAGCATGCATTGTGACCTCTCAATGCATGCTGATATCTATTGGCATGCTTAGGTAGCTAACCAATGCATGTCGATAGCTATCAGCATGGTTAGGTAGCACACAACATGCATTAGGTAACTACCTAAGCATGTCGGGAACCCTCAATGTATACTAGTAGGTAGCTATCTAAGCATGTTAGGAGTGACCGCCATGCACCGGTAGCACCCAACATGCATTGAGAGATCCCGGTGCACATTGGTAGCTACTGGCATGTTTGGATAGTACCCAATCTTCATTGAGATCTCTCGGTACACGCCGATAGCTATCTGTTGCATGCAAATGAAGATTAATACAAGGATGCAACAAAAAAGATATTTAGGGCTCTTGTAAAGGTTCCACTTTGTAGATGAATGTGGGAGAGGGCTTCACAATAATCCCACATGGAAACTTTTGAGAGTTCTAGAATTTTTGTATAAAAGGTGGCTCATTTGAGAGCATGGACACATTGGGCAAACTCATGTTTGAGCTCTCTTGAGACTAGCTCTCCCTCTTCTTCCATAGAGGTGCAAGCTCTTCTCACTCCCCATCTACATTGTTGTAAGTTCTATTCTTTTGTTAATTCAATGCAATGAGTTGATATTAGTCTCTCTTCTCTTGTCAATTCTCTAGTATGCATATTTCTTATTGATAGCTTAAAGGGTTGTGTGCATGCTAGGGAAATGTTTATTTGAGAATGAAGAATGCTTAATCTTTGTGTAAGCAATAGCTAGGCTTTCTTCTTGTTTGGATGTATGGATGAATGGAATGTGGAGTTGAGCAATAGCAAGATTGAGCTTGAGTGTGTGTTGAATCTATGTCAATAGTAGTAGTTTTCTTAGCATTCTCTCCATCAAATGGATAAGCTTTTGTGCACCGGTACGGGTTGAATCCCTAGCTCCGAAAGGGATGCAAATCCCATTGGATTGAGCTAAGTGTGGATCATACTACTCTTGCTACAAGTGAGAGAGTTATTCCGTCTCTCCATTGGCGCCGCTGCCGGGGAGAAGACTCAAATCCGGTTGAGAGTGTGTGGAAACCACCACTATTTCCTCTTTTGGTTGCAAAACCATTGAGTGATTAGGTTAAGTTTGGGTGTGTGATCCCGGTGTGAGTGGATAAGGTTAACCATTGAGCGGTTGAGGTTTCTCCCGCATTGTTTTTTTTATGTTTCATTGCTTTTATGCTTTTTCAAGTACCGTTCATTATGCTTACCTTCATTGTTTTTTGTCATTTCATTCTTTCATGCTTTTTGTTAACATGTAATTAGTATAAATAAATAAAAAGAAAAGAGGTGCGTTGCTAAGCTCTCCCATAGCTTATGCAAGCCCCATTGACTCCCAAGCAAGAAAGAAGAGAGATAGGAAGTGTTGGAGGCGACCTTCCTTTTGTTTTGTGTTGTTATTGTGTGGGGAGGTGTTTCCCTCAAGCATAGCAAAGAAAAAAATAGATATATATATATATATATATATCTATTACATGTGGCTGTAAAACGGTGTTGGAGATGGCAGTGAAGGCGGTTAAATATATATATATATATATCTATATATATATATATATATAAATATACAATCGAGAGGTAGCTGCGCAGCAAAGAAATAGATAAATATATATATATATATTTATTGATTTGCAGAAACGCTGTAGCGGTTGGGTGGCCGGCTTATACCTTGCTGAAAGTGGAGACGAAGGTGTTGGCGTCCGGCTGGAAGTTAAGGCAATAATATATATATATATATATATATATATATATATATATATATATAATCACAAGGCTGTTGGGTGGCCGAGCTAAGGCGAAGGCGCCAGTGGCAGTGAAGGTGGCCGTGTGGCGTGGAGGAACAGTTGAGTCGTCCGGCAGGAAGAAGGCGAAGGTCAGTAAAGAAAACGAGAGGTGGCTGCGTGGCTGGAAACGGGCTGCGTGGAGAATGGTCGACTGCAGCAGTGCGAAGGCGCCGCTGGAAGAAGTGGTGGAGGCGGCAGAAGCCGGCCAAGTTAAAAAATATATATATATTAACAAGAAAATATATTTAAAAAAAAGCAGCAGTCGGCCGACTGAAGGCAGCGTGGAAGTCGTCACTGAGGCGTCGGGGTCGGCGTCGGGGTCGGCGTGCGGCAGCTGAGTGTAGGCCAACTGAAGGCAGCGTGGAAGGTGTCTAGAGTGGGCAGCAGCAGTCAGCAGGCATAGCTAATAAGGCGGCTAGCGAAGGTCTACTGAGCCAGTAGACGAGGCGAGGTGCTGAAGGGCAAGCGAAGGCAGAGGGGTCGGCATCGGGCTCTGCGTGGAGGGGGGCCGTCGGCATCAAGCTGTGGCTGCTGCTGGCTGTAGGCGGCAGCAGTGGAGTAGCAGAGCAAAGAAGGCGGTGGGGGGCGCGTTGAAGACGACCACATGTGCGCCGGCGCGAAATCCGGAGCAGTGAGCGGCGAGGAGGATAAAGTAGGTGGTATTCTTCTTCTTTTTTTATTTTTTTAATTAAATTTTTTAATGTTTTTTTGTATTTTTAAATAAAACAAAAACAAAAAAAATAAAATATTTTTTTTATTAAAAAAAACAAAAGAGAAAAAAGATTTAAAAAACAATTAAATTTTTTTTAAAAAAAACAAAGAGATTAAAAAAGTAAAAGAAAAAAAAAGAGGGAAAAAAGAAAAAAAAATATAGAGAAAAAGAAATTAAAAAAAAATATAATAAAAAAATAAAAATAAAAAAATTTAAATTATTTTTTTAGGAGTCCACATTGTTTGCATATTTTTTATTTTTCATTTCTATAATTTTTAGCATAATTAGAGTAGATTTGCATTGTTTTAACTTTTTGTTATTAAAAAAAAAACAAAACAAAACAAAACAAAACAAAAGGAAAAAAAGAAAAAGAAAAAGGAAAAAAAAAACAATTTTTATTTTGAAATCATTGTTCATCATTTAAATTTTTGCATAATTAAGGTAGCTTGCATTCTTTATTTTTTATTTTTTTAGAAGTATGTAAATGATGCATAATTAGTAAACTCATATTGTTTAGCATGAAATTTATTTTTAAAAAAAAATAAAATAAAAATAAAAACAAACAAACAAACAAACAATAAAAACCAAAAAAAAGGAGGAAAAAACAAAAGAAGACAAAAGAAAATTTTTTGATTTTTTAGGAGTCTACTTTTTTGCATAATTTGTAATTCTTCATATTTTTAATTTTTTGCATAATTAGTTTAACTTGCATTTTTTAAATTTTTGTAACTTTGTGCATATTTAGTATTTTTTTTAGTGTGATTCATAATTTTGTGTATATTATTTAAAAAAAATTAAAAATCATAAAATCATAAAATCATAAAATCATAAAAAAAAACATTTAAAAAACATATAATAAAAAAAAATAGGATAGATAGTTATGCCACACAGACCCATTTTTAGTTGCCTTTAGTGATTAGGTAGGTTAAATAAAATATATATATATATATATATATATATATATATATATATTTTACACAAAAAACAAAAACAAAACAAAACAAAAACACATCAAAAAACCAAAACAAAATTTTGACCTTATGCACTTGCGGTCGGGACGTCGTGTAGATTCTGCCATAGGACCTAGGGCACCTTCTAGAGTACCTACGCAAGAAAGTGGGACCCAATCAGTAGGAAATTTGGCAGATATTGCTGAAACCCTATCTGAATCCCAATCCGATACTCTTTCCTCCAGAACAACTAGTTCATTGTCCATGGACAATCTAGGGCCGACAAATAGTCATCCCGTAGCCCCAAATAGAACACCCACAAGATCCTTTAATCCATTTGAAGCCGACACCATGGGGTTAACACTCAATGTGAGACTCCAATATGTCTACACAAATGCTCAAGGAGCTGAGATCTTTAGGGATCCACAACAACGGTATCTTGTTAAGATCGCCGACTTTTTCTCAGAACTTGATCGAGCACCTCTAGTCAATGACCAGGGTAACATGTATATGGGTGGAGATGGTGTTCGCTACGAAGTCACCTACCATCCAGAAAAGGTAGACAAATTAGGGGAGCTCTCTAAAACCGAGTTCTTAGACTTATCAAAACTTTCCAGAGCAAGGGAGTCTAGAAATGACTGGCTCATCGAGCCGGACATGCCTGGACCATCCAATGCCCAGTCCTCAAAGCCATCCATAGATGATTTACTCCTTGTAGATCTAAATTTGGAAAGGGATAGGAAAGGCAAGAGTAAACTGGATCAGGGGGCTGAAAGCCAATGGGAGTTTGTACGACAAATTCCTGTGACTAAGGTCTTACAGGATGACCCACTTCAAGAGGTCTATAAGGACTCGTTAGAGGGATATTATGCCACGACTAAATTGCCACAGCTAGATCTTCCTCTAGCTCATGTGGTGGTAGTTGAGAAGCTCGCAGGACACATGAATAGAATAGTTGATAAATGGGCCAATGAATACCGAACCTTAGATTGGAAGGAGATTTGGGAACTCACGTGGAAAGGACAACCATTATTTATGGAAGTGTTATCAACAAATACAGCCAAACCAGGAGAGACAGCCTTTCTTGGAGAAACTGTTGCTCCTCCCCTACGAGAGTTCACTAGAGAGGGACCTTCAACATCTAAGTGGACCACTGCTAGTAGCCCAACTCTAGCACCAAGATATCGTCCTACACCAAATGTGCGACCTCAGGTCACACCACACCAACATCTTTCTCACTATAACAATCGGAGGATAGGGGAGCCAACTCGGCCTCCTATAAATGCACCTCCTGAAATGAGGGTGACAAGATCTTTGGAAGGGTTTGGTGAGGCTAGTAATAGGGTACCCACACCAATTTTGGAAACATGTGGACCATCTTTCCAAAGAGAGGAACAATTTCCACTGAGAGTGAGAGGCCGTAGGCCCTATGATGAGTATTCACGACAAGTAAGGCCATCAACTCTTCAGAAATTGGTTAAGAAGTATGAAGGGTCGGGAGATCCATACGATCATGTAGCAGCTTTTAGGCAAGCAGTTCGAGCTGAGCAAGTTGCTGATAAGCATACTCAAATAGAAGGGTTTGGACTCACTCTTGAAGGAAAAGCCCTCGCTTGGTTTCAGGCATTAGAAGCTTCAGACAAAACTTCTTTACGAGTTTTGGAAGAGAGATTCATTGCTGCTTTTTCTTTGATGGGAATTCAACATGACACGGTAGCACACATCTACTCTTTCAAGCAAGGCGAGAATGAGAGTGTTAGAGACTGTGTAAATAGAATGAAGCAGTACATTAATCGTTGCCCAGAAGATGAGAAGCCCGCCCAAAGTCGATTAATTTCTCTCTTCTTAAAAGGCCTCAAAAATTCAACACTGCATACACATCTCTATGCAAAGAAGCATACAAGTTTCAATGAGTGTTGCCATGATGCTATGGATTTCACCGATAACTTCAAGTTCCAAGATGGTTCTGGCCCTGAGGTGAAACCTAGAAATCAGTGGGGTGATGACCAAAGTTCAGGGTCTAGCGCGCTAGTAAATCCAGACCAGATAGCTAACCTAGTACTACGGAGATTGGGACAGACCTATCGTCCACCCATGCAGCCACAACAACAGCAGCAGAGAATGAGGAGTGTGCTTCCTACAGGTCCTCATCTTTGTGGAGCATGTGGCGGTGACCATAAAACAGAGGACTGTAATACCTTTTCTCCTCTAGTCACAAACCAACCCACAAAGAAGTGGTGCCAAGCCTGTGCTTGAAACTTTACTCACACCACACAGGATTGTACTCGCATTGCGAGAATGAGACAGGAACGTGAGCAGCCAAGGGGTGGAGTGGCTCCACAAATGTATCAATAGTATACTAGTTTTGAACGTAAGCCACCGATGACACAAGAACAAGCACGACCTGTTCTTGGTGCTCAACCTCCTGCTCCAGGGACTGCTCCTGTGAGGGTTGTCGACTACGACAATTCAAATATGTGTAGAGAATTGGTAAACCCAGGCTATGTGGAGGAAGAATATGTATCATATTCATCCAAAGAAAATATTTTTGAAAGTCCCATATACCCAAGCCCAGCACTGGACGTTCAACCAGGGGAACAAAACTCTTTAATATTGCTAGGCGGCTACCAACCTAGGACTCCAGGCCCCTCAGGTCAATGGCAGCCAAGGAAAGTAGAGGCCAAACCAATGGGCCCCTGTTATGAGTGCGGAGAACCCCATTGGGCTCGTGATTGTCTACATCGCTCAAGGCAAGCATCTCGGTCAAATACAACAGTACAACAGTTTCCACCAATTGAAAGATATTGTCTAGGGTGTTGTGTAGAACACTTCCCAAAAGACTGTCTGCTGAAACCACATGAGGAAGGCACCTCTCAACCAAAGGTTTCACTCAACCTTGTAGGCACGGTTCCATCGCCACCTTCATCTGAGAATGATGATGTCGTGCCACTTAGAGTCATGACTCGATCACAGACAAGAAACGCTGAAATACAAACTGATGAGACACCTCGAACTAGGGACGCAAAGACAAATCTAGTGGACAAAACCCTACAGTCCAGTAGAAAAAAGACCACTAGGAGGAAGAAGAACCGAAACAAACAAACTAAAAGTACATCCACTAGTTCTCAGGAGACCTCTAAACAAAACATAAAGGATAAAACTTTTACATCCCAGGAAGTGCGTGAGGAACATCAACCTCAACCTGAGCCTAGTGTTAAACAAGATGAGGCTAGTACGACTGAGGTTAGTTCTGGGGGTTCTGTTTTTGTGGATAAAGTGAATGAGACTCTAGAGGCCATCATTGATGCTCATAGAAGTCGCATTGCAGCTTTATCTGAGCTACCCAAAAAGCTTCAAGAATACCCAAACCCTCGTGAGGAGAAGATCAATTTAGCTGTACACCAGCAACTCATTAGGGAAGCTCAGTCAATACTTGAGGGACCACCACCACCTATTCCTCGTGGCCCAGCCTCTCTTAAGCCAACATTAGAAACTATACCAGAAGTGTCGTCAAGTCGGGAAATGAAAAGTGAGCTCATTTCACAAGCTCATAGCGTAAGGTCTGCATCAATTGACACCCAATTGAAAGATGAAATTCTGCCACCACCTAGCCTTGTCTTCCCATGCAATGATGAAGTTATTGATGCTAATGAGGACATGGCAAATGAAATGTGGGCCGCAGTAACTGAGAAAATTAATGAGAACATGTCTTCTGTTAGTTCGCCTCCATTCTCTGAGGTGGATTTTACCAGAGGCACGGAAAACAAATTTAGACACCCAAGCATTCAGGAGGAAGTTCAAACAATTGTTTCTCCTAGAAGTAAGCATACAATGAAAACCTTACCATCATATCTGGGAGAATATGAGAATTGTTCTTAAACCTTGAGGATACCCTCCATGCATAAAAGGTTGACAAAGGAGAAAGATATGAGTATGGTGCAGGCTATTTTGTCAGCACCAGTGGCTTGTACCTTACCTTTGCTTGACTTGATAAAAAGTCGACCTGAGTTGTGGAATGATATTGCCACATGTTTGTCAGAGCAGGTATTGCTACAAAAGGGTCACCAAGAGTGTACTATACACCCTGAGACAAAGCATGTAATGCCACTTCCTATCAACAAAGTAGGAAAATTTTGTGAAGACGATCAGGGAAATGCTACCCTCCCATTAGAAGTGCGAAAAGTATCTTCAACTGCAATACTTGATAGTGGAGCAGGAGTGGGCATTGTGACAAGGTCCATTTGGGAAAAGTGGGGCAAACCAGCTATTAGGAGTACCAGGATGCGCTTGCAGCTAGCAGATGGAAGCTTAGAACATCCCCTTGGGCTGCTCGAGAACGTATTGGTCACCACATGTGGGATTGAATATGAGCACACCTTTGCAGTAGTGGATTTTGGAAAACATCCAAACTACGAAGTGATATTGGGTAGACCATTCATGCGACAATTTCAAATGATTCAAGATTGGGGATACAATTACTTGTACCTCCGACATGATTCTGTCATCACAAGGGTCAACCTAAGGAATCACTCATATCGTGATGTAACAAGGTCTCCAATAGATGAGTTTGATTCTGCTTCATCTGAGGGCTCAAGAGTTACATTATCAGAGGGGCAAGAAGATCTATGGATGTGCAGAGCCTCATGTAGGGATTTCAACACTGAGAGACTTAAGGGTAATCGAAGTGTATCAGATGAGGCATACATTCCACAACCCTTCCCTGAGCATTTAATTGATCCATTAGAATGGAGTCATGTCCATGCAACATTATCGACATGTGCTTTACCGAAGCCAATTCAATTTTGTGACTCAGATGGATATGATATTATTCCTATACGAATGGTACAAACACGTGCTCTTCTAGATGATTTGTACTATAGGGATACATCCACAACAGCTATGCATGTCGAGGAAGTCTCAGTAGAGGATTTGACACTCGAATCTGCTAATGATGCTGATAAGGAAGATGGCTGGGACTCTGATTTTGATAATGAAGATACAACCCCTGAGGAAGAGTTAGGAAAGGCACGCCTACTCTTGAGAGGAAGGGAGGTTCAAGTAGAGATCCCTAGAGGCCGACCTAAACAAAAATGCTGTAAGAGCCATAAAAAAATCCGTAGACAAGATGAGTGTGAACAACGTGAGAGACTGCAGAAAGAAAAGGAGGAGTCTGAGAGTGAAAACTCTCGACCACCACCTCACTTCTCAGGAAAGAACGGATATCTATACTATGTCCATGCACAAGACAGTATCAAAGACCAAGTCAAACGATCAGATGGATTCCAAGCAGGGGAAAAGCTAACAACTGTTAGTAAAAATCGTAAAAAGACGAAGAAACAAAAACCAAAACTCAAGTCTAAAACCGATTCAAAAAAGAGTGTGGGAAGTGCAAAGACAACGGTTGCACAAAAAAATCCGATGCAAGATAGCAAAGGAGAGCTCAAAACAGCATGGTCTTCAATGAGTGAAGACTCAAGTGGACAAGAGCAAGGTCTAAATGTTCCTCCCAATTTCACACAGTACACTCTTCAAGATCGGAAGATTGTTCTTCAACGGCCCATGCGACAAAAACCAAGCGTGCCAGGGGTTTCATACGATGGTCCAGAGGATGCAAAAAAGATTGATATTGCTAAGCCAGGAGAAGAGCCTCGCTATGTGTGGATTGCCACAGACTTGTCCTTAGATGAGGAGAAGTTATTAATACAAACAATAAAGGAGTATCGTGATGTTTTTGCTTGGAGTTATAAAGACCTCAAAGGAGTTGATCCAAGCATATGTCAACATACAATACCATTGCGAGAGGATGCAAAACCCTCCAAGCAACGTCCTTATACCTACAATGAAAATTTTGCACGGAAGATAAAGGAAGAAATAGACAAGCTATTAGAGGCTGAATTTATCTATGAGATTGAACACACTGAATGGGTCTCCCCTATTGTAGTGGTGCCCAAGAAAAATGGAAAACTTCGAGTATGTGTCAACCTCAAGAAGGCAAATGCAGCTACTGTGCGTGATCATTACCCACTTCCAATCACGGATCATGTTCTGGAATGAGTTGCAGGGAAAAAGGCATATAGTTTCTTGGATGGATTCTCCGGGTACAATCAAGTGTCAATTGATCTAAAGGATCAACACAAGACAGCCTTTGCTACTGAAGATGGCATCTTTGCCTATCGTGTTATGCCATTTGGTCTAACAAATGCGCCAGCAACCTTTCAGCGGTTAATGAGTCATGTATTCAAGGAGTACCTTAGGCAATTTCTTGAGATTTTCATGGATGATTTATGTGTTCACTCACAAGAGAGTGATGATCATATAGAACACCTGAGACTTGTGTTTCAAAAGTGTCAACTTTATCGTATATGCTTGAATCCTGACAAGTGCAAATTCATGGTAAGACAAGGAAAAATTTTGGGCCATATTGTTTCTCGCAGCGGGATTTCAACAGATATGGATAAAATTGATGTCATTGTCTCATTACCTCGGCCTATCAACCCTAAAGGGGTACAAACTTTCATGGGACATTGTGGCTATTACCGTAGATTCATCTACATGTATGCTGTCCTAGCCAGACCGTTATATGCTCTTCTTGTAAAGTTTAATTGGACTGATGAGTGTGAGGAATCTTTTGAAAAGTTGAAGCAAGCATTAGTGACTGCACCCATTTTACGGGCACCAGATTGGAACCAAATCTTTCATGTCCATATTGATGCTTCCAACTTTGCAAATTGGATGTATTTTGGCTCAATCGGGAGAACACAATAAGGATTTCCCAATCTCATATGCTAGTCGACAGTTGAACAATGCTGAGAGGAATTACACCACAACAGAAAGAGAAGGATTGTCCATGATATATGCAGTGAAAAAGTTTCACCATTACCTTTTGGCAAACAAATTCATATTTTTTGTGGACCATCAAGCATTGCTATATTTGGTGAATAAGCCTTGTGCAACTGGAAGGATAGTAAGGTGGTTTATCATCCTTCTTGAGTTTGATTTTGAAGTTGCAGTTCGAAAAGGAACAACTCATCTAAGGGCAGATCATTTGTCTCGAATCACCTCTGGCGAAGCTCCTGTGGGTGTGGATGATGATATGTTAGATTCAACACTTTTCCTTGTAGAGACAGCTCCTAGATGGTCTGAATCCATTTTAGAAATTTTGACAAGTGGGCGAATACAACTAGCAGGTCCTAATGTGGACCTATGGCGACCATTCAAGCTAATCTCAGGGAGATTATATCGTCAGGGTAATGATGGAGTGTTGAGGCTTATACCTAACCCCGACCAATATGAGGAGATCTTGGAATGGGCACATGAGGGTATAGATGGAATCCATGCATCAGCTACCACTTGTGTGCGACGTATATCTCAAGATGGGCAATGGTGGCCTACCATGCATGCAGATGCTGAAACATTTGTTCGTAACTGTGCTTCATGTAAAATTCAGAAGCCAATTCATAATGTCACATTATTCCAAATTTCAACTACACCAAGTTGGAGTAAGTATATTGTGGACTACCTTCAGCATGGTCATACGGATCAAACAATTCCTAAACATCGAAAGCAGGCTATTAAAATTGAGGCGGCAAACTATATGCTGATAGAGGGCCAACTCTACAAGAGGGGCAAGGATGGCAACTTATGCATGTGTGTATGTGAAGCTGACTATCTGAAAATCTTAACTCATGCACATGCAGGTGTTGGTGGTGGACACTTTTCTCGCAATACCACAGCTAAGTTGATTAGGTGGTCTGGGCTTTGGTGGCCAACCTTACAAATGGATGCCGAAGAATATGTGAAACGTTGTGACGATTGTCAAAGGACCAAACCTCCCATCACAAAGGATAACATGCCATTGCGGCCTATGTTAAGCACACGTGCTTTTGCTAAATGGGGTATTGATTTTGTCGGTCCCATTAAACCTCCAGCTCGTAACACGCATGCAGAATATATTATAGTCGCAACCGACTATTCGACTAAATGGGTAGAGGCAAAGGCAACAGTCAAAAATGATGCCAGAACCACAGCTAAGTTCTTGTATGAGTACGTGTTTACACGCTATGGCTTACCTATTGAGATTGTTAGTGATCAAGGTGTACACTTTGTAAATGAAGTCATAGAATTTTTGCTTCAAGAATTTATGGTAATTCACAAGCGTTCTGCACCCTATCATCCCCAGACTAATGGACAAGCTGAGAGTACTAACAAGATTCTCTGCACAGCACTCACAAAGATTGTTGAGGGACATAGGACTGATTGGGAGCAGAAGTTGCACTCAGTTCTCTGGGCATATAGGACAGCCTATAAAACATCTGTGGGCACAACCCCATTTGAACTTGCTTTTGGGCTAGATGCAATTCTTCCCATTGAATTTCTTGTACCTACTCTACGAGTAGCTAAACAGTTGGATTGGACTGGTCATGAGCTTTCACAACGCATTGACGAATTGGAAAAGCTTGATGAAGCCCGCTTATTAGCGGTAATGGGGATGTATGCCGAGAAGAGGAGACAAAAGCAATGGTATGATAGAAACGTAACAACTGGCCGATTCAAAAAAGGAGACCTGGTGCTCTTATACACACTTAAGAAGCATAAGAGAAAGCTCAAAAAACGTGGCTTAGGACCGTTTGTGATTAATGAGCTTACCCCAAGTGGTGCAGTGCGTTTAGAGACACTAGAAGGTGAGCAAATGCCTAACTTCATCAATGGAAGTCGTCTCAAGAAATACAATGAATCATTAACTGAAGCCATGCTTCAACAGATGCATGCTGCACAAACACGGAAAAAAGCACTTGACCTACTTAAACGTCAGGCTCAAGAGGAGGCTAAAGCTAGAGTTGCAAAAGCCAAGGAGCGTCGCAAAGCTTCTATGTTCGCCATACAATTGGCTACTGATGAGCCATATGTTGAACCATTCAATATTCAAGTGGGACTTCATCTTCATGAGACTACCTACTTTGTCTCTGCCTTAATTGACTCTGGTGCAGATTATAATGTTCTGTAAGATCCCTGTTCCCACCGAGCAACGAATTCGGGGTACTGGCAGCGGAAGTAGCGCTTCTCGCGCGGGACAGGGGTCCCACACTCGGGGCCTCGCCCACGGATATCCGGATAAGAGACTAATCCGTCGGTTGTTCCAAAACCGAACCCGGAAAAACTTTCTTAACCGGAAGCACGGGCGATTCCACCAGGATAACCTTTTACTCTAACGTAGTCAAGATCATTTCTGATCGAGATGATCCAATTATATCTATAAGATACTTAGTCAGTTCAAGGAAGAAACTTGTACTTGGATCATTGGGATCAACGCTTTTTTCCCCATTCAAGAGGCACAGTCGATGATTCCTATCCATAGAACAGTTACTGTCCGGGATTTTATTTTTTTTTTCTATCGTAAAAACAAAAGTTTGAGTCTCGATTTACGGATCCATCAGTCCAGCCTAACCCCATCCAGTCCCATGGGTTAGCCAACCGCCCAACCACTGTAGTGATGGGATCCAATTAAAAATTTGGTTAGGTTTTGTCCCGGGTACCAAGGAAAAGAGTTCCAAGGCCCCCTAGCCGGATGTTCATGCAAAATAAAACTAGTCACACCACTCACACACCCAATATGAAATTACCTTTTTCAACCAGATTCAACCAGTTTAAAACAATCCTTTAATAAAACCATAGTATCATTGATCACCATCTTCCAATTTATCCAATTGATTCTTAATTTTCCATCATTCCTTCATCAGAGTATCTATGGCATCATTGGCAACTAGAACGCTCAGGAGCCGTTTCGATAGTTCCTAGCCCATAATACTTGGCAATATAATCGCTTAACAAGATGGACTCTCGTTGAAGATCAGCAAGATCAACCAACAGATCCATATAAGGAGCCATGGACTCATCCATTGAAGACCAGCAAGGTCAATCAACCAGATCCATGCTCGATTTCAGAAAACAACTCCAACTTTGTTCCAATATCTTCCTCGACGCACGTGTGGGTATCCTAGGCAACCCAGAGCCCGAGCACCGTATGGTCAGCACCCTCTAGGATCCTTCGCAGGTAACCTAGCGCTTCACGCATAGGCCGCTTCCTTGGCCCCTCATCCACCGTACCGGAAGCTCACCATTTTAATCGCACCGAGGCTGGTCAAGACCTCGGCCGACCTTGCTACGCGAGACGTCCTTCATTGACTCTCCGTCAGCAGTTGCAACATTATTAGTTAGGTCTCACGACCTTAATCACAAGATAGTCACAATGCTCCCCCAGCAATCTTGACATAAAGCAGTCATTTACAAACAGCATTTACAAACAGTTTACAATACAGTTTCTATTTTTACTTTCATTTTTCCACATTATCCCTCATCAATCCACATTACTTATTCCATATTCCATTTATATGTATACTCATCCCATCACATCATTTTCCATCTCAACACTTCATGTTCCTTCACATCACATATCGTATATTCACATCCATACATATATCCACATCCACATCCACATCCACATTCACATCCACACATCCACATCTACATCCATACATCTAATTTCACATCCATATCTACATGCACATTCATGCATCCATATCTATACATCTACATCTACATGCATCCATCCACATCTCTATTTACATCCTCATCTATACATCTACTTCTACATGCATACATCCACATCTCCATGCATACATCCACCTCCACATTCACACTCACATCCATACATCTACATCTACATGCAACATCCACATCTCTATGCATAATAAAATTCTTTTAATTAATCTAGGATGATAGTTCCTAGAATATGGTAGGAAGTCCTCTTTTTATACTTTGAATGAATTTATTTTATGCGTAATTTCTATAAAAATTTTGCCATAGCTCCGCTACTATGACTGATAAATCTCAATTTTTTTCTAAGGGATAAAGCTTATCATTAAGGAAATAATTAGAATGGTCTCTAATTGGGTCATCAATCCATAATGGATTGAATCATCAATGTGCATAAACTAAAAGCATAGCAAAAGCCATTAATTTGGCCTCAAGCATAGCTTAATCTTGGATTAAGGAAAGCTTTATGAAAAGCTTCATTTGGATTGAGAATGGGTCATGAGTATGACCATTTCTTGAGTGAGAGAGAGAAATTATAAAAACCATTAGAATTTAAATATAAATAGAAATTAACTTCTATAGCATTTATTAAATTATGTAACTCTTCACTACTATTCACCAATCAACTTCAATAGCATTTAAAAAACCATACCAATTAAACTTCTCAAGCTTGAGAGGGGTTGAGAAGAGAGAATCATTGAGAAATTATAGAAAAGATCAAAATTCAATGTACTTACCTTATGATTTGCTTGATTCTTTATTCACGGTAGAGGCCCCCAACCAATCAATTGGTTTAGTATGTTGATGGAGCCACCAATGGGGATTGAAGAAAGAGAGAAGTATCAAAAACTAGTGAATTATTAAAGAATTCACAGTTCTTGGCTTAGGTAGAGTAGAGTAACAAGGCATAAGACTCTATCTAATTTGGCGTAGGTGGAGTAGAGTAACAAGCATAAGAGACTATATATTTTGGCTTAGGTGGAGTAGAGTAACAAAGCATAAGAGACTATATATTTTGGCTTAGGTGGAGTAGAGTAACAAAGCATAAGAGACTATATATTTTGGCTTAGGTGGAGTAGAGTAACAAAGCATAAGAGACTATATATTTTGGCTTAGGTGGAGTAGAGTAACAAAGCATAAGAGACTATATATTTTGGCTTAGGTGGAGTAGAGTAACAAAGCATAAGAGACTATATATTTTGGCTTAGGTGGAGTAGAGTAACAAAGCATAAGAGACTATGTTTTTTTTCAACAAGGGGAGGCTTCTATTTATAGGAAAAATTGAGCTCCTAACCAAACAAACTGATTCTAGAATTTTCTAAATCAGTTTGGTCAATATTTGACCATTTTTAGGTCAGTTAAGCTAACTTTTTGGAACTAGACTTGAATGAGGAGAGAGGAGAGATGAAATATCTCAATTTTTATGAGTTTAAAACTCATTCAAGCATGTGAAATATGCACCTCCTTTAAAGAACTCCCCTTCCTTACATATGTCATACTTTTAATATTGCTCATAATTTTTTTACTAATAAACCTTGTACATTTTCAACTCTTCATCTTATGTGAATTATGCACCTCCTTTAAAGAACTCCCCTTCCTTACATATGTCATACTTTTAATATTGCTCATAATTTTTTTACTAATAAACCTTGTACATTTTCAACTCTTCATCTTATGTGAAATATGCACCTCCTTTAAAGAACTCCTCTTCCTTACATATGTCATACTTTTAATATTGCTCATAATTTTTTTACTAATAAACCTTGTACATTTTCAACTCTTCATCTTATGTGAAATATGCACCTCCTTTAAAGAATTCCCCTTCCTTACATATGTCATATTTTTAATATTGCTCATAGTTTTTTACTAATAAACCTTGTACATTTTCAACTCTTCACCTCATGTGAGCATTTACTCATTTTTGGGTATTTTCTTTTTACAAGTTGGATTTATCTCCTCCCTACACATGGATTGATGCTATTGGTCCATAGGAACCTTAATTGGACCATAGTCTAAAGATTTCTGAAAATCTAGACCCTTAGGCTAAGGTTCTTTATAGCTATTTTCAATTAATTCCAATTGCACATTGGAAAATTCTTTTTGAATTTCTGTTTCAGGGAAACTCATCTGAATTAGAAGAGATATTTTTCTATCCAAAAATATTCAAAATCTGAATATTCTCTCTCTAGAATATTTTTCTCTCTCTAGGCTAAAACAGATAGAAACAAGGTCTTTATATTTCTGAAGAGGGATTGATTACAGGGAAAGATACTAGACATCAAAAAGGGTTGGGAGAGGAATCTTACATTCTACCCCACTTAAAGAATGCGAGATGTCCTCATCTCGCAAACTAGGATAATCCCGCAACAGATCGGCTTCATTCTCCCAGGTGGCATCTTCAAAAGGATAGAACTTCCATTTTACTAATAATTCTCTGAGAATTCTATTCCTGAGAATCTTTTCTCGAACATCGAGAATTTCTTCAGGTTGGAGTTCCATCTGTCCTTGGGTTGAAGAGGTTAGGATTTCATCATCAAGTATATGATTTGGGCCTGGCACATAATTCTTTAGAAGGCTTACATGAAATACATTATGAACCTTGAGATGAGGAGGCAAAAGGAGCTCGTAGGCTAAGTCACCTACTTTCTTTGTAATCAAATATGGCCCACAATATCTGGGTGATAACTTCTTGTACTTCCCAAGAGATAAGGAACTTCTTTTGGGCCGAACTCGAATGAAGACCATATCTGCTTTTTTGAATTCTCTATTTGTCCTCTTCTTATCAGCATATTGCTTTTGCCTATCCTGGGCAGCTTTAATATCTTTACGAATTGACTGCATCTGTTGCTCCATGTCGTTAAGCATCTGTCTGGACATCTCGACCTTAATCAATGGGTCACACCAAGTTAATGGAGTTAAGCAATCTTGTCCATACAGAGCTTTAAAAGGGCTCATCCCGATACTTCGGTGATAAGAAGCATTGTAGGCGAACTCGACTAGATGCAGATAGCTTAGCCACTTCTTGGGTTCCCTGCCACAGCATGTCCGAAGTATATCTTCAATTACTTGGTTTACTCTTTCAGTTTGACCATCGGTCTCAGGGTGATAAGCTGTGCTGAGATCTAAGGAAGTTCCCACTGCTTCGAAAAATGCAGTCCAAAATCTTGAAGTAAATTTGGGATCTCGATCACTTACTATTCTCCTCGGTAGGCCATGCAATCTGAAGATTTCTTTGAGGAACACTCTGGCCACATCCACTGCAGTGTAAGTTTCTTTTACTGGAATCAGATGGGCAACTTTGGTTAGTCTGTCGACTACCACGAAGATGGAGTTGTAACCTGATTGTACTGAAGGTAATCCAGTAATGAAGTCCATACTGATACATTCCCACTTCATCTGGGGGATGTCCAATGGATGTAACTTCCCAGGCATTTTTACTCTCTCAGCTTTGACTTTCTGGCATGTCAAACATTGATGTACATGATTCAGCACATCCTTTTTCAAACCAGGCCAAAAGAAGCTTTTCTTTATGGACATGTAGGTCTTGATGAAACCTGGATGTCCTGCAATAAGGCTGTCATGGGCTTCATTCAAAATTTGGTCCTTGGTTTTCTCATCATTGGGAATGCATAACCTGCGATTATAATACATAATGCCGTCATCCAGGCTGTACCCTTGAGCTCTGATCAACTCCTGCGGAGTTTTGCTTTCCTGCATAAGTAGGGTAGCAATAGGGCCAAAGAATCTATCCTGCATGATCTTCTCACTTGCTTGAATGATCAAAGGATTTGATATTACAGTAATTGCAAGCAAGGAGGCTTTTCTGCTGAGAGCATCTGCTACCACATTCTCTTTGCCTGGGCGGTACTTGATTTCAAAATCAAATTCCTGCAAGGTCTGCATCCACCTTCTTTGGCGCATGTTGAGGTCCTTCTGAGTAAAGATCCACTTTAAGCTCTGATGATCTGTCATCAAAGTAAATCTTTTACCCAGTAGGTAATGTCTCCACAACTTTAAGGCATAGACTACTGAAAGCAATTCCAAGTCGTGGACAGCATAATTCCTCTCATGCGTTCTGAGTTTTCGGGATTCATAGGCCACTGCATGACCTTCCTGCATGAGTGCACCTCCCAGGGCAAAACCACTTGCATCAGTTACTACCTCAAAGGGTAGGGAGAAATCTGGCAGTTTCAGAACGGGACTGGTTACCAAGGCGGTCTTCAGCTTATCAAAAGCACTTTGGCACTTGGCAGACCATTGAAATGGGATATTCTTTTTGAGAAGGTTAGTTAGGGGAGAAGCTATGAGAGCATATTTTGGTATAAAAATTCTATACCAACCAGTCAATCCCAAGAATCCTCTGACTTCTTTCACTGTCTTTGGTTCGAGCCAATCTATGACAGCTTGGATTTTTGCAGAATCTGGAGAAATTCCATCTTTGGATACCAGAAAGCCCAAGTATTCAACGTGGTCGGCAGAGAAAGTGCATTTGCTCTTTTTGGCAAAGAGTTGATGCTTCCTTAGAATCTCAAGAACTTTTCGGACATGAGTCTCATGGTCGGTTGCATTTCTTGAGTAAATCAGAATGTCATCAAAGAAAACTAGAACAAAGTCATCCAAGTATTCTCTGAGGATGTCTTGCATTAGACGATTGAATGTAGCTGGGGCATTAGTTAATCCGAACGGCATGACAGTAAATTCATAATGCCCATAGCGAGTATTGATGGCTGTTTTTGGTATATCTGGTTCATTGATCCTGATCTGGTAATACCCGGATTTGAGATCTATTTTTGTGAAGATTTGGGCTCCATTTAGCCTGTCCAAAAGCTCGTCAATCCTTGGGATAGGATACTTATTCTTAACTGTCAGCTGATTTAGACCTCTGTAGTCCACACAGAGTCTAAGTGTTCCATCTTTCTTTTTCTGAAAGAGAACTGGCGCACCCCAAGGTGAAACACTGGGTCTTATAAACCCTTGTTCTAACAGCTGCCTAAGCTGTTCCTTGAGTTCGATGGCTTCAGGAACTGGCATTTTGTAAGAGCGTAGGGCTACTGGTTGAGCTCCGGGGGTCAATTCAATCACATGATCTATTTCTCGAATTGGAGGCATTTCAGTTAGCTCTGCTGGGAAGAGATCATCAAATTCACTTAACCATTCTGGTTCTTTAACTTTAAGCTTTGAGTCTACAGGGTTCATTTTGACCACATAAATTTGCTGCTTCTTCCTAAGTCCTTTCAGTAACTTGGAAGCTTTTACTAACTGAAGGTCTGGGGATCCAGAAATTCCAGTTCCATGGACTTTGTTCCCGTGAAGGTCATGGAAGGAAATGGTTCCATTGTGACAGTGTATGTCAGCTCGATATTTGTGGAGCCAATCCATTCCAAGGATTCCGTCAAAAACTCCTAGAGGTAAGACTTTGAACTGACAGTCGGTTATATTACCATCTAGATTGAACTGGATAAGATCTGTCTCATGGTGAGTGAAAAGAGTCTTCCCACTGGCCAATTCAACTTGCATGGGTTTCCCTGATTTCTGTTCTAAGACTAGCTTACGCAAGCATCCAGGGGAAATGAATGAATGAGAACTGCCTGAATCAATCAAAAGTTTAAAAGGCTTACCCTGATACTCTGCTGGAGTATGGATGATGGAGAACTGCTGGTTAGGTCCTTGATTTTCAATTGCAGCATAGATCTGCCCTTTTTCCTCTTCTACTATATCTGAAATTGTGACTGCTTTGGCTGCTGCAGTCTGAGGTAGAACTCTTTCTCTTTTGTTGTTCCCATTCTGGGAAGGAGTTCTGAGATTACTCTGGATAGAGGCAGATGGTTGGGCTGGAATTCTTCTGGGGTTTCCCTGGCTAGGGCGAGACCGACCCTGATTAGACTGGGATGAAGGGGTTGGTCTCTGAATTCGGGGTTCTTGACTTCCCTGTCTCCTTGATATGGCAGGAGTCGGGCAGTCTTTTAACTGGTGACCAAAACCCTGGCATCCATAACATCGGTTTTCAGTTCCGAGCTCATCCTTTTGATTTTTTGAAAGTGGTGAGGTTCCTGAGAAAGTACTCTGGGGGAAGGGTCTTCCTTCATTTCTGAATCTTCCTACATCCTGATTCTGATCCAGGCCTTGCTGCCTCTTTGGGGGTGGAAAGTTGGAAGTATTTTCCTGGGCTTGGAATCTCTTAAAGTTAGAAGGTGTAGATTTTGGTGGGACCTTTACTACAAAAGCTTTGGCAAAATCTTTTGCCATTCTTACTGCTTCAGCCATGGACACTGGCTTGGCGTTTTTGACCAGTGTGTCCAAGGGTTTATTCATTCCTCGAATGAACCTGGCCATGAGTTGCTCTTCGTCAAGAGGTGGTGAATATTTGAGTAGAAGGGCAAAGGCCTGGTGATATTCTTCGATGGATTTGCTCTCCTGCTTTAGTTCTAGGAATTCGTTCATTTTGGTTTCTAAAAATCCAGGAGGGCAAAATCTCTTTCTTAGATAGGTTTTTAGATCATTCCAGGATTGAGTATTTCTGTCCAGACGATTGGTGTCACAGTGGTTCCTCCATGCTACCCTGGCTGTTTCCACTATTTTCAACCGGCCAAGAGCCATTTTGCTCAACTCATTATAACCTGTGACGTCAAAATACTCTTCCATGGCTTCCACCCATTTCTCCACCGCCTCACCCAGGTTCTCCCCTTCTCCTTTGAAGGGTCCTGGCTGAGTCCTATGAAGAGCCTTGCGAACATCAGGGTCAAGTTCGTTATCTTCAGAGACAGGGTCTAGCTGCTGACGGCTACGGTTTCCTCGTCTCATGATTCTGTCAAAATTTATATATTAGAGAGAGAATAGTTATAAGATCAGAAGGGAGATTCTTATTTTTGAATACTTCAATAACTGGGGAGAAATTTTACATTCTACCCCACTTAAAAAGTGCGAGATGTCCTCATCTCGCAAGGTAGAGGATAACTCTTTTTCTTAAGATCCAATTTTTTTTTATTCTGGGGTTGCTTATATTCTGGTCAACCCAACAGAACACTGGGATAGTTATCCCTTATATAGAACTCATCATTAAATAACAATTCATTCAGATCATATCATTCATAACTTTAACACGATAATGGTCCATTAGACCGAAAAATTCCCTTCTGAACATTCCTCTACGGGAATTTCAGTTAAGCTAGTTCTCAATTTGTCATCCCTTAACTTGATCTACCGGTCAAGTGTTAACAGTAGCAATCTGACAACACAACCCACTAATCTCATAGTGATTTGCTGAATTCATTATCATCATTCTAGTCATGAATATCATCACAGGGACTCGTCCCATTCCCCCTCATTGTGGTTTCCTTATGTTTCAACTAATTTTTAAAAGTCATCATTTTTCAATCAGAATTTTCAATCAGAATCCAAATCAATTCATCCATTCTCAAACAGAATTAAAAATCATATCAATCACATTCAAAATCATCATCTAGATAGCATTAACGCTTATAATTTCAAGTCTTAGATTTACTCGTATATACTGTCAGTAAAGAGCTGCAGTATACTCTCTGTATATATGGGTAGTCACGGCCCTTGGAATTATAAGGTAAATACCATCATGTCTAGGCCTCAAGCAAGTCAGGGATTTTATATAATTGCGGTACTTCCATTTGAAGACCCAATTACCAAATTACAAGTTTCAGTTTGAATATCAAATTGTATGAATTATATCACACACTTATAACCTTTTTGTCTTTCTAGATAAATTTTTGACATATTTGTCTTCTCAGTTGATCTTTATTAACCTGGCTCCGATACCAACTGTAAGATCCCTGTTCCCACCGAGCAACGAATTCGGGGTACTGGCAGCGGAAGTAGCGCTTCTCGCGCGGGACAGGGGTCCCACACTCGGGGCCTCGCCCACGGATATCCGGATAAGAGACTAATCCGTCGGTTGTTCCAAAACCGAACCCGGAAAAACTTTCTTAACCGGAAGCACGGGCGATTCCACCAGGATAACCTTTTACTCTAACGTAGTCAAGATCATTTCTGATCGAGATGATCCAATTATATCTATAAGATACTTAGTCAGTTCAAGGAAGAAACTTGTACTTGGATCATTGGGATCAACGCTTTTTTCCCCATTCAAGAGGCACAGCCGATGATTCCTATCCATAGAACAGTTACTGTCCGGGATTTTATTTTTTTTTTCTATCGTAAAAACAAAAGTTTGAGTCTCGATTTACGGATCCATCAGTCCAGCCTAACCCCATCCAGTCCCATGGGTTAGCCAACCGCCCAACCACTGTAGTGATGGGATCCAATTAAAAATTTGGTTAGGTTTTGTCCCGGGTACCAAGGAAAAGAGTTCCAAGGCCCCCTAGCCGGATGTTCATGCAAAATAAAACTAGTCACACCACTCACACACCCAATATGAAATTACCTTTTTCAACCAGATTCAACCAGTTTAAAACAATCCTTTAATAAAACCATAGTATCATTGATCACCATCTTCCAATTTATCCAATTGATTCTTAATTTTCCATCATTCCTTCATCAGAGTATCTATGGCATCATTGGCAACTAGAACGCTCAGGAGCCGTTTCGATAGTTCCTAGCCCATAATACTTGGCAATATAATCGCTTAACAAGATGGACTCTCGTTGAAGATCAGCAAGATCAACCAACAGATCCATATAAGGAGCCATGGACTCATCCATTGAAGACCAGCAAGGTCAATCAACCAGATCCATGCTCGATTTCAGAAAACAACTCCAACTTTGTTCCAATATCTTCCTCGACGCACGTGTGGGTATCCTAGGCAACCCAGAGCCCGAGCACCGTATGGTCAGCACCCTCTAGGATCCTTCGCAGGTAACCTAGCGCTTCACGCATAGGCCGCTTCCTTGGCCCCTCATCCACCGTACCGGAAGCTCACCATTTTAATCGCACCGAGGCTGGTCAAGACCTCGGCCGACCTTGCTACGCGAGACGTCCTTCATTGACTCTCCGTCAGCAGTTGCAACATTATTAGTTAGGTCTCACGACCTTAATCACAAGATAGTCACAATGCTCCCCCAGCAATCTTGACATAAAGCAGTCATTTACAAACAGCATTTACAAACAGTTTACAATACAGTTTCTATTTTTACTTTCATTTTTCCACATTATCCCTCATCAATCCACATTACTTATTCCATATTCCATTTATATGTATACTCATCCCATCACATCATTTTCCATCTCAACACTTCATGTTCCTTCACATCACATATCGTATATTCACATCCATACATATATCCACATCCACATCCACATCCACATTCACATCCACACATCCACATCTACATCCATACATCTAATTTCACATCCATATCTACATGCACATTCATGCATCCATATCTATACATCTACATCTACATGCATCCATCCACATCTCTATTTACATCCTCATCTATACATCTACTTCTACATGCATACATCCACATCTCCATGCATACATCCACCTCCACATTCACACTCACATCCATACATCTACATCTACATGCAACATCCACATCTCTATGCATAATAAAATTCTTTTAATTAATCTAGGATGATAGTTCCTAGAATATGGTAGGAAGTCCTCTTTTTATACTTTGAATGAATTTATTTTATGCGTAATTTCTATAAAAATTTTGCCATAGCTCCGCTACTATGACTGATAAATCTCAATTTTTTTCTAAGGGATAAAGCTTATCATTAAGGAAATAATTAGAATGGTCTCTAATTGGGTCATCAATCCATAATGGATTGAATCATCAATGTGCATAAACTAAAAGCATAGCAAAAGCCATTAATTTGGCCTCAAGCATAGCTTAATCTTGGATTAAGGAAAGCTTTATGAAAAGCTTCATTTGGATTGAGAATGGGTCATGAGTATGACCATTTCTTGAGTGAGAGAGAGAAATTATAAAAACCATTAGAATTTAAATATAAATAGAAATTAACTTCTATAGCATTTATTAAATTATGTAACTCTTCACTACTATTCACCAATCAACTTCAATAGCATTTAAAAAACCATACCAATTAAACTTCTCAAGCTTGAGAGGGGTTGAGAAGAGAGAATCATTGAGAAATTATAGAAAAGATCAAAATTCAATGTACTTACCTTATGATTTGCTTGATTCTTTATTCACGGTAGAGGCCCCCAACCAATCAATTGGTTTAGTATGTTGATGGAGCCACCAATGGGGATTGAAGAAAGAGAGAAGTATCAAAAACTAGTGAATTATTAAAGAATTCACAGTTCTTGGCTTAGGTAGAGTAGAGTAACAAGGCATAAGACTCTATCTAATTTGGCGTAGGTGGAGTAGAGTAACAAGCATAAGAGACTATATATTTTGGCTTAGGTGGAGTAGAGTAACAAAGCATAAGAGACTATATATTTTGGCTTAGGTGGAGTAGAGTAACAAAGCATAAGAGACTATATATTTTGGCTTAGGTGGAGTAGAGTAACAAAGCATAAGAGACTATATATTTTGGCTTAGGTGGAGTAGAGTAACAAAGCATAAGAGACTATATATTTTGGCTTAGGTGGAGTAGAGTAACAAAGCATAAGAGACTATATATTTTGGCTTAGGTGGAGTAGAGTAACAAAGCATAAGAGACTATGTTTTTTTTCAACAAGGGGAGGCTTCTATTTATAGGAAAAATTGAGCTCCTAACCAAACAAACTGATTCTAGAATTTTCTAAATCAGTTTGGTCAATATTTGACCATTTTTAGGTCAGTTAAGCTAACTTTTTGGAACTAGACTTGAATGAGGAGAGAGGAGAGATGAAATATCTCAATTTTTATGAGTTTAAAACTCATTCAAGCATGTGAAATATGCACCTCCTTTAAAGAACTCCCCTTCCTTACATATGTCATACTTTTAATATTGCTCATAATTTTTTTACTAATAAACCTTGTACATTTTCAACTCTTCATCTTATGTGAATTATGCACCTCCTTTAAAGAACTCCCCTTCCTTACATATGTCATACTTTTAATATTGCTCATAATTTTTTTACTAATAAACCTTGTACATTTTCAACTCTTCATCTTATGTGAAATATGCACCTCCTTTAAAGAACTCCTCTTCCTTACATATGTCATACTTTTAATATTGCTCATAATTTTTTTACTAATAAACCTTGTACATTTTCAACTCTTCATCTTATATGAAATATGCACCTCCTTTAAAGAATTCCCCTTCCTTACATATGTCATATTTTTAATATTGCTCATAGTTTTTTACTAATAAACCTTGTACATTTTCAACTCTTCACCTCATGTGAGCATTTACTCATTTTTGGGTATTTTCTTTTTACAAGTTGGATTTATCTCCTCCCTACACATGGATTGATGCTATTGGTCCATAGGAACCTTAATTGGACCATAGTCTAAAGATTTCTGAAAATCTAGACCCTTAGGCTAAGGTTCTTTATAGCTATTTTCAATTAATTCCAATTGCACATTGGAAAATTCTTTTTGAATTTCTGTTTCAGGGAAACTCATCTGAATTAGAAGAGATATTTTTCTATCCAAAAATATTCAAAATCTGAATATTCTCTCTCTAGAATATTTTTCTCTCTCTAGGCCAAAACAGATAGAAACAAGGTCTTTATATTTCTGAAGAGGGATTGATTACAGGGAAAGATACTAGACATCAAAAAGGGTTGGGAGAGGAATCTTACATGTTCTCTCGTTTGACACCTGGAAAGCCTTGGGTCAACCACCACTTGTACAAATTCCTGTTGACCTACGAAGCTTCTCAGGAGAAGATAACCCTATAGAGGGAAAATGTGTCATTATGATGACCATTCAGGATCACCAGATGTCAGTGCCCTTTTATGTGGCACGTAAGTCCAAGGCGGTAGTAGAGGTTGTTCTCGGTAGATCGTGGTTAAGTGCTACCAATTGCTCATTAGATTGGAAGAATAGACAATACAAGTTGCAAATTGATTCTGATTGCATCTTGGGATCTGCAACTCAACGAGCTTTATCGTGTCAAAGGGGTAATGTTTCTACCTTACCCAACCCACAATCAAAATCTGCTCTTGAAGCTCCAAAAAAAATGATGTGGATAATTGATGAGTACTCAAGTGAGGGCCATGGCGGCTGGCATGTTCCAACTAATCTAGTTGCTGCTCAAAGAAGGCCAGGCAAAAAAGAATTATCAATGTGGCTACCCAAAGATGCGTACAAACTTGTACCATCCAGTCTAGTTGCTAAGCCTCTTAAGAAGCACATCATTTCCAAGCCTAAGCCTCGAATTGTTACTCGATGGGTCCCAAAACATGTTCTCAAAGCACAAGGCTATTATGAGGGTGCAACAGCAATTTGGCTTCCAAAATGCCATGCTTTGACAGGGGTAAAAGAGTGTTTCAGAAAGATTCCAAAAGTCACCCCTGATTGCCCATATCAGTGGGTGCAAAAGAAATCAACACAAACTCTTCAAGAAAGGAAAGGTGGCTGTGATAGCACCTACAAAACAACTTGTGTTGATCTTCCTAAAACATGTATTGAAACACATGCTGTCCCTATTTCTCCTTGTTTCACAATTCAACCAACAACTTGTGTACCTACGACGAGTCCAAATGGGTCTCATTTGAGCATAGATTCTAGCATTTCAATGCCTAAAACCTCTTATCTTGCTCAAATTCCAAGACAATTGCTAAAGTGTCCACCTCTTAAAAAGGATATACCAAAAACTAAAGATAAGGCATTAACACTACAATTAAAGCTCTTTGGTAAATCAATGTTTGAATAATGTAGTTCCTTATGCCTTTAGAAGATGTGTTTTCTTTGAAATAATCTTGTTTTTGATTGGAATTGTCATGATGGATATGAGTGTTCTAAATTTCATTGTTCTACGTCCAGATAACTCCTGATGGATATTTGGCGAGATACATGTCCACCATGCATTGACCCTGATAGTACTCGACCAGATCATCGCGGGGGTTATAGTGCTCCTCCATTTCAAACACATTCTAGGTACTTCTATGCTCCCTTAGGTGAAAGTTGCTGTGGGCATCACTTTGTCACATTATTCTATCAACAGTATCACCCATTTCCACATTGTCAGGAGTGTGCACGGCTTGTATTAGAAGAAGCTTCACATATTTGTTGGATATGCCGCTCTTACTTTAGACGATATGGCACGGGCTTAATGAAGCAAATTGTGGGAGTTACACCCCAACGCCATAATCTTCTTAATGTGAGAATACCAGAGAGGGGACCAAATCAACGACGATTACCTGAGGAGGTTCAAGCACAACAATGGAGGGATACAAGCCTAAATGACTTGCAACCACCGATCATGCAAGCCCTCCTTCCCCAAGCCCCCACATGTCAATATTGGATCAATATGAGTACCTACATTGCACAGTTCCAAAATCGAAACTGTCTGATTAACCTTCCCATAGAACCAATGCCATACTTTAGTGAGGAAGCACTCCTTCCTCTACCACCTTCTCCAGCCGGCGGCGGCAGGTTTTTGTGAGGGGTTGTCTCTGCATCCTGAGGAAATTGATACCATCTTTCCAGCAGACGAGGACACGGATCCACCACCAGCGCAAGGGTAAGCACATCGACTCCACAATAAGATCGACAAGCCAGGGCACTTTTCTCCCATTGGGTTTTTTCCCCTCGGCTATATTCGGTGTTTGGCACCAATGGTAAATTTTATTTTTTTTCTTTTCTTTTTTTTTTGTGTTTGTTAATAAAAATTTTGCAGAGATCCTCGCTAAAACAAGAGCATCAAACACGCCCCACTAGTCCACCTACCTTGCAAACAAATTAGGAAGGGGGGAGACATGCTACGCCTACAAAGATCAAGGAGGAGCAATCTGCACCAAAATCAGCAATGCATCAATGCAAACGAACAACATCAACAGGGCACTACAACAGGTGTATTCAAATCTTAATCTCTACTTCTTTATGTGCTCTTATCTTTCGAATATATGGTTTGCATGTTCACACAATATTGGCTGGTTTGAGTTTTTGATTAGTTGTTAAAATATAGTGAGTGAGTTCTAGAGTCTTAGAAGACTTAGTAAAAGATATTTCTATTTAAAGACAGTGTGAATATATACCAATGGAGTATGCCAAGTACTTATGTTTTCAAGGTATATTAGTTATCCTTAGTGGTAGCTACCTCTTAGATATGAGCTAGGTGCTAGGAGTAATAAAAATTTACGAAAAGGTACCCTAAAAAAATATATATATACAAAGTAAATTGAGACATGAAGTGTCTACCGCTGTGTGAAATGCTTGGTAGGACCTGGGGTTGTCTTAGCACCTTGGGGCCGATGCCTTGGTTTCCATGGGGTGAACACTGATGTCTAAAAAAGCCTCTGAAGAAGACCTTTGAGGAACCTATCGCCTTGATAGATGTTGGCAGGACTTGGGGGTATACTATGGGCCCTCAAGACCGATGCTTTCATCTTCATGGGGTACTCCTTAGGTCATAACAGAAAGAAAAAGGGTCTGTCGCCCTTGAGATACTTAGCGGTCTTTTGATTCTCTTGGCGGAGGTCTCTTGGCCATTGCTTGGGTCTCTTTGGGATAGAACCTTAATCTTCATCAACTTCTACACACATATTTAAAAAAAAAAAAGAAGAAGAAGAAAAAAAAGAAGAAAAAAACGAGAGTTCCAATCACCTTTGCTCATATTTAGGAGTAGGTATGCCATTTAGGAGTAACTTACATACTGGTAGGACATTGAGACTACGGTCATAACCGGCGGTGTACAAAGCACACTTGCCTTTACGTAGCACTATCTACTACTTAAGTCTCACTTTGACCAGTCTTTACTCACCTATTTTAGTACTCATTAAAACTTTAATCAGCCTTGCACTTGTATGCTCACGTGTGAAAATTATCATTGCTGATTTTTCTTTTCTTTTCTTTTCTTTTTATTTTTCAATAAAATACTTCAATGTATCAATTGTTTTTTGTTGCAGCTCTTGCTACTACCGCGCTCGAGGACGTGCGCAAAATAGGAAGGGGGGAGTGTTGCATGCAAATGAAGATTAATACAAGGATGCAACAAAAAAGATATTTAGGGCTCTTGTAAAGAGTTCCACTTAGTAGATGAATGTGGGAGAGGGCTTCACAATAATCCCACATGGAAACTTTTGAGAGTTCTAGAATTTTTGTATAAAAGGTGGCTCATTTGAGAGCATGGACACATTGGGAAAACTCATGTTTGAGCTCTCTTGAGACTAGCTCTCCCTCTTCTTCCATAGAGGTGCAAGCTCTTCTCACTCCCCATCTACATTGTTGTAAGTTCTATTCTTTTGTTAATTCAATGCAATGAGTTGATATTAGTCTCTCTTCTCTTGTCAATTCTCTAGTATGCATATTTCTTATTGATAGCTTAAAGGGTTGTGTGCATGCTAGGGAAATGTTTATTTGAGAATGAAGAATGCTTAATCTTTGTGTAAGCAATAGCTAGGCTTTCTTCTTGTTTGGATGTATGGATGAATGGAATGTGGAGTTGAGCAATAGCAAGATTGAGCTTGAGTGTGTGTTGAATCTATGTCAATAGTAGTAGTTTTCTTAGCATTCTCTCTATCAAATGGATAAGCTTTTGTGCACCGGTACGGGTTGAATCCCTAGCTCCGAAAGGGATGCAAATCCCATTGGATTGAGCTAAGTGTGGATCATACTACTCTTGCTACAAGTGAGAGAGTTATTCCGTCTCTCCACTATCGACATGCTTAGATTGTACCGGCGTGCTTAGGTAGCATCATGTGGCATGCATTGGTTAGATCTACCGGCATGCACTAAGAGATCTCAATGCATGCTACTAGATACTTATGCATGTTGATAGATACAAATGCATGCTGAGAGATACTAATGCATGCCCATAGTTACCTAATTATGTCACTAGATATTGGCATGCGTCAGTATCTACTAGCATGCATTAGGAGCTATCAGTATATGCAGAGCTTGAAGTGCATATCAGTAGCTCTAATACCTACCGATACGCTTAGATAGGTACCTAGCATGCACCAAGAGCTCGCAGCATGCTTAAGTAGATACCTAATGCATGCCATTGTTAGCTACCTAAGCATGCCGGTAACACTAACATGCATCAAGAGATATTGGCATGCATCAGGAGCTCTTGATAAATGCCAATAGCTCCCAACAATGCATGAGTTTCTTATATTCTTGAATTTCTTGCTTCTATAATCAATCCACCCGTGATCACCTAATCCAAGTTAAAGAATTGTTGATCCAAGATTATGACATGTCCATCAACAAGTGGGTGTATAAAACAAAGCACTACACCGATCCAACCCTATTACTTGACTCATAGCTTTGGATGCCAACTGACCCTATTGATGTCAAGAAATGATGCAAAAAACTAGTCATGATCTCTTCATCACCCCCACACAGCCTGCTTGCAACTTCTGAATCCAAGGTAGGGACCATGTAGTTTCGTTGCTTTGCATACTTGTAGAGTTCTCAAGGGCCTCTAATTCTTACACTTCATCTTTTTTCCTGCCATCTCACACAATAAGTGTGTAGGGTTTAGTTCAATAGGCACTGGGTTGCCGATCATGATAGGCTCCATATGGATAAGAATCTATACATGCATGGGGTTCACATGTGGCAAAGCACATGTGGGTGTGGCCGATCATGATAGGCTCCATATGGATAAGAATCTATACATGCATGGGGTTCATATGTGGCAAAGCACATGTGGGTGTGGCCTTGGAGTTGAACTCAACTCTTTTTTCACCAGTTTGATACATTGCTCTAACAAAGCCAAAGCTAGACTGCTAAAGTAATTAGTTATGCAGTCAATGAGGCTAGTGCCTCATCTTAAGCTTGTTGTTTGAGTGTTTAAGCGAGGTTTTATCTCCCCAAGTCTTGTAGTCCTTTCATTAATCCAATATCAGAGGAGATGTCACTACGTGAGATTCAGTCCTTGCACCACGTTGAATCGAGTCTCAGAAGAAGGTCCAAGCCAAGGTTGGGTTGGTAGGAAGCTATTTGGATGGAAATGCTTTCCTCTAAATTTCTCTCTAAAACACGCCTAGATCATAAATAATTTCTTGTCATTTCAAGCTATTTTAGGGCTAGGGAGATTTCCTATAAATGTTTCGATTTTTGGGGATTTTTTAAAAAAAAGTGTTGTCTAACTTTGTCCAAAGTGGCTTTTTGGTATCTCTGAACAATACAGGATAACAAATGGCACACTTTTTTGGATCAGTTAGGTTTGTAATTTTTTTTGGGTTACATCAAAATGATTGCAACGGCTTAAAATAGATATCTAGCAAGTTTTTACATGCACTTAAAAATATATACATATATATTATGAGCGATAATTTCTTTTTCTTTTTTTAAAATTTGTAAATATTTTTATTTTTGTTTTTGTTTTTGTTTTCATTTTTTGTGTCTTCTTTCATACTTTGTTCCGAGTGGTTTGACTATTTCTAGAGTATAACCGGGATGTTACCCAACCCAAGGGACACTTGGCATAACTAGTGGATCGAATTCAATGGGAATAGTTGGTTAGAAACTAGGTTGACGTTAATCAAATTTTTATTTTTGTCTAGTCCACCTACTCAAATCTAAATGTTGGTAAGAGACCAACATTGACCATGTAAGAGGTCTAAACTAGGGTCTACCCTATGACCATATTTTGATTTTGGGGTCTAATTATCCAAATAAAATCAATTTCAATACCCAATTACTAGTTTCAAAAACCAAAATTAAAAAACTTCATTAAAAAACTAGAAAAACTAGAAAATACAAAAAACATAGAAGTTACCAAAACGGAACAAATTGAGGGGTTAAGGTAACAAGAATAAAATACCAATAGCAAGAAGAAAACATAATACAAAAATTAGCATAAAATAGAAACACACCTAAGCATTCAAGATGCAAGCAGTAACAAAGCGATGCAGGTATTGCCTGATATCAAGGCCAATTATGATAAGCTTTCATGACATGAGAAAGGCATAGGAGTCACTCTTATTGTGGGGAGTTCACCACACCACACTTGTGAGCGCACAAATGCTTAAATCGAGAACTAATATGCCATAGTAAGAACACAAATGCATAAGCAGGGTATGCTACTTACCTCATGATACCTTGCGCTTGGGATTATTGTAGGTAGCAGCATCGATGGAGTATGCAAGAGCTCATGACATTGCACACTCCTCATAGCTCAACCACCTTGCAACTCGATCGCCCTCTCACACACTCACTCACACATGCATAGACAAGCACCTACAAAGCTCAAATCATGCATACAAGCAAATTTAATATCCACTGTGAATATTGGTTATCAAGGTAGCTACACTCTCAAGATAACAACATGAGGAAAATTACACTAATGGAAATGGTTAACATTTTCCTTAATGGAGACATCACCTTTGTTGACTTTAAAGGTTAGAATCAAGGGCTAGATTGTATGAGAAGAATGTGGAGGCTAGAATCATGGAGAGATTTATGGAGAGCATCATTGACTTTGTTAATCTACTAAACATGATTAGCATTTGCTAATCCATCTTGTACTCAGTCTATTTGAGAGGCACACATCTAATGGAAATATAACTCTCACTCTCCTATCTTGGTATCTTTATGCTTATCATTATCTTAATCATATTGTGATTAGGCTAATTATCTAGATTAGCATGTTCATTATGTCTAAACCATGAGATTTTGCATCATCTATGAGCCATTATGATGCTTATCATAATCTTAATCATATTGTGATTAGGCTAATTATCTAAATATAACTCTCACTCTCCTATCTTTATGCTTATCATTATCTTAATCATATTGTGATTAGGCTAATTATCTAGATTAGCATGTTCATTATGTCTAAACCATGAGATTTTGCATCATCTATGAGCCATTATGATGCCAACAATTGGTATCAGAGCCAAAAATCCATCTCTAGGATCTTGCATTAACTCTTTATTAATGCTAATCCACTATTACTAGTGATTAAACCCATTTTTAGTTTGTTTGGACTATCTCATCTTCCCAGGGGCCTCACCTAAAAATATGTAAGTGTAGCATGTGAGTTCATGATGATGAGGGGTATATTAAATTTAAAAAGCTACAGAATTACATTTACAAGAGGGGGTTTTTAACTAGTTAAAAAAAACAGTAAGTTTATGAAGAAAAAGGGGTCATTTTATTCACAAAAGTATGTAAGTGTAAGTGGTTTTTTAAATACTCCTTGAATACACATGATACATAGGATTTATTTATAGTGCACCCAAGCTCTTCTTGTGCCTCCTACTCACAAAAGGGGTCGTTTTATTCACAAGAGTATGTAAGTGTAAGGGGTTTTTTAAATATTCCTTAAATGCACATGATACATAGAATTTCTTCATAGTGCACCCCACGAGTTCTTCCTCTGCCCCCCACTCAAAACAAGATTGGCTCTCTTTATTCTCTCTGCCATTCCCCAAGATATCTTGGGAGGATCTTAATCGCCTTAAGGCAAAGGCTCATATAGCATCACACAGTAGGATTTGGCGCAGGATTTGGCGTAATACATGCCAAAATATGTGATGTAGCCAAGCACTAGGAAAATTTGGGGGAAAGATCTCATTCTTGTCATCCACCTCAAAACAACTCAATCCCAACTAGACCTGGAGGTTTTTCAATGCCTCGATTATGCTGGTAGTATCCATTTCAACTGAAATCGACTATATAGGCTAGATCTAGACTTTAATACCTCTAGAAGTAGCTTTTGGTAGTGTTCTGAGTAAGCAATGATTAAGTGATGTTAATAATGGTTTATGGTGCTTAAAATCAAATTTAATCCAATTTTATTCCATGCTCAATCATTGCATTGGGGGTGGATCTATAAGCCATAACTACTCAAATGCATTTCATTAAGTTATCCCGATAGAGAACCACCTCTACTAACTACTGATTAATTAACACTTATCTTAGTCGTTGTGAACCATGGTGGGTTCAAACATCACATTAGGTTGTTGCTATAGCCTTGTAAAGTATCACATTACATTTTCCCGTTGATTTAGTGCCTCAATCTCACACTCCAATTTATTCTATTCACTGATTTTTTTCCTTTTAAGAGTGTTTATGTCAATCAAAGTTTTAAACTATTAATCAAGGCACATAATCAAGAATTTTGTTAAGGTTTTAGAAACTTACGCTTGAAAGTTGGGAGGTAATACCTACCCACTCTCATGGCCACATTAATGAAATTAAATAAATTTGAGGGACAATTTCCACACCTAGCAAATAAAGATCAAATTCACATTAATGAAGAAGGGTTTGTGGAACATTGCTAATGGGAAGGAAAAGGAACTTGTCATAGGAGAATCAAATTTCACTTTAGAAGCAAGAGCTAAACAAGAGGATATCTCTTATGATGCTAACTATGTTAAAGATGACTGGGCATTCTAGACCAACAAAGGCCAACCCCTTCCTATGGGGGCCACCGCTCTATCCTAAGCATAAATGTATGCATTGTAAGATTAACTAGTATCCACATGGAAAACCAACATCTTTCATCATAACTAGGCCAAATGACCACCACCATAATATATAGTAATTGGAGACCATCATCTATTATTCACTGGTCCAAGTGAGCACAAGAGAATCATAAATATTAAATGGAACATATGGGAGCTATCATAACATCATCATTGTCATGGATATTTTGTTGACTCAGTGGGTATTGGACATAACAAAAAATAATCCATGTCTAGAGCCATTTAGAAATAAAGGGCTAAGGTCAAATGGTCTAAGGTTACAAAAGCCTTCCAGTAAAAGTAATCCAGCAAAAATGAAATATGATAGGAACACTATTGCAAGCAAAATAGGTAATTGACCATGGTTACCTAAAAAGATTCCCTCCCAAAATGTGTGAAATCTAAAAAATGGCTTAAAAACATAGTTTTTTGAAAACACATCTAGAATTCCATGTATAAATTTAAAAAATACATGAATTTTTCTATTTTTTCAAGATTGAAAACACATGTGACCTTCGTAGATTTATAAACTGTTGTTGTTTATAACATAAAATTAAACTTAACTTACAAAATTACATAGGAGTCTACATAACTTAAAGAAATATCAATCTTTTTTAAATAAAAAAATATTTTATAAAATTCATGAATATAAGACACTTTTTCTAATAGACTTTTTGGTACAAATTCTACCACTATGCATAAATATGCACATTATTTGATAGGCACTCAAAAAATATTAGAATACATAACAATATAAGCTCCATAATTTATGAAAAAATCTACAAACATCCTTGAGTCTATTTCTAGACCCATATAGGAAAGCCTTTAGTATATACTTACCTTGACGATTTGCATGATATAATTATTTTCTCTATTATTTATAAGCAGATAGTGGGCATGATATACAACCAATGCTAAGAGTTTAAAGAGGTCAACTTATAGGTGTGCAAAGGTAGACCTGTATTCATATGTATATGTATAAGATGGTAACTATGGAGGCTCTCAGTAAACCTAAACATGTTACAAGAGATATTTTTTCAGCAGGACAATCTTAGAGGTAGACATCATATAGCCTATGGGTGTAAATTTCGACCCACATAGGCATTTGTTTTCATGAAGGGAATTTCTATTATGTAATATGGATAAGGTTGGTGGGAAGAAATTGTAGCCTATATCATGTACATATGTGGTGGTGGCAAAAATTCATAGTATGCATATGTTGATGTTTGATCCAGATAGCCATTATCATGAACATAGGTGATGGTATATCTAAGAGTAGTGTATGGATGAGCTCTAGTTATAATTATTTATTGTGCATGTGAAGGATGTTGAAAGATGGTATATCTAAGGGTAGTGTAGAATGAACTCTCGTTTTTATAATTATTTAGAGGACATGCAAAGGATGCTGTAAGATGCAATCTTTGCTCGTGACATTGTCTTTGTGTATAAAGAGAAAAGAGAGGAGCTTAGGGCTTTTGGAATGGTGGTAGAGAAGAGCTTAGAGCTTTCACAAATGACAGTAGATTCAAGGTCCCCTATGCTTGAGAGCATACTACTGCACATAGGCATGACAAAGTCCAGGTTCACATGCACCTCCCTCCTCGACATAGATGGTCACACCATGTGTATTTACTTATAGTTCTTTAGCTTTAAAATTGAATTGTAGAACAAAAATCAAGATTGGCGAATCAATCGACTTGTGGTATTCCAAATCAATGGAGCCTTGCACATTTGGATTAAAACCAATGGATTAGAGGTCATCATGGATTATCTCATCTAGCTCTTCTGTTCTCATGATTTTTTGGCATCTACTATGTAGCGATATTATTTATGATACAAAGGTTACATGGTTACATAGACAAGCATTTTTTTTAATGACCTCCTCTCAAATTTGTAGTCAAAGGTTGCGACCATATGTGTTTTTCACGTCCTTAGCCAAGAACTTATGTTCTACCTATATCACCTTATCCTAGGTGTATTTTTTCTTTAATTCTATGCAAAACATCAAATTTTATGAAAAAGTTGATGTTTTGCATAAAATCGATGTAAAACATCAACTTTTTCATAAAACTTAATGTTTTGCATCAACTTGATGCAAAACATCGAGTTGTGTGGAAAATTTGATGTTTTGCATCAACTCGATGCAAAACATCAACTTTTAGGCTAAAAGTTTATATTTTGCATTGAGTTGATGCAAAATATCAACTCGATGTTATGCATCGAGTTGATGTAAAACATCAATTTTTTCACACAACTCAATGTTTTGCATGAAAGTTGTTGCAAAACATCAACTCTACCACAAAACTTGATGTTTTGCATCAAGTTTCAGATGCTCCGGAGAAAAAAGTTGGAGGATCGGAGGTTGATTTTCACAAACAAACTTTTTTAGTGATTCCACTTGCATAGATATGCTCAGAAGACCTATTCCACAAATTTTGAGTACCAACACAACTATGTTTCAATGCAATTTGCAGCCGTCACAAAGCGACTTGCTAATGCCAAGTCGCTTTGTGACGTCCGCAAATTGCATCAAAACATAGTCGTGTTGGTACTCAAAAAATTGTGGAATAAGTCATCTGAGCATGCCAGTGCAAACGGAATTGCTAAAATAGGCCGTTTGTGAAAATCGATCTCGAATCCTCCAGGAAAGATGCTTTCTTTATGGAATCTTTGAAAGATGCCAAATATTTCTTGTTTTTAAGAAATATTACCTATTTTGTCCGCAACAGTGTTTAGGAGTTAGGAGTATTCAATGTAGCAACCTTTGTTGACTTTTAGACCTAGAATCAAGGGCTAGATTTCAGGAGAAGAATATGGAGGCTAGAATCATGGAGATATTTATGGAGAGCATCATTAAGTTTGTTAAGATACTAAACATGATTTTAGCATTTACTAATCCATCTTGTACCCAACCTATTTAAGAGGAACACATCTAATAGATACATAACTCTCATTCTACCATCTTGGTGTCATTGTTCTCATCATTATCTTAATCATATTGTGATTAGGCTATTCATATACCTTACCATGTTCATTATGTCTAAACCATGAGATTTCTCATCATCTAGTATGAACCACCATGATGCCAACAAATATTGGGCATGCAGTCAATGCTACAAGTTTCAAACTACTTTCCAGATCTCCAGCTAATGGTACAAGATTAATGGCATGGGATTTAAACTAGTGTCCAAATATCTAACCATGGCTAGCATAAAACATGTCATGTAGCTTGAGATTTGGACTGGTGTCCAAATCTCTAACCAAGGCTACCACTAGCAATGGCAATATCTTCTCCTCACAAAATTTAGATTTGGACAAGTGTCCAAATCATTGTTTGTGGAGTATTGGATTGAGATTCACAATAGCAAAGGAAATGTAAGATTCCTCCCCCACCCCCTTTTTGATGTCTAGTATCTTTCCCTGTAATCAATCCCTCTTCAGAAATATAAAGACCTTGTTTCTATCTGTTTTAGCCTAGAGAGAGAAAAATATTCTAGAAAGAGAATATTCAGATTTTGAATATTTTTGGATAGAAAAATATCTCTTCTAATTCAGATGAGTTTCCCTGAAACAGAAATTCAAAAAGAATTTTCCAATGTGCAATTGGAATTAATTGAAAATAGCTATAAAGAACCTTAACCTAAGGGTCTAGATTTTCAGAAATTTTTGGATTATGGTCCAATTAAGGTTCCTATGGGCCAATAGCATCAATCCATGTGTAGAGAGGAGATAAATCCAATTTTGTAAAAGAAGATACCCAAAAATGAGTAAATGCTCACATAAGATGAAGAGTTGAAAATGTACAAGGTTTATTAGTAAAAAATTATGAGCAATATTAAAAGTATGACATATGTAAGGAAGGGGAGTTCTTTAAAGGAGGTGCATATTTCACATAAGATGAAGAGTTGAAAATGTACAAGGTTTATTAGTAAAAAATTATGAGCAATATTAAAAGTATGACATATGTAAGGAAGGGGAGTTCTTTAAAGGAGGTGCATATTTCACATAAGATGAAGAGTTGAAAATGTACAAGGTTTATTAGTAAAAAACTATGAGCAATATTAAAAATATGAGATATTTTGGGTATAATGATTCCATTTTGACACATATGTAAGGAAGGGGAGTTCTTTAAAGGAGGTGCATATTTCACATGCTTGAATGAGTTTTAAACTCATAAAAATTGAGATATTTCATCTCTCCTCTCTCCTCATTTAAGTCTAGTTCCAAAAAGTTAGCTTAACTGACCTAAAAATGGTCAAATATTGACCAAACTGATTTAGAAAATTCTAGAATCAGTTTGTTTGGTTAGGAGCTCAATTTTTCCTATAAATAGAAGCCTCCCCCTTGTTGAAAAATATATAGTGTTTATGCATCGTTACTCTACTCCACCTAAGCCAGAAACTGTGAATTCATTTAATAATTCACTAGTTTTTGGAGCTTCCCTCTTTCTTCAATCCCCATTAGTGGCTCCATCAACATACTTAACCAATTGATTGGTTGGGGGCCTCTACCGTGAATAAAGAATCAAGCAAGTTGTAAGGTAATTAGTGAATATTGATCTTTCTATAATTTCTCAATGTTTCTCTCTTCTCAACCCCTCTCAAGCTTGAGAAGTTTAATTGGTATGGTTTTTTTTTAATGCTATTGAAGTTTGAATAGTAGTGAAGAGTTACACAATGCTATTGAAGTTAATTTTCATTTATGTTTAAATTCTAATGATTTTTATGTAAATTCTCTCTCTCACTCAAGAAATGGTCATACTTATGAACCGTTCTCAATCCAAATCAAGCTTTTCATAAAGCTTTTCCTTAAACCAAGATTAAGCTATGCTTGAGGCCAAATTAATGGTTTTTTTCTATGCTTTTAGTTTATGTATATTAATGATTCAATCCATTATGGATTGATAATCCAATTAGAGATTATTTTAATTATTTTCTTAATGATAAGCATTATCCCTTAGAAAAATTGAGATTTATCAGTCATAGCAGCGGAGCTATGGCAAAATTTTTATAAAAATTATGCATAAAATAATCTCATTCAAAGCATAAAAAGAGGACTTCCTACCATATTCTAGGAATTATCATCCTAGATTAATTGAAAGAATTTCATTACAATCATGGAGAAATTGAATTTTAATATTATGCATAATGGATAAATTTTTATATCAAAAGTGTTATTTTTACCATTTTTAATTTTCATGCATAGAAGTATGCATAATGGATAAATTTTTATATCAAAAGTGTTATTTTTATCATTTTTTATTTTCATGCATAGAAGTATGCATAAAGGAAAATTTTTATATCAAAAGTGTTACTTTTATCATTTTTAATTTTCATGCATAGAAGTATGCATAAAGGAAAATTTTTTATATCAAAAGTGTTACTTTTATCATTTTTAATTTTCATGCATAGAAGTATGCATAAAGGATAATTTTTTTAATATCAAAAGTGAAACTTTTATCATAATTGGATTTCATGCATGGAGGTATGCATAAAAGATATTCTTTTTATACTAAAAGTGTGAATTTCATCATAAATGGATTTTATGCATAACTTAGATGCATAAGAGAAATTCTTTTATTCTAAAAGTGTAATTCCTACCAAATTGACTTTATGCATAAGAAGATGCATTTTAAAAAAATGATTTTTAATTCAAAAGTGTCATTCTCATCTAAATTGAATTTATACATAGGAAGATGCATAAAAGATTGAATTTTAATTCAAAAGTGTCATTTTCATTTAAAATGAATTTATGCATAGGAAGATGCATAAAAGATTGATTTTTCTTCAGAAGTATTAATCTCCTTAAATGGAATTTATGCATAAGTAAATGTGTAAAGAAATCTTATATCAAATATAAGAGTTCTCTTGTATTCTATAAATAGATATGAGATGTGATAGGATGTGATAAGAGGTGTATAAGAGATGATAAGAGGTGATAAGATGAATTAAGATGTGATAAGATGTGTATGGGATGAGGTAAGAAGTGTATGTGATAGGTTAAGATGCATATGGGTTGTGATAGGACGAGAATGGATGTGATGTAAAAGATTAGATGTGAAGGCATATGGGGTTACATGAATGGGAATGTGGAAATGGATGTATGTATGTGGATGTGTGGATGTGGAGATGGGAGTATGGATGTATGAATGTGAAAATGGATATATGAACGTGAAAATGGATGTATGCATGAAGATGTATATGCATAGATGTGAATGTGGATATAGATGTAGATGTGGATGTATAGATGTGAATGGAAATGTGGATGTGGATGTATGTATGTATGTGGATGTAGATGTGGATGTATAGATGTGAATGAGAATGTGGATGTGGATGTATGTATGTATGTGGATGTGGATGTATGTATGTATGTGGATGTGGATGTATGAATGAGGATGTGATAATGGATGTATGCATGTAGATGTGGATATATGGATGTGAATATGAATGTGGGTGTGGATGTGGATATATGGATGTGAATATGAATGTGGGTGTGGATGTGGATGTATGGATGTGGATATGGATGTGTATGTATGAATGTAGATAAGGGATGTTGATGTATAAATGAGGATGTGAAAATGGAGGTATGCATGTAGATGTGGATGTATGGATGTGAATGTGGATGTGGATGTGGATGTATAAATGAGGATGTGAATGTGGATGTGAATGTGAATGTGAATGTTGATGTGGATGTGGATGTTGGATGTGGATATGGATGTGTATGTATGAATGTGGATATGGGATGTGGATGTATAAATGAGGATGTGAAAATGGATGTATACATGTAAATGTGGATGTATGGATGTGAAGGTGAATGTGTATGTGAATTAATGTGTCGTCAATATGAGGAAATGGATGAGAATGAGTACACATTGAATGGAATGTGGAATAAGTAATGTGGACTAAGGAAGGATAATGTGGAAAGACGAGAGTTCGATTTAGAAACTGTATTTTGTGACTGTTTGTAAATGACTGTTTTATGTCAAGGATGCTGGGGAAGCATTTTGACCGTCTTATGGATTAAGGTCATGAAGACCTAACTGTTAAAGTTGCAACTGCTGACGGAGAGTCAATGGAGGACGTCTCGCGTAGCAAGGTCGACCGAGGTCTTGACCAGCCTCGGTTCGATTTAAATGGTGAGCTTCCGGTACGGTGGATGAGGGACCAAGGAAGCGGCCTATGAGTGAAGCGCTAGGTCACCTGCGAAGGATCCTAGAGGGTGCTGACCATACGGTGCTCGGGCTCTGGGTCGCCGAAGATACCCACACGTGCGTCGTGGAAGAAATTGGAACAAGGAGTAAGAGTTGTTTTGTGAAACCGGGCATGGATCTAGTTGATTGACCTTGCTGGTCTTCAATGGATGAGTCCATGGCTCTTTATATGGATCTGTTGGTTGATCTTGCTGATCTTCAACGAGAGTCCATCTTGATTTTTATAAGTGATTATATTGCCGAGTATTATGGGCTAGGAACTATTGAAAAGGCCCCTGTGTGGACAGGTGGTGAGCGTTCTAGTTGCCAATGATGCCATAGATACTCTGATGAAGGAATGATGGGAAATTATGAATCAACCAGATAAATTGGAAGATTGTGATCAGTGGTACTATGGTTTCATTAAAGGATTGTTTTAAAGTTCGCTGAAGCTAAGAAAAAGGCAATTTCATATTGGGTGTGTAAGTGGTGTGGCTAGTTTTATGTTTGCATGAACTTCCGGTTAGGGGGCCTTGGAACTCTTTTCCTTGGTACCCGGGACAAAACCTAACCAAATTCCAAATTGGATCCCATCACTACAGTGGTTGGGCGGTTGGCTAACCCATGGGATCGGATGGGGTTAGGCTGGACTGATGAATCCGTAAATCGAGATTTAATTTCTATTATTACGATAGATGAAGTAAATCCCGGATAGAAATTGTTCTATGGATAGGAATCAACGGCTGTGCCTCTTGATGGGGAAAAAAGCGTTGATCCCAATGATCCAAGTGCAAGTTCTTCCTTGATTTGACCAAGTACCGTTAAAGGTGCAGTCAGATCAGTTTGATCAGTAATGATCTTGACTACGTTAGAGTAAAGAGTTATCCTGGTGGAATCGCCCGTGCTTTCCGGGTAAAGGAAGTTTTTCCGGTTTCGGTTTTGGACAAACCGACGGATTAGTCTCTTGTCCGGATATCCGTGGGCGAGGCCCCGAGTGTGGGACCCCTGTCCCGCGCGAGAAGTGCTACTTCCGCTGCTAGTACCCCGAATCCGTTGCTCGGTGGGAAGAGGGATCTCACAGGAAATGTATTCTCCTTATAAAATTGAGATCTAGACAAGAGTTCAAATCTCTATTTGTGGGACACTAAAAGTGATATCATGAGATTTGGACTAGTATCCAAATCTCAAACCAAGTCTACAAGATAAATGGAATGAGATTTGGACTAGTTTCCAAATCCCAAACCAAGGATAAAAGAGTAATAGCCTAAGATTTGAACTAGTGTCCAAATCTCCAACAATTGCTAGCATATCTATGTTTGTGGTGGACACTAAGGTTTAAAAGGTTTGAGCCATTCCCATGGCACAAGGTTACTGTCTAAATCTCAAACCATGGCTAGCACAAGTAGGGTGGCTATTGTCTAAATCTCCAACCATGGCTAGAATAAGTAGGGTGGCATAAGTAATGTCATATAGCTTATCCTCCATAAATTAAGAGATTTAGACAAGAGTATAAATATATTTTTGTGGACACTATCTCTCTTTGTGGCACTAGGATTTAAAAGCCTGAAGCCATCCTCACGGCACAAAAAGGCTTAAAAACTTAATCCATCCCAAGCATGCACGAGGGAGAGGCATGGACGAGGGGTAGCAAGTGCAGGAGGGGAGGAGGAGGGGTGGCTAGGAAGGATGGGGGGAGGAGAAGAAGTGGAGGAGGGTCAGAGGAGTCAAAAGTTTAAAATTTGAATTCTAAGGGGATCAAAAAGTGATTGAAAGTGACTAAGATATGTGCATAAAAAAGAAATGATGAGTATGAGTCTTAAAAGTCACATCTTATAAGTAATAAATGAGCTTATAAGTCACATAATAAGCTATTATACCTATGAAAATATATAATGAGAGTGACTTGTCAAAGTAAGTTAACACCTTAAATAAATGCCTTAAATTCCTAATTACACCTCTTAAAGGGATCCTAGAACATCTCAGCCTTCCTAGAACATCTCAGCCTTCCTCTAATAGTAACTTCAAAGTTGTACAAAGCAGAGATATAGAATGAAGATTCAGATAGAGATTTTATAAGCCAAATTAAACTTTTGAACTCTTGTTGCACCCCCCATGAACGCTTATCAAATAATTCATTGCTTGATAGATTTATCTATGAGTTAAAACATGAGGAGATCTATAATGGCTTGGTCATTAGAGGAATCACCACATGGGATAAAGTTACAATAGCAGCAGCTAATGCCATCCAAGTGGAAGATAACCTCATGATCAAGGAGGTATAAGCTTTTGATTCCAAATGTGTTGCTTCCAAAGCTACTAGGCATAGCACTACAATTGTCAACAAACCCATAGCTAAACGTAACACTTTAGCGGAGATAAACCTTATAGATTTCATAAACACTCCAAGAGGGAATGAAAGCCAACAAATCTCCTGAGAACATACATATGTATCAAAGGAGGGATCTACAATGGTGATGAATTTGCCAACAAGGGCATACAACAAGTGAGCAGTCGTGCACCAATGGCGCAAGCGTGATATAATGGAAATTACACAATGCTATGGGTCATGAGGCTTCACAATGCCGAACATGCATATAAGCTCCCACTCTAATACTTCTAGACCCCAATTGACTTTACAAGTACCCCCAAAACCACAAGCCATGGTGTGTGGGTGTTGCCACATCTCAATCCATTGACATAACTTATCTCCAAGGGAATTTAGCTCCATCGGTTTTAGGACCTCAATACCCACTTCCAAGGACTACACTGATTAATCAAATAGGTTTTGAGGGACCTGTTGATTATCTTAAGTATGAGGTTAAGTTTTATATCACATCTCATGTCATTGAAGACTCCATAGGCCTTTACCTTGACTACTATGTAGTTGTTAATGCTCGAGGAGGAGTCAAACTAATGTACCAGCTACCGTTGATAGGAAGAGGTCATGTCAGTGCTACAACTAAGAGAATGCCTCTTCAAGGGTTTCACTTGCACACAAGGACCACATAGAGTCCATAAATTCCCCAACAAGCACACAACAATAGCATAACAATTGAATGTCCTAACAAGGACACAACAACAGCATAAAAGCTGAATGTCCCAAACAAGCACACAGTAGTCACTCAAGTTGCATTTTTTAGCAAGTTGTCCACAACCAATTGTTATGGCATATATCATTGGATGAAGGATATCCCAATGAGGTTAGTTGTTACAAATCAGCAAAATGGTGCCACCATCACACCCCTCAACATGATTGGGTTGAGAAACCAAACTAAGAAAATAATCATAAAAAACCCTAACCCATCTTTATAAATGAAATAACAAGACTCATGAATCAAAACACACTAATTTCAAAAAGAACACAAAAACCCAAGCGATCCCGGTAGTAGCAAGATTCAAAAAGAAGAAGAGCCATAGAAGAAATAAATATTTAAAGGAGAGTAAACCTACTGCATGAGAAAATAGGAACTTGGGAGCATACAATGAACCAGTCAACATGAATGTGATTGATGAGGATTTTGATTTAGTCAGCACACAGACTGAATCTCAAAAAACTAAACAAAACCTAGTAAAAAACATAGGAGACCAAAAAAGATAAAACCCAAATAGTCACAAAATCAAGCAAACGCAAACTTGGTTCATACCTTGACTTTATACAAGAATTGAAAAAACTTCATGAGCTTAGGGATATGAATACAAAGACTCAAGATGAGTTAGAACCCAAAATAAAAACTAGTGCGAGTCACAAACACTGTTCATCCTCCTGACAATATGAAACCCGTTCACAACCTAAAAAATCTTTGGACATTCCTAGTGTCATCCTAGAAGAAAATAAAAACTCACCTATCCCAAGTATGGATATTGAACTTTCTAGGAGAATATTTAATTATGAGACCCCTCACCTCATGGAAGAGATGGAAATTTCAACCTCACCAATGTCCTCATATGGCAGAGAGGTGAAAGGTACTCCGTTCCAAAATAGATGGAATTCATGGCTTCAAAAATAGAAACCACAATCACTACATGTTTATGTGGAGACTATAAGATCCCTCCTAAGCCATGTAATGATTCTCTTTTAATATAGATTTCAAGAAGAAAGAGAGTGCACTTAGAGAGAGAATATAAGGCTAGAAACATTAAGAAAGTGATAGAGTAAAAATATTGGCTCTAGAAATCTAAAAAGAAATAAGAAGACAACAAAGGAGGTCATATTTAGAGTACTTTTACATATTTAAAGGCCATGCATACAAAAAATATGAAAAAGCAATGCATTTCTAAATATGGCATGTTTGCAACTCTATACGGACATTTTTACCTATTTTATTAATTTTAGCTTGTACACCAAATGCCTTCCGGTTTTTTTGACTGGCTACATGACCATATTGTTAGTTTTCATCCGAGACTTATGGCTGTAACAATTCACTAGTTCTATCAGGGTCTCTGCATAGGGAAATTGTAAGAAGGCATCAAGTATCCTCAAGGTGATTCTAGACCTTGAAATGTATATATCCCTTCATTCTTATCTAGTCTCTTGGAAGAGAAGGCTATATTTCTATGGTATTTTGGAGGAAGAGACTACTACTCTATAGTTTTTTTAAAAAAGGAAGAATAGTATGTGGTACTGAATGGGATCTCTATTTCCAATTTGGTCATTATCTTTGAGACATGGACTGGCTTAGTTTTTCTCAATTATGATCCTCTTAGACTTAAGTGCTATGTTGGTGATAACCCCCCTTCCCATTTCAAATGTAATCCTTAGCATTTATTTACATGGAAAAGGAGGGAGTTGCATAAAACTCTATGTTTTAGGATACAGGATGTCTTTCCCTCTAGAATTAGGATGCGTAATTTTCAATGGCACTTTTCCTCCACTAACTAAGCCTTGAGGCTATGTGGCTAAGGACACATCTTGTGGATGCTCATGTGGATCCCTTTGCGATGAAGCAATCCCTAACATTGGCTCCTTACCCCTCTCCATGATCCCTATTTCTCATCCAAATAGAGAAGAACTAGAACTTGGTTTCATGGTAAAGGCACGTCTATGATGGGCTCTTATGGAGAGCGAGACTCCTACTTGCATTATGTGTGCTTACTATTGGGTGTATAGTGAAACATGTATCTCTCGTAGTATAACAAAAGACATATTTCCCGATTGTTGACATAATTGTGGTTGTTTAACTTCTTGATAGTCATGGCCTTCTTTGAATAAAATTAGTTTAGGAACAACACCAAATGCTTGAAACATTGTGGAATATTAATTTAGTTTAACCAACATTGAGGTTCTTGGTCTCACTTCCACTCCTTCACTAGAGCTACACACCTAAAAATAGGGTGGTTGAATACGTGCTTAACAAGGCTAGTTGGTGAGAATCCGAAGCTCAAATAACTATGGGCAGCTCCTATTTCTAGGGATTCTACTATTCCTTTGCTTATGTCTATGTTTTATTGCTCATTTCTTCATAAATCTCCTCACTCAAGGTGGGTTCGAAGGAATCTAGCCTTCTTAATAGGGGAGCACTTTGTTGAGTGGTTGTTTTATAAGATTGAAGGATTAGTGGGTTTGAGGTAGTGCAATTTGATATGCTACAATGGACAAGTCTATTGTTGTTTCCAACAATTAGTCTAGATTGGGTTGGCATCAAAGGTCCTTATTCTTTCTACTGGTAGGTTTGAAACTAGTTTTTTTTTTGCTGCTAGGATCACATCTATAGGGTCATGTATGTGGGTTTGCGTGCCCAAGTTTATGCCTCAAACTCATGTTTATATACTCACGTCACGTCTACATACTTCCCTTAAATGAAATAAGCCTACTTGGGGCATAAAACTCATAAAACTAGGGCTACCCTTCTATATGTAAAAAAATGTGTAAAAAAGGGATTTTAAAAACTCCTTCTATTGAACCCACGTGCTACACTTATAGTGTACTCCATGTAGGTAACGGACCATGTAGAATGTCAGCCATGGGGAAATCTAAGGCCACTAGGATGAGACCTCATAGGTCTATCAGAGCTAGTGTGGCTGAGAGTAGAAGGCCAGGTGGACGTCGCTGATCTAGTTTTGTCACCTAGAAGGAGTCCTTTGTCATGGTGGCCATGGGCATCAAAAAATATGGTGATCATGGCCTGAGGGGGGTGGCATACAGGGGGCGAGGATCTCTAAGAAACAGATCCCTATGTCTATGCAGCTCCATAGCAATCCTCATGGCATATGACATGTGGCCATTCATGTTAGGTGGGTTTGCGGATGAAGCCATCCTCAATGAGCTTGAGAAAATGATCTTTATAGATAGCCATCTTAGTGACCAACTCCTCTGTTGGTGTGATCCAGGTATCGTGTGTGTGTTGTTTGAAGGGGTCTAACCGGGTGGCTCATTTGATCTCCTCATGTGTGTTCCACAAAAATGGGGAGGTAAGATCTGATTCATATTCTAAAGGTGGAAGCTAGTGCATTTGTAGACCATGTAATGTGAACCACTGAGAGACACTAGCAAACCAGGACCAATCTCCCTGTTAGGCCAATTGCATGAGGACTCCATGTGTGCCTAGAAGCATTGTCTCTCAAGGAGCGCTAGAGCTGCATGTGCTCATGTGAGGCAAGCCTCTGCTGTTGGTGTCATAGTGTATTTAGGACCACTGAATACCACACCAAGGTATGCATATGATCTAAAATCCTCCACTAGATCTCCTCTATATGTAAAGTTGCGATCCTGAAGATGGGTTGGAGACCATTACCTTGGTCTTGCCAAGGTTAACTGTTAGATCTCTCTGTGTGGTGCAGGAATCCTGTCAAGCATCTAGGTGTCTCTGTAACCCCTATGGTGCATCTAAAATGAGTACAATGTCATCTATATATAATATCAATGGGATAAATATGTCACCTAGGCTCGCTCCATAGCCCCTAGATCTATCAATGAAGTCAAAGATCTCATCAATGTATAGCCCAAATAAAGTCGGTGAAAGTGAAGAGTCGTGCTTCACCCCAATCATACTAGTGATCTCATCTGACATCTCATTGGGGGATCGGACCCATCCTATGATGGCCTCATAGAGTACTATGATGCCCCAAAAGTGAGAATTGCTCTAGAATGATGCTTGATTGAAATATGTGAAGTTGACAATTGTGTATCAATATAATTTTACTTTTTCAATACAAATTCTCTTTCATGTCTTTGCAATGTGTAATGCATGTAACATGTAAAGTTATCTTTTTAGAATGAATCCTGTTAGTCTTAAACTTTGAAAGTGCATATTAAATGTTTGTAAATACGACATGACTTTGTATCATCTATAAACCTAGCATTCATGGTAATATTTCTTGCACCTACATAGTTATTTCATAATAATAAAGTGTCTAGTTCCTTTCCCAGATTTCTCAAATTTGACGTTACTCAATCAAGTTTAGGATTCGGTACAATGTTCTTCAAAGTCATGATTATGGTTCTTTAGAGGTTTTTAAATGGTGTTTATGAACACCACTTGGTTTATGAGATAATGGCAGCTTAATTAAATAAGTATGGGATAATGGCAGCTTAATTAAATAAGTATGGGAGCCAATGTGTAGATTTGGAGATTTTGAAACAAATATGCTCACAAAAAGATCAAGTTTAGAGAATGTGAAAGTTACAGTGTTTAAGAACACCTTTAAGGTTCACGAGATGATGCTCACTTAATTGAGTTTGGGAGTTCGTACAACTCCCTCTTAAATGTGAGTTTGGGAGTTAGTGCAAATTACCTCACTGATGATTATATTTAGTATTATGAAAACTTTACAAATGCAAAATCTTCATACTTTTGTGAATGAGAATGTAGTTTATTTTGCCTATTTTATCTTGATTTTAAATGGAAAAATACCATAATTTCTCCCAACATAGCCATTATGGGAATTGGGATTTTCCCAAATTATCTAATATTTCCTTTTTAGGTTTCCCTTTTCAATTAGCTTCTTCTTCCCTTACATTTTGTGAGAAAAAACTATTTGCAAAGGACCATCGCCTTGTGTCTCCATCTAGGCATAGAGAGATGTATCTTCACTCCTTTGGAAAACCGAGTTAGGATGTGACGAACAAGCTAGAACACCACATTGGAAAGTTTTATTTAGTGCTCTAAGGCAAGACCCAATAACACATTCTTTTGCAAGGCTGTGGTAATATCTTGAACATATTGGTATTGCTAAGGTCGCATTCTAGAAAACATACAGTTTTAGAGCCTTAGATGTGTTAGTTTTATTACTTTCTATTTTGATTTGAAGTTTATTTGCATTAGGGAATTCTATTTTCATCTATTGGTAGGGGATAAGAACAAAAGGGAATTTTATTTTTAGCTAATTTGATTTTGGTTTGAAATTTATTTACATTACGGCATTCTATTTTAATCTATTGTGTGGGATCCTACTGCCCCCTTTGCGCACCAGATTCCCGGATGGTAGCAGTGGAAGTAGATCTCTCTTGCGCGGGGGAGGGTCTTTTAATATAAAAAAATATCTTTTATGCATATGTTTATGCATACAAATCATTTATGATGAAAATCACTCGTTTAATATAAAAGAATTTCTTTTATGTATCCATCTATGCATAAAAATCATTTATGCATAAAAATCATTTATGATGAAAATCACACTTTTAATATAAAAATTATCTTTTATGCATATGTTTATGCATACAAATCATTTATGATGAAAATCACTCTTTTAATATAAAAGAATTTCTTTTATGCATAAAAATCATTTATGATGAAAATCACACTTTTAATATAAAACATATCTCTTATGCATATGTTTATGCATACAAATCATTTACGATGATGAAAATCACTCTTTTAATATAAAAGAATTTCTTTTATGCATCCATTTATGCATAAAAATCATTTATGATAAAAATCACACTTTTAATATAAAAAATATCTTTTATGCATATGTTTATGCATACAAATCATTTATGATGAAAATCACTCTTTTAATATAAAAGAATTTATTTTATGCATCCATTTATGCATAAAAATCATTTATGATGAAAATCACACTTCTAATATAAAAAATATCTTTTATGCATATGTTTATGCATATAAATCATTTATGACGAAAATCACTCTTTTATGATCAAAATAAAATTTCAATAAGCTTCCTTCTATACTTAGAATTTAATTCTAAAGATAGTAACAATTTTTTTTTATAAAATATTTTTAGTAAGCATTTTTCTATACCTAGGATGAAAAATAATACTTTAAGAATACATATACGATGGGAATTACTCTTTTTGAATAAAAAAAGTAAAATTTATTTTTCACAATTTTTAGAAAATTTTGCCATTACCTCCTTTGTATGGCTGACCATTTTTCAATTTTTGACTCTTTAAAATTAATTAGAAGTTCACCAAGAGTATTTAAATCATTCTAATGTAAACATTTTCTACTTATCAAAGAGAAATATTATGAAAAACTTGATTTTATCCATTAATCATTCATCTAGGATAAAGAATGGTTGTATTTACTAAAGAAGAGAGGGGAATGCCTTTTTTCAATGAGGCATAACATCATACTCATATTAGAGAAGACAAAAATCATAAAAAACCATCAAATGAAATAGAAAAGAGAAGAATCTCCAACTTACAAGGAGAATTTGAGAGCTTTCCTTTGGCTTGATGGTTTGAGGGATCTACTCTTGTTTGAAACAAGAGTGGCCACCAATCTTTAGAAGAGGGAAGGTCAAAAACTAATGAATTAAATTCATAGTTTTTGGCTCTTGGGAGAAGTAGGGTAACAGTGCAAAAACACTATTGTTTTTCAACAAAGGGGGAGACATCTATTTATAGGAAAATTTGAGCTCCTAACCAAACAAACTGATTCTAGAATTTTCCAGATCAGTTTGGTCAATTTTTGACCATTTTTAGGTCAATTGAGCTTACTTTTTGGAACTAGACTTGAATTAGGAGAGAGGAGAGATGAAATATCTCAATTTTTGAAGATTTAAAACATGTGAAGTAAGCGCCTCATTCATGAGGGGGGAACCCCATTGTGAGGTGTCAAAAATCCATTTTTTTAGCTTTTCCTTTGGTCCTTAGTCCACTCTTCATCTTATGTCTGTATTCACTCATTTTTTGGGGGTGATTTTCTTTATTTCTTCTATTTATCTTCTTCATACATTTGGATGAATTTGATTGGCCCTTCAAAACCTTAATTTACCTTGATTAGTCCCCTCTTCATCTTATGTTTGTATTCACTCATTTTTTGGGGGTGATTTTCTTTATTTCTTCTATTTATCTTCTTCATACATTTGGATGAATTTGATTGGCCCTTCAAAACCTTAATTTAAAATATTTTAAAAATCTGGACCCCTAGGATAAGGCCTCTTGAATAAATTATACTTAATTTCTAATGCACCTTTTGAAAATCTTTTTGAACTTCTATTTCGGGGGAACTTATTTTAATAAGAAGAGATATTTTTCCATCCAAAAATATTCAAAATCTGAATATTCTCTCTCTAGGCCAAAACAGGTAGAAACAAGATCTTTTATATTTCTGAAGAGGGATTTGATTTACAGGGGAAGATGCTGGACATCTTGAGCGGATGGGGAGGAATCATACATATTGGTAGGGAAAAACCCTCATTGACACATGAAATTAGAGCCCAAAAGTCTTAGTTTTCATTGGTTTGATCTAATGATTAGCCGTTTTAGTAGTTGTGATTAGCAGTGAAATACACTATAAAAACATGAGCATCGAGTCATATTAAGGTGAATTAGAGTGGAATAGTAATTTTTTGTTCATGCATTTCATAATTTATTCATGAATTATGGACTTGGTTGCTTAAGAAATAATTAAAAATGTTTAATTACTTACATCATAACCATTAATTAGGATTAGGATCATTGATCACACCCATCAAGCACAAAAAATCATAAAAATCACTAAAAACTATGAGGTGAGGTCTTAGGTAGGCAAAGTGAGCCTAAAGCCCTGAAAAAGGGGTGTGTCTAGAGATGTGATACATGAGCTATGAGTCTAGACATGTGAGTCTATAGGGGGAGTCTAGATACATGAGTCTACAACAAGTAGGTATATTTAGCATTATATAGACCAACTATTACTACTATAAAGACTCATGTGGATATACTTACTCATGTCCTTGGAAGATTTTCCTATCATATAATCTTTACCAACAACAAATTCCAAGGAAACGTCTTATCTTTTATGATTATTAGGGAATTAAAGTATAATTATAGGCCTAATAAAGTGTACACCAATCCTCACACATCATGCACACATACCTCACACCCACCCCCATCTCTCCTTCTCTCACTCTCACACACACGCACACACATCTCTCTCTCACACACACATCAGGCACACATCCCTCTCTCTTTCTCTCACTCTCACACACACATCAGGCACACATACCAAACACGCACATCCCTCTCTCTCTCTCTCTCTCACACACACATCAGGCACACATACCAAACACGCACATCCCTCTCTCTCTCTCTCTCACACACACACACACACACACACACACCCCACACACCTCACCTCTCTCTCTCTCTCTCTCTCTCTCTCTCTCTCTCTCTCTCTCTCTCACCCATGGACCTGGCACACAGGGAGGCAGCGTGGAAGGGCTGAGGAAGGTGGCATGGACGAGTATGATCTAAAGTGTAGATGGTTCCTATGATTTTGTGCGATCCATCTATTTTGGGTTTTTTTTAATACCATAGATTGTTTTTTAGGCAACACATGTGAAGTAGCATCGTTTATGCGACGCATTGCAGTTTGCAAAAGCATCGTATAAGTGACATAAAAAGTTACATCATAAAAGTGAAAGTTCATGCGACACAGTGTTTTCATGCTCAAATAAACGTCCTTTATAAGACATTTGTCATCGTGTAAACGATTCTCTTGTAAAAACCCTTCATTTTGGTGGGCCCGTGCTAAGTGATGAAAAACAGGTAGAGGGAGAGAAGACACACACAGAGGAGAGCAAACCCTAATGTATATTGCAAACCCTAACCATAGAGGGAAGCCATCTCCCTTCTCACACAATGCATAAAGCCATAATCCATAATACATAAGACACACTATGTGTTGTGTCCACACTCAGCTAACCCTAGCTAATGTCCACACTCAGCTAACCCTAGCTAATGTCCACACACTATGACCAGCTGGACGCGGTCATTTATGTCTCACACATGCTGCTACCTAACATGCCAGCACATAGTGCGGCTGGCACAAGCTGACATCGAGAGCTTGAATCTCAACAGCCCCTCTCAAGCTCATGATGTACTGCCATAAGATGTAGATGAGCTTGGGCTATCAAAGCTCTCAACACTCCCCCTCAAGCTCATCCCACGTACTCCCAACATAGTACGGAAGTATTCAAACTTCTCCCTGCTAAGCAGCTTTGTAAAGATGTCGACCACCTGCTCTTCAGTCTTCACATATTGCAGATCCACTGTACCATCCAACACTTTCTCTCTGACAAAGCGATTGTGGACCTCTATGTGTTTGGTCCGCGCATGACAAAGCGATTGTGGACCTCTATGTGTTTGGTCGGTGCATGAAAAACTGGATTCTTGACTGCTCATGTTGTCACAATAAAAGACAACCTTGCCATCAATAGGCTCACCCAAATTAGCCAAGAGACTCTTTAACCATATTCCTTCACATGTATTAATGGCTGCACCCCTGTATTCAGCCTCTGTATACTAGATAAAGTAACAGTAGGTTGCTTCTTGCTACTCCAACTCACCACTACACTTCCAAATGTAAAGGCATACCCACTAGTAGACCTCCTGTCATACAAGCTACCTGCCCAATCTGCATCTGTGTAGCCATGTATATCCAAGCCTTTACCATGCTCATAAAGAAGACCATAATGTGCAGTGGTCTTTACATATCACATAATGCGTCTCACTGCATCCAAATGAGGTTTTCTGGGACGCTGCATAAATTGGCTTACTAGACCCACATCATAATTGAGATCCGGGCGTGTGATAGTCATGTAAATAAGGCTTCCAACCATCTTTCTATACATAGATGGATCATCTAACTCTTCACCAAAATCAGCCCAAAACTTCACATTCTGCTCCAAAGGTGTACTCATTGGCTTACACCTTGTCATCCCATATTTTGCCAACATAAACAAACCATGTACCTGCATGGTCTTTGATCACTTCAATTCTAAGAAAATATCTTAATTCACCCAAGTCTTTCATGTCAAACTGCCCACTCAATGCCTTCTTAAACATCTGTAGCATCATGATCTTCTGTGACAATTAAGTCACATAGATGACAAGTAAGACAATCCCATGATCTGTTTTCTTCACATAGAGTGTGAAGAATCTACTGTAGAAACCTAAAATCCAAGGGAGATAAGATATCGGCTCATCTTATCACTCCAAGCACGAGGTGCTTGCTTCGAACCATATAATGCTTTCTTTAATCTGCATACATGAGTGGGATACCTTGGGTGTACATATCCTTCTCGCTGTGCCATATAAACTTCCTCTTGTAGATCACCATTTAGAAATGCATTTTTCACATCCATTTGATGCATTTCCCAACCATTTGCTACAGCCATAGTAATGATTGCTCTCACTGTTCCCATCTTTGCAACTGGACTAAATGTTTCATCATAGTCCAAGCCTTGGGTTTGTACATAACCCTTAGCTACCAATCTCGCTTTATGACGTTCAATGGAACCATCTGACTTGCATTTCACTTTGTAAACCCATTTGCAACCAATAACATTTTTGCCTTGTGGTAATGCAACCAGATCCCATGTTTCATTATGGACCAATGCATCCATCTCAACATCCATTGCCTTCTCCCATACATGCTTTCCATATAGCATGTAGGTTCCACATGCTTCACCAAAGAAGTCATATATGCGTAATGCATAGCAAAATCACGATATGTCAACCTGTCAAATGGATACCTGACCCTTTGGGATCTCGGCAATGCGTGCAGATCACTCCGAACACCTGTCACTCTAGCATGTGGAGACACATATCTATCCTGCCGTGCACCAGGTGTGCGTAAAATTGGTATGCCAAGTTCCTCATCCAAACTCTCTGAACTTGACGACTCATAACCTGTAATGCCAATTCCTTCAACCTTCTTTTTCCCTTTATCCATAGCACTACTCCAGTGCTCACACTCTCATGTCTCAAGCGTCTTGACCATGGACGTATAGTGCTACTCTCAGACTCTGTTGGCCCAGACATAGAAATAGAACTTGCTTGTGGCAAGTTCACATGGCACATCAGCATCAAGAGAATCAATGACACCCTCATCCTTTGCTTTGTACCAACTAGCAAGTTCATCAAACACCACATCTTGTGAGATAACCACTTGCCTAGTTTGTGGATTGTAACATTTATATGCCTTGTGATCCTATGCATATCCAACAAACACACACTTTTCTGCCTTAGGATCCAATTTCCTCCTTCTCTTGTCAGGCACATGTACATAAGCTATGCAACCAAACACTTTGAGGTGTCTAATGTCTAGCCTAAAACTTGAAAGCTGCATCTCTGGCGTACTTCCATGTATGGCTACTGTGGGTGTCTTATTAAGTATATACACTGCAGTGGCACATGCTTCTGCCCAATAATAGTCTGGCATGCTCTTTTCATTGAGCATTGCCGTGGCCACATTACAAATGACTATTCTTTCTCTCAGCAGCAACACCATTTTGCTGAGGTGTATACCTACAAGTTAACTACCTTCTTATGCCATGCTTTCTCAAGAAATGCTCAAAAGCATGTGAGGTATATTCACCACCTCCATCTGTCCTCAAACATTTTATCCAAGAGCCATATTGCTTCTTTGCAAAAGCTTTGAAATCCATAAACTTTCCCAACACTTCACTTTTCTCTCTGAGAAAGTAAATCCAAGTTATTCTGCTGAAATCATCAATGAATGTCACATAATATAAGCTGCCTTTAATGGATGGGTTTTGTGCAGGACCCCATACATCGCTATGAACTATCTCAAGTGGCCTTCTACTCATGTTGCCTTCTCTAGGAAACGGCGACCTTGCCTGCTTTCCAAACTGACAGGCATCACAAACATGCATATTCCCATCATACTTGAATCTAGGTAGCCCACTAACAATGCGTATTCCCATCATACTTGAATCTAGGTAGCCCACTAACAATGCGTCTTGCTTGCATGTTCTTTAACCTTTGTATATTCACATGCCCAATCCTTTTATGCCACATGTCAATGTCCTGTACCACATTTCGGCTTTTAGAGAACATGGCTGATTTCAACTCAGGAATCCCAGCATCCAGCTTAAACAACCTGCCTTCTTTCTTGCCTTTGGCAATGACTCTACATCCATCCTTGAAATCCCCAACGAGGCAACCATGCTCATTGAAACGAACCTGTAAACCATGTTCCACCATTTGACCAAACTTTTTGTAATAGAAGGCACATACAAGACATCTACCATAGACTTTGTTTCACCATTGTGCATAACCAATGGTACACTTCCAACATGTGTGATGGCATGTTGGGTATCATCTCCTGTCTCCACATAGCCTTTCACATCCATAGGCTTCATATGCTCAGGAATCCTAGCATCCAGTTTAAACAACTCAAGAATCCCAGCATCCCAGCTTAAACAACCTGCCTTCTTTCTTGCCTTTGGCAATGACTCTACATCCATTTTTGAAATCCTCAATGAAGCAACCATGCTCGTTGAAACGAACCTGTAAACCCTGTTCCACCATTTGACCAACTGAGGCCAAACTTTTTGTAATAGAAGGCACATACAAGACATCTGCCATAGACTTTGTTTCACCATTGTGCATAACCAATGGTACATTTCCAACATGTGTGATGGCATGTTGGGTATCATCTCCTATCTCCACATAGCCTTTCACATCCATGGGCTTCATATGCTCAAACCATTCACCATGACAAGTCATGGTTTGATGCTCCAGAGTCCATATACCAAGTGTCATCACTTTCAGCATTTGTCATCATAGATCCCACAACATGTTTCATGGCAAACAAGTGATTTGCGCTACCATCATTACTGCTTGATGCATAATTTCCACCACCATGTTGTGCATAATGTCCACCATGTTGTGCTCTACCCTCTCTCAAATCATTTTGTTTGCGGAAACAATCACGTGCCATATAACCAAATTTCCCACAGTAATGGCATTCCACATTTTGCATAGATGTTTGTTGGCCTTGCCAACGTCCTCTACCACGAGGATTACCTCTGCCTCTGAGGTGTATATCCACAACCACCTCTAGCACTATATGTAGGCTAAAAATTCTGTTGTTGTGGTGACCTGTCCTGCAATCCACGACCATTACCACGACCATGTGATGCAAATCTCCCACTGCCTTTAGATCCCCTTTGTGAATAGAAAGCTTGATTTCTACCATTATCATCATGGCTAGTAGATGCATCATGAAAGAAGTCACTGAGTTTGATTTCCTCAACAAGAAAGAGTGAAACCTGTACTCCGAGCCGAGATAGATGTATCAAAAGACTTGTACTCCTTGCCAAGACCACTCAAGGTAATGTCTACCAAATCATCATCAGGCATGGGGGCATTGATTGTTGCCAATGCATCTGCATACTTCTTTATCTCTTGTACATAATCATGGATGCTCCTTCCTTTCTGTTTCACATTATGAATCTGTTGTCGCAACAACTTAGACTTGCAAGCACTAGTGTCTGTATCAAATCGCTTTACCATTGTATCCCATGCATCCTTGGGATTCTCAGCATCATGTAAATGTATGAGTATAGCATCCGAGATACATATAGACAAATAATGCAAAACTTTGTATGCTCTTTTTGACCATTGCTTATGAGCTACAACCTATTGCTGTGTAGGTTGTCGAGGTAGTTCTGGCTCTGGCCTATAATAAGATTCCAAAAACCTTTTCCCTTCAGAAAGCTTTTGATCCTGTACTTCTATGCCTAGAAGTTCTTCCTATCCAACTTTTCACCCACAATTTGTACTAGATTATCCGACATATTTGCTCAATGCAAATGCACCTTCCGCACACATCCAAATCTGTAAACAAGCCTTCCTCAGCTCAACCACACTCTAATGAGTGTTCCAGATACTCCAAAGTATTCAACAAACTTCAATTTTGATGTAGAAAATCAAACTGAGTGATGTAGAAAATCAAACTGAGTGCATCCAAAATGAATTTGCATACGCAGTCCAAGGTACCCTATTTTGGCATACTTTCCAAGGCTTCAAATTGTAATGTAGTGGTTCAATCAAGTGTGGATAACTTGCATTGACACCTAAACAAGCTCAATGTTGCATATGAACACCAACCAAGGTGCATACATACCAATTTTGTCAAACCCCCTTCTCTGTTTTGAGAAAAACTAGAAAAACCAGAAAAGGCCAGTAGTAAAATGGCTCTAATTTCTTCAATGCTTGTCCAAATTGAGAGACCAAGCATTCAATAGCTTATCAATGATGTCCACTAGCTCCATGTAAAAGGAATTAGACCAATTATTTAAGATGAGAGAGTAATTAGTCGATTAATCACACTCTGTTTCACTAATCACAGTAGACAGCCTGTTTAATGAGCTCATTTCCACCTCCATAATGCATAATTTCTTCAACCAACCATGTAGCTTCCTTCTCAAGTGTATGTACCACACAATTTCTAAGTCAATTTTGGAATTTATCAAACACAACACTTGATTTGTGGCCTCCACTTAGCAAATAGGTGAAAAGGTACTCTGTTTCTGCATATCAGGCTACGCCGCCTGCTTCTGAAGGGATTTTGGGTTGATTGTAGTGTCAATTCATAGCATGTGTAGTTGCCTAACACTCCAAGGCATGTGTACAACCCATCAATTGTGTGATTTTTGCAAAAAGCTTTCTCTAATTTCATCCACCAAGTGACTCTTTTTCTCTGTTTTGTGAGAGCTTCAAAAACAGTAATTTTTTAATCACTCAAATGCATCATACTTGCTCCAAATTCATTGTAGGGTTTGCACATGAGTTGCCAATACATTCCCATTTACCAGATACATGTTTCTTTGTTAGATTTGAATCTATTTTCACAATACATCACCGCTTCCAAGCTCCAATGGAAAGCTTGTAAAAAACCAAAATTTTCTTTTGCTTTGGGCAACCCTAATTTGCCTTGTTTGTACTTGAATCACTTGCAATCCGCTCAAGGGTGTTTAGTAGACCTTACCTGATAGGCCAAGCTCTCAGATCTGATAGAAATTGGTGTGCTCCAAGCTTCACAACATCAATGGCAAGCTTCACAGCTTTTCTTCATAGCTTCTTCTCCCTCTTCTCTCACTCACTCATAAACCCCAATAGAGAGCACTAGGCTCTGATACCATGATGAAAAACAGGTAGAGGGAGAGGAGACACACATTCAAGAGCAAACCCTAATGTATATTGCAAACCCTAACCATAGAGGGAAGCCATCTCCCTTCTCACACAATGCATAAAGCCATAATCCATAATACACAAGACACACTATGTGTTGTGTCCACACTCAGCTAAACCTAGCTAATGTCCACACACTATGACCAGTTGGAAGCGGTCATTTATGTCTCACACATGCTGCTACCTAACATGCCAGCACATAGTGCTTAATACATTACAAATAAGACTTTTGAGGGATGCTCCACCTATATCTAGGATGAATAGTGTAAAAGCTATTCATTTGGCTAGAGAGGTAGGATACAAAGGTCTCTTTATCAAGCCATATATTGCTAAGGACTACCTGAAGTGACTACAAAATAATTATGGTTTCTCCTAGTTTCATGAAGGTAAAAAAGAACAAATTTCCTTTGATTTTATCTCAAGTGTTTATAACTGCATGAGAATCTTACTTTTGTCTTTAGAGTTAATTGGACGTGTATTTTTCATGTAGATATGGAGGGGTGTAGGTCTACTTTCAAAGCATGCTAGAGTAGATATATATTGGAGCATGATCTTTTTGGAACACCAAACTTTCCTATCCCAATCAAGCAAGTGTTTCAGATTGGAAACATGATTTTTGAGGTGTAAGATTCAACCATTATGGGTCCTAGGCTAGGCTTGTTTGTGCATGATTATGCTCAAGAGAGGGACTACTATTCTCCATTATAGAGGTGATAAGTACTCATACAAATATTGGAAACAATTTTGTAGAGCTCACCCAAGGACAAAGAAGTAGTCCATCCAAAGATACCCAAAAATCTTTATGAAGGAGATGGTGTACATTGCCGGTGATGTTTGGGATGGCAATGTGACATGGTTTATCAATAGTAGTAGAAATACAACTGCAAAGCCAAATGTTTATTTCATATTTTCCCCTGAGTTACCACCTTGTTCTATTTTTATGAAGAATGTAGCCATTGTGAAATATACGCACATATGTGTTAAAACCATATATGGTATATGGGTAGGAGAAGAACTATTTGCAGACTAGTATGAGTTTGATTAAAGATATTATACCTCATTACTAATTCAAATCACTACTTTCTTACGAATTATGTAGTTATCACATAACCCCATGGGAAGAATGGCTCCTCAAAGGAACTATACACCTTTAGTGAATCTAGTAACATTCTCCCCAAGGAGACTATTTCACATGTCACTCCCATATCCTGTAAACTTGTAAGTAGGCGAGCACGTGGCATTGTGTGGCATAGTGTAAAATGCTTTGTAGAAGTCTACAAAGCAGAAATATATCTTCTTTACTTGTGTTTTCCCCTCCTTCATGATGGCCTTAAATGTGAAGATATGATCCAAGGTAGAGTGAGCTCTCCTGAAGCTTGCATGTCCTTGAACCCGCCATCCAGATGCTTATGCTAGGAAGCTGAGTTGTATCTCCATAGTTGACCGATAGAGTTTGGCCATTGTATGGCTACTCATGATGGTGCGGTAGTTTCTAGTATCTAGAGGGTCACCAGACTTAAGAATGGGTGCGATAGTGTTTGTGGTCCATGTAACTGGGAAACCCCCACATAGAGCAGGGCTAAACATGTGGGCTAGGAGGGGCGATGTGTTTAGATATTGAGCTCAACTAGTGCTACAACGGACATTAATGACCCCCCTGGGTGAAAGCTTCGGCACTTACGCCACTGGCATGGCTGGTGAGATTATGATTGATATGCCACTAATGGATGACAAGCTGTGTCATAGCCACTTTGGAGTACTAGAGTTATAGCACCAGTTCATATAATCGGGTTCACACTATGAATCGACTATTGTATATTATTATATGAGAGTACTTTCCCTTTATGTTTGTACTCTTATCTTTTAGATATATGGTTGTAGAGAAGAGCATAAGATAGAAGAGAATTCAGCCATCCATCTCTCGCTCTTGTCTCTTGGACTCTCTTGTGTGTGTATGCTTACAACAACAAGGAACTCAAGCTCTACCTCTCCCTCGGGTTCACGTGAGAGCTAAGGAGGCAAGCAAGAGGCAAACAAAAGAAAGGAAGGAAGCGGTACACAGGTAAGAGAATCATCATCTCTTTCCCTTCTTGTTTAGGTACAACACTCCCTCGATAGCTTTGCGAGCTACACATCTCCAATTGAGGAGATGCCTTTGCAAGCTTGGAGGTGCACGTGTACTTTGTATTGTAGTTTTGTAGCCACATTTGCATTTTGAGTACATTTTCATCTCCGTTTAGTTTGTAATGTATTTTGAACAATTTTGAGAAGTTTTGGTAAAGAACTGTCTCTAGTCAAAATCTGGTTATTGTAGTACACTAGTGCTTTTTTGGAGTGCAGATAGTATTTGCACATGTATTATTTATATTGGGTGTATGTACATGTACTTTAGTCAGATCTGGTGACATATAGATTATGTTGAAGTACCATTGTACCAATTACAAGCAGATACTACTATGTTACAGAAGATACTACTGTGTTACATTGCATATAAAAATTGTCTATTTGTAGGTTTCTAATTATTGTAGGCAAACATTGACGAGAACTCAATAATATTGTTAGGGAGAAGTTAGACAAGAACAAATTCCATGCCTAGAAGTTTAGAATGACCAATTTCTTGATGGGTAAAGGATTTTGGGACTATGTCAAGAAGCACGCAGATTAAAACAAGAAAAGAAGAAGGCAGAAGCAAGTAAAAGAAGACTAAATCTAGATCCAGCCGAGCAAGAAAGGCGAAAAAAATTTAGAAATGATAGACAACCATAGAAAGAGAGGTCGCATCCACCACCACCCCCTGTAGCCAACAAGAAGAGAAGATGGAAACCGGGGACCGTGGCTCTGCGAGAAATCAGAAAGTACCAAAACAGCATAGACCCCATCATGGCGAAGGCCCCTTTTGCAAGAGTTGTAAAAGAAGTCATCGAAAAGTACAGTGACAAGGTCACTCGGGTACAGAGTACGACACTCGAGGCCCTCCAAGAGGTGTCAGAAATAATTTTGGTCTCTCTGTTTCAAGATTCAGTGCTGTGCCATGCTCACACCAAAAGGGTGACCCTAAAGCCTGTTGACATGGCACTTGCACTATGTCTACGTCAAGATAAAGCGCTCCATAAGGAAGGATTTATAGGATAGGATTAAGCTTTTAGGTGACGGCCTTTGTGCCTTTTGTAATCTCCAACATTGTAATACATTTTTTTGAATCTATAAGATATTGTCAATGACTCGTTAACCAACGTATTCATTTGTTTCAATTGTGTTATAAAAGCAGACATTTCATTTCTTGTACTGTTGTTTAAATGGGTAAAACTGTTGATCATGTATTAAGAGCTTTAGTCAAACAGGAACAAAATTTGTATTATTGATAAGGTGATTGTGAAAACCAATATGAAATTTGAATATTATCTTGTTATATGTGGTATTGTTGTTGGCATTGAACAAAGGATCCTTACATAGTGCACAAACAAAATTAAATTGAATTTAAGGGGGTCTTGCTACACTTACCAATGGTCCTTAGCTCTCAGATCTGATGCCGGTGTGTGCTCCACAGCTTCTCCTTTGCTCCAAGCTCCAATGGCTTCCTCCACCTTTTGTGTGGACATTACATTAGGTTTACTTTGTAGTGTGGACATAACACTATGTTGTGTTCTCCTTTGTGTGTGTGAGAGAGATGGTGACTATGGCTTCTCTCCTTCTTTATGATTGATGGATATGGATTAGGGTTTGCTTCTCTTGTGTGTGTTTCATCCTGCTTTTTTTTTTATCATGGTATCAGAGCCAAGAGCTCATTAGCTGTGTTGTGAGAGTGAGTGAGAGAAGAGGGAAGAAGAAGAACAAGAAGGAGCCTCTAGAGCTGTTTGAAGAGAATGCTACTCGAGTAGTGAAAAGATGCAGGGGGGAGAAGAGAGCTTGAGCTCTTGCAAGCACACACACACACACTTACAAAACCCTAAAAAAGAACACACAAGGTGAGAGGCTGAAAATCTTCTTCTTCTTCACACAACACTCAACACACCATATACAAAGATAAGAGTACACACAATATGAAAACGTACTCAACCAAATACATATTAGGGTTCTCTATAGTGTGAACCCAACTAAATGAGCTGACACTATAAGTATGCCAGTCTTTAGAATGGCTATCACACAGCGTGTCATCCCACTGGCCGCATATCACCCATGATCTCACCAACCATGCCAATGGTGTAAGTGTGGGGCCTATCACCCATGGTCTCATCAGTGTCCACTGCCTCACTAGATGAGCTCGATATCTCAACACTCCCCTTCGAGCTCAACTCCATCTCATGTATACCAAGCGAAGCCCTGAATCTGCAGAGCTTCTCTGTACCCAATGCTTTGGTGAAGATGTCAGCGACCTGATCCTGTGTGCTCACATAAACAAGGTCAACGTCTCCTGCCAAAACCTTCTCTTTGACAAAATGGTAGTGGACCTCTATATGCTTTATGCGAGCATGTAAAACTGGGTTCCTGGCCAACTGTATACTGCTAATGTTGACACAAAAAATGACAACTTGTCTATCCACTGATAGACCCAAATCTGCAAGTAGCTTTCTTGAAAAGATGCAGGGGGAAAGAGAGCTTGAGCTCTTGCAAGCACACACACACACTCACAAACCCTAATAGAGAACACACAAGGTGAGAGGCTGAAAATCTTCTTCTTCTCTACTCAACACTCAACACACCATATACAAGAATAAGAGTACACACAATATGAAAGGTACTCAACCAAATACATACACGGGTTCTCTATAGTGTGAACCCGACTAAATGAGCTGGCGCTATAACTATGCCAGTCTCTAGAGTGTCTGTCACACAGCCTGTCATCCCACTGGCCGCATATCACCCAAGATCTCACCAACCATGCCAGTGGTGTAAGTGTGGGGCCTATCCCCCAGGCGGGTCATCAGTGTCCACCGCCTCACTAGAGCTCGATATCTCAACACTCCCCCTCGAGCTCAACTCCATCTCATGTACACCAAGCGAAGCCCTGAATCTGCGGAGCTTCTCTGTACCCAATGCTTTGGTGAAGATGTCAGCTACCTGATCCTCTGTGCTGACATAAACAAGATCAAGGTCTCCTGCCAAGACCTTCTCTCTCACGAAGTGGTAGTGGACCTCTATGTGCTTCGTACGAGCATGAAAGACTGGGTTCCTGGCTAACTGTATACTACTAATGTTGTCACAGAAAATGACAACTTGTCTATCCACTGATAGACCCAAATCTCCAAGTAGCTTCCGCAACCAAGCTACCTCACATGCTGCCATAGCAGCTCCTCTGTACTCGGCCTCTGTACTCGATAGAGCAACCGTAGGTTGCTTCTTGCTGCTCCAAGTCACAGCAGCACTCCCCAAAGAAAACATGAATCCACTGGTAGATCTTCTATCTGAGATACTACCAGCCCAATCAGCATCTGTGTACCCATGTACACATATCTCTGTCCCAGTCTCATAGAATAGTCCACAATGCAAAGTAGACCTCACATACCTCAGTATGCGTCTCACTGCATCCAAATGCGGTTTCCGTGGAACCTGCATAAACTGACTCACCAACCCAACAGCATAGCTCAAATCTGGTCTGGTGATCGTCATGTAGATCAAACTTCCTACTATGCTCCTATACATAGTAGGATCCTCCAAGATCTCTCCTGAGTCTGCACTCAATTTGCCATTCTGATCCAATGGCACAGAAATAGGCTTACAGCCTGTCAAACCATACTTGGACAACATGTCCAAGCCATACTGTCTCTGCAGTAATCCAATGCCATGTGGTGACCTAATCACCTCAATGCCCAAGAAATATCTGAGCTCCCCCAGATCCTTCATCTCGAACTTCTGTCTAAGCAAGATCTTTACTTCAAGGATCTCTGCATCATGGTCCCCCGTAATGATCAAGTCATCTACATAGATGACAACAAGCACAACCCCTCTATCACCATGTCTCACATACAATGAGAAATCTGCATTGGCTACATGAAAGCCAATAGTGACAAGATATTCAGAAATCTTGTCAGACCATGCTCTTGGTGCTTGCTTTAAGCCATACAAGGCTTTCTTCAACCTGCAAACATGCTCGGGGTGACCCACATCCTCATAACCAGGTGGCTGCAACATATACACCTCTTCTTGCAAATCCCCATGCAAGAATGCATTCTTTACATCCATCTGATGTAAAGACCATTGCTTTGATGCAGCCACTGCTATCACAACTCTCACCGTTGCCATCTTGGCAACTGGGCTGAAAGTTTCCTCATAATCAATCCCATATGTCTGCGCATATCCTTTGGCTACTAATCTAGCCTTGTACCTGTTTATGCTTCCATCACTGTTATGTTTAACTTTGTACACCCACTTGCATCCAATGGCTTTCTTGCCTTCAGGCAATTGCACTAAATCCCAAGTTTCATTTCCATATAGTGCATCCATCTCCTCATCCATAGCTTTCTCCCAATTCACATTTCCAACAGCCTCATCAATGCATGTTGGCTCAACGACCTGCACAACCTTTGCCATATATGCATAGTGATGTGCCACATAACCATCATATGTAAATCTCTGCACAGGGTTCTTCACTCTCCCTGATCTTCGTAGCTTTTCATTCATGGCTTCCATAGCCTTCTTTACACCAGGTGTTCTCATAGCTGGGATCCCAAGCTCCTCATCAAGGCTCATATCTGAGCCACTAGACTCTCCATCAACATGAGAATGCCCTGCAGAAATGTCAGGCATACCAAGGGGCTCAACCACTTTCTCTTTTCCTTTTCGTGATGTAGTAATCACATTTGCAGGACTGGTATTATGACGCAGCCTGCCACTCCATGGTCTATCAACAGACCCACTAGATGAGGACTCTCCTGGTCCACTCAAAGACTGTGATTGCTGACCTGCATTTTGTGCAACCACACTTCCACTCACATCAGCCCCAATAGCTTCTTTCCCAGCAGCATACCAGCTGCTCATCTCATCAAAGACAACATCCCTGCTTACCCTCAACTCACGTGTAGCAGGGTTATAACACCTGTATCCCTTTTGCTCAAGGGAATATCCAATAAACACACATTTTTCTGCTTTTGGATCCAGCTTAGTTCTCAGCTCATCTGGCACATGCACATATGCAATGCATCCAAAGACTTTCAGATGAGACAAATCTGGTTTTCTGCCAGTAAACTTCTCCTCTGGAGTTACATCATGTATGGCTGCAGTTGGAGTCCTGTTCATGATGTATACTGCTGTAGAGACAGCCTCAGCCCAATAGCAATGCGGCATATTCTTCTCTTCCATCAATGCTCGCGCAATCTCTGCAATGTGCCTGTTTTTCCGCTCAGCAACTCCATTTTGCTGCGGAGTGTATCTGCAGGTAAACTGTCTCCAAATACCATTCTTCTTCAAGAATTCAGAGAACTCATTGGAGAAGTACTCTCCCCCTCCATCTGACCTTAGGCACTTTACATATTTTCCTGTTTGCTTTTCAACCAAAAACTTGAAATTCTGAAAGTGAGTGAACACCTCACTCTTCTCCTTCATGAAATATACCCACACTTTTCTTGTGTGGTCATCAATGAAAGTGACATAGTACCTGCAGCCTCCCATAGACACAGTCTTCGTAGGACCCCATACATCTGAATGCACAACATCTAGTGCATTTCTGCTCACATATCTGTTACGTGGAAACACATGCTTTGTTTGCTTCCCAAATTGGCATGCTTCACAGATTTTCTGCATACCTTCCACTTTAAATTTTGGCAGCCCTGTCACAATTCCTTTTGTCTGCATAGACTTCAATCTCTGCACATTCACATGACCAATCCTTTTATGCCATATGTCTGTGTCTGCAACAACTCCTGAACCATTTGCAAACATTGCAGCACTCATTTCAGGCATGTCTACATCCAACGTAAACATTCTGCCCACTCTGTTGCCTTTTGCAACCAACCTGCACTTGTCTTTAAAATCTTCAACATAACATCCATCAGGGTTAAACCGAACCTGCAAACCCTGCTCAATCATCTGGCCAACTGAAACCAGATTCTTTGTTATGTTCGGTACATGAAGTACATCTGCAAGGTACTTCACTTTGCCATCCTGCATAGACAATGGCACATCTCCAACGTGGGCAATTGGATGAGCAGTGTCATCCCCTGTTTCCACAAAACCTGGTCTTTCCGGGTTTTTCATCTCCTTGAACCACTCTCCATGACTCGTCATGTGGTTCGAAGCGCCTGAATCCACATACCATACATTATCCTTTTGTGCTGCATCAACATTTTCAGACATGGCATTCACAACATGCTGCATAACAAACAACCTTTCATTATCCTCATTATTTCTGCTTGAGGATGCATAGTTGTTTTGCTGCACTTTCCCATTTTGCATGTCAGCCTGCTTCTTATAACATTCTGACTGCACATGTCCTGGCTTACCACAATAGTAGCATTCACGTGCATCATTGTATTGCCTTTGCCAATTTCCACGGCCTCTTTGACTCCCCCTGCCTCTGAATTTGCCTCTTCCACCTGCGTGTTGTTGTTGTTGTTGATTCTGGGACTGTTGTTGTTGCTGCTGCTGCTGGCCATAATTCTGATTACCTGTTCGGCCACCTCCTTGACCGCGTCCACGGCCTCCTCTACCTCGTCCCCTTCCTGAACTCGTGTAGAAGGCCTGTTGCTCTGAACTGTTTTTGCTTTGTGAAGACTGTTGGTCTTCACCCAAGTTCTTCTCTTCGATAATCAGCATAGACACCAAATCTGTAAAGTTGGGAATGTTTTCCCGAGTCTGAATAGACGTCTTGAACGCCTTGTATTGTGGCCCGAGACCACGTAGACAGACTTCCACTTTGTCATCATCATCTACTGACACACCAATAGATGCAAGGGATTCCACAATACCCTTTATCTTCAATGCATAGTCATTCACAGACATGCTCTTTTTCTCCACAGTATGAAGCTCATTCTTCAACTGTATCTTACGTGCCTTGGTATTTGTTTCATAAAGCTTTACCAAGGTGTCCCACGCCTCCTTGGGGGACTTGGCATCCTGAATGTGCCCAATCATGGTGTCCTGTATACTAATGGAAAGCCAATACATAACCTTCCTGGCTCCCTGGTTCCAGTCTTTAAACTCTTTCACATCTGCAGCAGTCGGATTTATATCCGGTATCTCCGGTGCCTCTTCATGCTCACCTTCTATGTAGTCCCAATAACCTTTTCCCATCAGGAAATTCGTCAACCTGAACCTCCAAGCATGGAAGTTATTCTTGTCCAGCTTCTCAGCCACAATCTGTGTTATGCCATCATTAGACATCTTGCCAAACACACAATTTTACCAGAAACTGCACTCTGGTTTTTTTCTGCACAACCTGCAGTATTTTCTGCACAGCGGTACTGTAGTACTCAACTGTCACAACCAGTGACTTCAATGTGCATACATACACCCAATGGCAACTGTAGACCTCTTTGCAGCACCCACAGTGTCTGCACAGTCAATCTGTCTTCCTGCAGTTCTTTAAACAGAGTTCTGCAGAGAATCGATGACTTACCCGCAGTGCTCGAATTCGCCTGCTTTCTGAAAAACGGAGGTCCAGACGCGCCCGAAACGCGTTTTCGGCCCGAAAATTTCAGTCCGAAGGACTCAGTCCGAAGGATTGTATAGTTGCCCTGTTGCTTCACTCCCGCGAAGAAAGCTCCTCAATCGGAGATCGTTTGCCGGTGCCTCCCGTAGAGCTCCCGACAAGGGTGTAGTCACCAACACAATAGGGAAGAGTAGTTGAAGCTCTTACCCTCGTACCGCTTCCTGTGGTTCTCTTGCTTGCAGCTCAGCCCTTAGCACGAACCAGGCTCTGATACCATGAAAAGATGCAGGGGGGAAGAGAGCTTGAGCTCTTGCAAGCACACACACACACTCACAAACCCTAATAGAGAACACACAAGGTGAGAGGCTGAAAATCTTCTTCTTCTCTACTCAACACTCAACACACCATATACAAGAATAAGAGTACACACAATATGAAAGGTACTCAACCAAATACATACACGGGTTCTCTATAGTGTGAACCCGACTAAATGAGCTGGCGCTATAACTATGCTAGTCTCTAGAGTGTCTGTCACACAGCCTGTCATCCCACTGGCCGCATATCACCCAAGATCTCACCAACCATGCCAGTGGTGTAAGTGTGGGGCCTATCCCCCAGGCGGGTCATCAGTGTCCACCGCCTCACTAGAGCTCGATATCTCAACATTTCTCAACCAAGCTACCTCACATGCTACCATAGCAGCATCTCTGTACTTGGCCTCTGTAGTACTGGATAGAGCAATCATAGGGTGCTTCTTACTGCTCCAAGTCACAGCAGCACTCCCCAAAGAAAACATGAAGCCACTACTAGATCTATCTGAGATACTACCAGCCTAATCAACATCTATGTATCCATGTCCACATATCTCTATCCCAGTTTCATAAAATAGTCCACAATGCAAAGTAGACCTCACATACCTCAGTATGCATCTCAATGCATCTCAATGCATCCAAATGCGGCTTCCAAGGAACCTGCATAAACTGAATCACCAACCCAACAACATAGCTCAAATTTGGCCTCTTGATAGTCATGTAGATCAAGCTTCCTACTATGCGCCTATACATAGTAGGATCCTCCAAAATCTCTCCTCAATCTGCACTCAACTTGCCATTCTAATCCAACGGCACTAAGATAGGCTTACAACCTGTCATACCATACTTGGTGGTGACCTAATCACCTCAATGCCCAAGAAATATCTGAGCTCCCCCCCAGATCCTTCATGTCAAACTTCTGTCTAAGCAAGATCTTTACATCAAAGATCTTTGCATCATGGTCCCCCATAATGATTAGGTCATCTACATAGATGACAACAAGCAGCACAACCCCTCTATCACTGTGTCTCACATACAGTGACAAATCTGCACTGGCTACATGAAAGCCAATAGTGACAAGATATTCAAAAATCTTGTCAGACCATGCTCTTGGTGCTTGTTTTAAGCCATACAAGGCTTTCTCAACCTGCATCTTCAACCTGCAAACATGCTCGGGGTGACTCAGCCCTCATAACCAGGTGGCTGCAACATATACACCTCTTCCTACAAATCCCCATGCAAGAACGTATTCTTTACATCCATCTGATGTAAAGACCATTGCTTTGACGCAGCCACTGCTATCACAACTCTCACTGTTGCCATCTTGGCAACTGGGCTGATAGTTTCCTCATAATCAATGCCATATGTCTACGCATATCATTTGGCTACCAATCTAGCCTTGTACCTGCTGCTTATGCTTCCATCACTGTTATGTTTTACTTTGTACACCTGCTTGCATCCAATGGCTTTCTTGCCTTCAAGCAATTGCACTAAATCCAAAGTATCATTTCCATATAGTGCATCCATCTCCTCATCCATAGCTTTCTCCCAACACACATTTCCAACAGCCTCATCAATGCATGTGGGCTCTACAACCTGTACAACTTTTGCCATGTATGCATAGTGATGTGCCACATAACCATCATAGGTAAACCGCTGCATAGGATTCTTCACTCTCCCAGATCTTCACCGCTTTGTATTAATGGCTTCCATAGCCTTCTTTACACCAGGTTTTCTCATAGCTAGTATCCCAAGACATGAGAGCTACATAGAGTTCACATGCATTGTGCTCATGCATGTGAGAGATTGTTATGCCTAGAGTGATCACATGCATGAGCTCAATACATAAGATCTCTCACATGTAAGAGCTTAATGCATGGATCTCTCACATACACATAGAGTTCACATGCATTATGCTCATGCATGTGAGAGATTGTTATGCCTAGAGTGATCACATGCATGAGCTCAATACATAAGATCTCTCACATGTAAGAGCTTAATACATGGATCTCTCACATACACATTGCTCTCAATGCATGGATCTCTCAAATGCGTTAATGTTCAATGTGCATACTTTTATTTTCTACTCTATGTCAATGTGTATGATATGAATTCTAATTGACATGTTCAAAACTTTAAAGCTAATCATAGATAATGATTTAATATGAGACAAAAATATGTGTACCTTGTTGTATCATTGAATTTGATAATGTATGCGGTGATATCCAAGTGCTAGTTGTCAAATGACAAGATGGGAAAGTAGGTTTGTATTACATAAGCGACATGGACGTCAAGGAAAATTTGAAAAAGAGCAAGACCATTTTAAATTCTTAAAGGGCGGGATAATTTGAATTTAAAATTGGGCGGGATAATTTGAATGCTCTACCACATGCTAGAGCTGGAGAAATGCACTCTAGCTCTACCACATGGTAGAGCTGAAGTTGAAATGACTTAAACTAGTGCAAGATGACTTGAAATGACAAACCATCCATCTAGTATCGTACCTCTATCTTGACTTGAAGAGTCAAAAATCACTTACTCTTACCTACTAGGCCTTTCAAGGTTCTATGCTATGGCTGACCTTACTAGTCACACCCATTTACGTCTAGCTCTACCATATGGTTCCACCCCAGCTAGACTTTAGAGTGTTCTAGCTCTACCATGTGGTACAGCTACATTTATGCAACAAAAGATTTGTGAGACAATCTAGGTATGCATAGTGAATTGATTCTTCTCTTTGTATGAGTGACCCCATCAGAGAACGGACCACACGGACTTGTGCTGGGGAAGTTGCTCTATGTCCACATCACTCCGTGCATGGATTTGAGCATCGCAATCACTTCTTCCAGCGCGTCAAAGTTGGGTCTCGGGCGAAGATAGTGCAAAATCGCCATACCAGAGTTTTGAATCCAAAATGAGTCTGAATCGCACCTCAACACAACAAGAAAGATTCGGGTTGCTTGCCACACATTTGTCCATGCATGATTCGAATTTCATGCCTCTTCAGCACCGTTTCGGCCACGGTTGGAAATTTCGGCCATTTGGCACGCTCGTGCATCTTTTTCAAGAACTCGGATTCGAACAGTTAGAAGTTGAGGATCCGGGACCCCATCAGAGAACGGACCACACGGACTTGTGCTAGGGAAGTTGCTCTATGTCCACATTGTTGAAATGTCAAGCTCGTATACAGCTGGAGGATAGCACATGGGTGCTGACAGAGTGACAGTATGGTAGATAGATATCGTGTGGTGTGTTTATGACCGCGTCTAGCTGGTCATGTGACTTGGTGATGCAAGGATTTGCAAATGGTACCTATCAATTGGCAGATTTAGATGGGACTTTACATGCTTCCAGGGTAAATGGATATAGATTGAAGAAGTATTATGCACGTTTGATGGTGATTGTACAGGATGCAGGTATCAAAGAGCAAGTTCAGTGAAGATTGAAGTGCATAAAGCAAGCAGAAAATTTCTGGTTTTGAAGCTTTCATGGAAAGCTTGTGAAGGAATGTATTTTGTCAAATGTATTGGGACAAATACAAAGGAAACATAGAGGTTCTCATGTATTGTGAAAGAGAACATGTATTAGCAACACTGGAGCAAACCATTGCATGAAACATTGATGTATTTCAGAAGATTTGTGAAAGAAAAATTCTGTTTTTTTTAACTCCTGCAAACCAGAGAATATATGCCCTGTGGAGGATCAATTGTGGCAATTCTACTCAAAATTGGAGCTAGCCCTTCATACCCATGATAGATTAGGTCATTTCTAAGAGACCTATCAACTCATAACCCCTCTTCCCTAGAGCTCCAGGAGCAGGCGGCGCATGCTGGAGCAGGTTCTAGGACAGGTTGCATAGTATTTGATCTAACTCACTCATTACTACTCCATTTGATGCCATTCAAAGCTTGGGGAGTTTATAAAAGACATTTCTAAGGCCTTATGATGCTTGGTTGCAGCTCATTTGATGTATTTGGAGCTCATTGAAGTCATTTATCAGAGGTGTGCAGGTTTGCAGAAAGTCTGTCTAGAAACAGAGCATTTTTAATCAAGGCATTAATCTTTGTATATATCAAGTTGGCCTAATTCCTTTGGTACAAGTAAAGTCCTATGAGTTGCTAAACTTTTGATTCAAAAAGTTTTGGATTTGAATAAGATTTGAAGGAGATAGAGCACTTTTAGTGAGAGGTGGTACCTGACAGAAAAAAGCAAACCAGGGAGCTACAAAAATTGGTGGTTCTCATTCATCTTGAAGAATTTGATCAAACCCTTCTAGGATATGTTGGAGCAATGCGCCGGGAAGCCAATGCAAGTTGAATCATTGAATTTGGACAAGATTTGAAGGGTTTAGAGCATAATCTTGACTGGTTACTGGCAAGAAAAAAACCAGAAATTGTTTTTGTGAAGAAGTATCATTTGGTTTCAACTTTGATCGAGTATACATTGTTGATGCATTATTGTGGGATGTTAATGCACACAATTTGCAAGCATTTGATGTGATTTGGAGAGATTTGAAGCTTTACAAGTCCGGCATACAACTTGTCAAAGGGGTACATCTACTATATTTTTGCAACAATGGGAGATGGTCCGATACAGATTGTTGGAGAGAAGCTTGACCGCACTAACTTTCAAGTGTTGAAGTTTCGAATGAAGAGTTTTTTGAAAGGCAAATGTTTATGGATTCTTGTCTCGGAGGAAGACCCGGAGCCATACCTACCTCCTCAACCAAATAATGCTCAGTTAGTGGCTCAGAAGCAATGGGTAGAGCGGTCTTCGAAGGTGTTGCATTATTTTTCCATATGTGTAACAGATGCCTTGCTTATTCACATTCAAGATGCAGATACACCGAAAGAAGCATGGGGTATATTGTGCCGAATGTATGAGACAGACACTGGTGCAAGGAAGATACAACTAAAGGAACAGATTCACAGTGTAACACGAAGGAATAGGAGTATACATGAGTATGTTCAGGAAATCAAGGGTTATGCAGATTCCTTGTCATCAATCCATGCCCCAATGGATGATGATGATTTGGTTGCTCTCACATTGCGTGGTTTAGGCAAAGAATACAAATCTTTTGACACTTCCATCTCAGTAAGGTTGGGAGGAATGCCAGACTTTAATGAGCTTGTGTCATTGCTCATTGTGGAAGAATTGAAGCTTGGCCTTGGTGGTATGAGTGTTACAGGTGATGCATCCTCGTCAAGCAATGATGAGCATGCAAGGAATCAAGCTTTTTACGCATCTAGAGGCTTTCGAGGCAGGGGGAGATTTACCCCTTGAATCCGTGGAGGACGTGGTTGGAATGACAGGTCTACTCAACCACAATCAAATCAGAATTTTCAGAATTCACAGTCATCATTTGGATCACGTGGAGGTCGTGGATTTCAATCCCATAGGGGGAGATTCGGAATAGGTGCTCGTGGTAGAGGACGATGGCAAGGTCCTCAACAAAATTTGAATGGGATTGAATGCAAACTTGGACATATGGCAAAAGATTGTTACAAAAAGCAGAATGATATGAGGAATGGAAGACCACAACATGGAAATTATGCATCTACTAGTAACAATGACGGGAGTTGAAATCACCTTTTTGCAATGAAGCACGTTATGGGGACAATGGATTCTGAGAATGCAGGAGATGAGTCATGGTATATGGATTCAGGTGCCTCAAACCACATGACATGTCATGGTGAGTGGTTTGAGAAGATGCAACCATTGGATACAAATGGTTATGTGGTCACAGGAGATGATACTCAGCATCTTATAACACATGTTGGCAGTGTGCCTTTGAGGATGCATGATGGAAATGTGAAGAATATGTCAGAAGTGTTATATGTACCATCCATCACAAAGAATTTGGCATCAGTAGGCCAAATGGTTGAGCAAGGATTACAAGTAAGATTCAATGAGAATGGTTGTTTTGTGGAAGACTTTAAGCATGGCTGTAGATTGATTGCCAAGGGCAAGAAGGAAGGAAGGTTGTTCAAATTGGATGCAGGCATACCAGAATTGAGCTCAGCCATGTTTTCAAAGAGCAATGGGATTGTGCAGGACATTGACATGTGGCACAAGAGGATTGGACATGTCAATATACAGAGATTAAAGAACATGCAAACAAGAGGCATTGTCAGTGGATTGCCTCGATTTAAATATGATGGACATATGCATGTTTGTGAAGCCTGTCAGTTTGGAAAGCAGGCAAGGTTGAGGTTTCCTAGAGAAGGAAACATGAGTAATAGACCACTTGAGATAGTGCACAGTGATGTATGGGGCCCAGCACAAAACCCATCTATCAAAGGAAGTCTATACTATGTGACATTTATAGATGACTTCAGCAGGATGACATGGATATATTTTTTGAGAGAGAAGAGTGAAGTTCTGGAAAAATTCATGGATTTCAAAGCTCTTGTAGAAAAACAATATGGCTGTTGGATTAAGTGTCTGAGAACAGATGGAGGTGGTGAATACACCTCAAAAGCTTTTGAGCATTTCTTGCGGAAGCATGGGATAAGGAGACAGTTGACATGCAGGTATACACCTCAGCAGAATGGTGTGGCTGAGAGAAAGAATCGAGTCATATGTGAAGTGGCAAGGGCAATGCTCAATGAAAAGAGCATGCCAGATTACTATTGGGCAGAAGCATGTGCTACTGCAGTGTATATTCTGAACAAAACACCTACATCAGCCATTCATGGAAGCACGCCAGAGATGCGGCTTACAGGTTACAGGCCAGACATTGGACATCTCAAAGTCTTTGGATGCGTAGCTTATGTCCATGTGCCTGATGAAAGAAGACGGAAGTTGGATCCTAAGGCAGAGAAATGTGTATTTGTTGGATATGCACAGGATCGAAAGGCCTACAAATGTTATAACCCTCAAACTAGACAAGTAGTCATCTCACGTGATGTGGTGTTTGATGAGCTTGCTAGTTGGTACAAAGCAAGAGATGAGGGAGTCATTGACACACTTGAGGCTAATGTGCATGTGAACTTGCCATCACAAGCAAGTTCTAGTTCTACTACTATGTCTGGGCCAGCAGAGCAGAAGCTGAGAGTAGCAGTGTACGTCCATGGTCAGGATGTTTGAGGCATGGGAGTGTGAGCACTGGGAGTAGTGCTATGGATAAAGGCAAGAAGAAAGTCGAAGGAATTGGGATCACAGGTTATGAGTCATCTAGTTCTGAGAGCTTGGATGAGGAGCTCGGCATACCTGTTTTACGCACACCTGGTGCTAGGCAGGACAGATATGTGCCACCACATGCTAGAGTTACAGGTGTACAGAGTGACCCACATGCATTGCGGAGATCCCACTGAGTCAGATATCTAGTTGAAAGATTGACATATAGAGATTTTGCTATGCACTATGCATACATGACATCTATGGTAAAGCATGTGGAGCCTACATGCTATACAGAGGCTATTGGAGAGCATGCATGTTCAGAAAGCCATGGATGAAGAGATGGATGCTTTGGACAAAAATGATACATGGGAATTGGCTGAGTTACCTCAAGGAAAAAATGCAATTGGTTGCAAATGGGTGTACAAGGTAAAGTGCAAGTCAGATGGCAGCCTAGAGAGACATAAGGCAAGGCTGGTCGCTAAAGGATATGCACAAACTTATGGTCTTGATTATGATGAAACTTTCAGCCCAGTGGCTAAGATGGCTACACTGAGGTTAATCATTGCACTAGCAGCACAAAAAGGTTGGGCTTTACATCAAATGGATGTAAAAAATGCTTTCTTGAATGGTGAACTACAAGAAGAGGTGTACATGGAACAGCTAGAAGGATATGTACATCCAAAATATCCGACTTTTGTTTGCAGGTTAAAGAAAGCAATCTATGGTTTGAAGCAAGCACCTCGTGCTTGGAGTGACAAGATCAGCAAATATCTTGTCAGTATTGGATTTGTGGTTGGAAATGCAGACTCTTCACTTTATGTGAAGAAGACACATGATGGTATCGTGATGATAGTCATTTATGTTGATGATTTGATTATCACAGGTGATTGTGGGAAAGGCATTGATGAGGTTAAGGCCTCTTTATGCAAAGAGTTTAATATGAAAGACCTTGGTGATTTAAGGTTCTTTCTTGGCATTGAGGTGATTAGAACAAGCAAGGGTATATGGTTGGTGCAAAGGCAATATGCACTTGACATGCTGGCAAAGTATGGTATGACAGCATGCAAACCAATGTTGACACCATTAGAGCAAAACATGAAGCTTAGGGCTGATTTGGGTGATGAGCTTGATGATATCACCATGTACAGGAAAATGGTTGGTAGTCTTATCTACATGACCATTACGAGGCCAGATCTCAGTTATGCAGTTGGTTTGGTGAGTCAGTTTATGCAAAGTCCTCGTAAACCTCACTTGGATGCTGTGAGACGGATTCTGAGATATGTCAAAACTACCGTGCATTATGGTCTTTTCTATGAGGCAGGAAAAGACATGCATGTCTATGGATATACAGATGTAGATTGGGCCGGTAGTGCATATGACAGGAGGTCTACCAGTGGCTATGTTTTCAGCCTTGGTAGTGGAGCTGTGAGTTGGAGCAGTAAAAAGCAACCTACAGTTGCTTTATCTACCACAGAGGCAGAGTATCGTGGAGCAGCCATAGCTGCATGTGAGGCTATGTGGTTGAAGAAGTTGCTAGATGATGTCAGGTTATAGAGTGATATGAGAGTTGTCTCATTGTGACAACATGAGTAGTATTCAGCTTGCTAGTAACCCAGTTTATCATGCCAGGACCAAACATATTGAGGTCCACTATCACTTCATCAGAGAGAAAGTGCTAGATGGGCATGTTGATTTGACATATGTGCAGACAGATGAGCAGGTTGCAGATATCTTTACCAAAGCACTTGGTAAGGATAAGTTCGAGTATTTCCGTACTAGATTGGGAGTCCTAGAGATGGACATGTCGAGCTTGAGGGGGAGTGTTGAAATGTCAAGCTCGTATACAGCTGGAGGATAGCACATGGGTGCGACAGAGTGACAGTATGGTAGATAGATATCGTGTGGTGTGTTTATGACCGCGTCCAGCTGGTCATGTGGTGTGGACATTACATTAGGTTTACTTTGTAGTGTGGACATAACACTATGCTGTGTTCTCCTTTGTGTGTGTGAGAGAGATGGTGACTATGGCTTCTCTCCTTCTTTATGATTGATGGATATGGATTAGGGTTTGCTTCTCTTGTGTGTGTTTCATCCTGCTTCTGTTTTTTATCACACATCACTCCGTGCATGCATTTGGAGATCGAAATCACTTCTCCCAGCGCGTCAAAGTTGGGTCCCGGTGAAGATAGTGCAAAATCGCCATAACAGAGTTTCGGATCCTAAATGAGTCCGAATCCCATCTGAACAACAAGAAAGATCCGGGTTGCTTGCCACACATTTGCCATGCATGATTCGAATTTATGCCTCTTCGGCACCGTTTGGGCCACTGTTGGAAATTTCCGCCATTTACCATGCTCGTGCATCTTTTTTGAGAACCCGCATTCGGACAGTCAGAAGTTGAGGATCGAGGACCCCATCAGAGAACGGACAACACGGACTTGTGTTAGGGAAGTTGCTCTATGTCCACATCACTCCGTGCATGGATTTGGGCATCGCAATCAGTTCTCCCAGCGCGTCGTCCCGGCCAAGATAGTGCAAAATCGCCATAACAGAGTTTCAGATCCGAAATGAGTCCCATTCACATCTGAACACAACAAGAAAGATCTGGGTTGCTTGCCACACATTTGTCCATGCGTGATTCGATTTTCATGCCTCTTCGGCGCCGTTTGGGTCCCAATTGGAAATTTTCACCATTTGGCACGCTCGTGCATCTTTTTTGTCGAGAACCCGGATTCGGACAGTTAGAAGTTGAGGATCCGGGACCCCATCACAGAACACACCACACGGACTTGTGCTAGGGAAGTTGCTCTATGTCCACATCACTCCGTGCACGGATTTGGGCATCGCAATCACTTCTCCCAGCGTGTCAAAGTTGGGTCCCGGCGAAGATAGTGCAAAATCGCCGTAACAGAGTTTCGGATCCGAAATGAGTCCGAATCACATCTGAACACAACAAGAAAGATCCAAGTTGGTTGCCACACATTTGTCCATTCATGATTCAATTTTCATGCCTCTTCGGCACCATTTGGGCCACGGTTGGAAATTTTTGCCATTTGGCACGCTCATGCATCTTTTTCAAGAACACGGATTCGGATAGTTAGAAGTTGAGGATCCCGGACCCCATCAGAGAACACACCACACGGACTTGTGCTAGGGAAGTTGCTCTATGTCCACATCACTCCGTGCATGGATTTGGGCATCGCAATCCCTTCTCCCAGCGCGTCAAAGTTGGGTCCCAGCGCCATTCAACACACTTGTTTATCTCCTTGGTTCTCGTCATGGTCTCTTCTTGGAGTAATTGGTTTTGTTGATTTGCATGGTACACAGCTAGATAAATGCATTCTAGCTCTACCACATGGTAGAGCTAGACCTCAAATGCAATTCTAGCTCCACCACATGGTAGATCTAGACCACCTCAAAGCAGTCTAGCTCTATGATGTGGTCTAGGTTGTATACAGCTCTACCACGTGGTAGAGCTAGATCAAATGCAATTCTAGCTTCTTGGTTCTTGTCATGTGAACTAGATCTCATCTTGGAGTCATTGATTTTGTTGATCTGCATGGTACACAGCTAGATCGATGCATTCTAGCTCCACCACATGGTAGAGCTAGATCGGATGCAATTGTAGCTCCTTGGATCTCGTCATGTGAAGTAGGTCTCTTCTTAGAGTAATTGGTTTTGTTGATCTGCATGGTACACAGCTAGATTCGGGTTGCTTGCCACACATTTTTCCATGCATGATTCGAATTTCATGCCTCTTCGGTGCCGTTTGGGACACGGTTGGAAATTTTCGCCATTTGGCACGCTCGTTCATCTTTTTGTCGAGAACCCAGATTCGAACAATTAGAGGTTGAGGATCCGGGACCCCATCAGAGAACGGACCACACAGACTTATGCTAGGGAAGTTGCTCTATGTCCACATCACTTGCTGCATGGATTTGGGCATCGCAATCACTTGTCCCAGCGCATCAAAGTTGGGTCCTGGCGAAGATAGTGCAAAATTGCCATAACAGAGTTTCGGATCCGAAATGAGTCCAAATCGCATCTCAACACACCAAGAAAGATCCGGGTTGCTTGCCACACATTTTTCCATGCATGATTCGATTTTCATGCCTCTTCGACGCCGTTTGGGCGCCACGGTTGGAAATTTTTGCCATTTGCCACGCTCGTGCATCTTTTTTGAGAACCCGGATTCAGACAGTTAGAAGTTGAGGATCGAGGACCCCATCAGAGAACGGACCACACAGACTTGTGCTAGGGAAGTTCCTCTATGTCCACATCACTTCGTGCATGGATTTGGGCATCGCAATCAGTTCTCCCAGTGCGTCAAAGTTGGGTGCCGTCGAAGATAGTGCAAAATCACCATAACAGAGTTTCGGGTCCGAAATGAGTCCGAATCGCATCTGAACACAACAACAAAGATCCGGGTTGCTTTCCACACATTTGTCCATGCATGATTTGAATTTTATGCCTCTTTGGCGTCGTTTGCACCACGACTAAAAATTTTTGCCATTTGGCACGCTCGTGCATCTTTTTCGAGAACCCGGATTCGCACAGTTGGAAGTTGAGAATCCGGGACCCCATCAGAGAACGGACCACACGGACTTGTGCTAGAGAAGTTGCTCTATGTCCACATCACTCCGTGCATGGATTTGGGCATCGCAATCAGTTGTCCCAACGCGTCAAAGTTGGGTCCCGGCCAAGATAGTGCAAAATCACCATAACAGAGTTTCAGATCCGAAATGAGTCCGAATCGCATCTGAACACAACAAGAAAGATCCGGGTTGCTTGCCACACATTTGTCCATGCATGATTTGATTTTCATGCCTCTTCGGTGCGGTTTGGGCCACTGTTGGAAATTTCCGCCATTTGCCACGCTCGTGCATCTTTTTCGAGAACCCGGATTCAGATAGTTAGAAGTTGAGGATCCGGGACCCCATCAGAGAACGGACCACACGGACTTGTCCTAGGGAAGTTGCTCTATGTCCACATCACTCCGTGCACGAATTTGGACATCGCAATCACTTCTCTCAATAGCGCGTCAAAGTTGGGTCCCGACGAGGATAGTGCAAAATCGCCATAACAGAGTTTCGGGTCCGAAATGAGTCCAAATCGCATCTGAACACAACAAGAAAGATCCGGGTTGCTTGCCACACATTTGTCCATGCATGACTCAAATTTCATGCCTCTTCGGCGCCGTTTGGGCCACGGTTGGAAATTTCCGCCATTTGCCACGCTCGTGCATCTTTTTCGAGAACCCGGATTCGGACAGTTAGAAGTTGAGGATCCGGGACCCCATCAGAGAACGGACCACAAGAACTTGTGCTAGGGAAGTTTCTCTATGTCCACATCACTCCGTGCACGAATTTGGACATCGCAATCACTTCTCTCAACAGCGCGTCAAAGTTGGGTGCCGGCGTAGATAGTGCAAAATCGCCATAACAGAGTTTCAAGTCCGAAATGAGTCCGAATCACATCTGAACACAACAAAAAAGATCCGGGTTGCTTGCCACACATTTGTCCATGCATGCACGTCGTTTGCACCACGGTTGGAAATTTTCGCCATTTGGCACGCTCGTGCATCTTTTTCGAGAACCCGAATTCGGACAGTTAGAAGTTGAGGATTCGGGACTCCATCAGAGAACGGACCACACAGACTTGTGCTAGAAAAGTTGCTCTATGTCCACATCACTCTGTGCATGGATTTGGGCATCGCAATTAGTTCTCCCAGTTGGGTCCTGGCCAAGATAGTGCAAAATTGCCATAACAGAGTTTCGGATCTGAAATGAGTCAGAATCGCATCTGAACACAACAAGAAAGATCCGGGTTGCTTGCCACACATTTGTCCATGCATGATTCGATTTTCATGCCTCTTCGGTGCCGTTTGGGCCCCTGTTGGAAATTTTCGCCATTTTGGCACGCTCGTGTATCTTTTTCGAGAACCCGGATTCGCACAGTTAGAAGTTGAGGATCCGGGATCCGATCAGAGAACGGATAACACGAACTTGTTCTAGGAAAATTGCTCTATGTCCACATCACTTTGTGCACGGATTTGGGCATCGCAATCACTTCTCCCAGTGTGTCAAATTTGGGTCCCGGCGGCGAAGATAGTGCAAAATCACCATAACAGAGTTTCGGATCCGAATCGCATCTGAACACAACAAGAAAGATCCGGGTTGGTGGCCACACATTTGTCCATGCATGATTTGAATTTCATGCCTCTTTGGTGCCGTTTGGGCCACGGTTGGAAATTTCTACCATTTGGCACGCTCATGCATCTTTTTCGAGAACCCGGATTCGGACAGTTAGAAGTTGAGGATCTGGGACCCCATGAGAGAACGGACCACACGGACTTGTGCTAGGGAAGTTGCTCTATGTCCACATCACTCCGTGCATGGATTTGGGCATCGCAATCAGTTCTTCGAGCGCGTCAAAGTTGGGTCCCGGAGACGAAGATAGTGCAAAATCACCATAACAGAGTTTCGGGTCCGAAATGAGTCCGAATCGCATCTAAACACAACAAGAAAGATCCGGGTTGCTTGCCACCCATTTGTCCATGCATGATTCGAATTTCATGCCTCTTCAGCGTCGTTTGGGCCACGGTTGGAAATTTCTGCCATTTTGGCATGCTCGTGCATCTTTTTCGAGAACCCGGATTCGGACAATTAGAAGTTGAGGATCCGGGACCCCATCAGAGAACGGACCACACGGACTTGTGCTAGGGAAGTTGCTCTATGTCCACATCACTCCATGTATGGATTTGGGCATCGCAATCAGATCCTTTCGCGCATCAAAGTTGGGTCCCGGCCAAGATAGTGCATAATCGCCATAACAGAGTTTCGGGTCTAAAATGAGTGCGAATCGCATCTGAACACAACAAGAAAGATCCAGGTTGCTTGCCACACATTTGTCCATGCATGATTCGATTTTTATGCCTCTTCGGCGCCGTTTGGGCTACGGTTGGAAATTTTTGCCATTTGGCACGCTCGTGTATCTTTTTCAAGAACCCGGATTCAGAGAGTTAGAAGTTGAGGATCCGGGATCCCATGAGAGAATGGACCACACCGACTTGTGCTAGGGAAGTTGCTCTATGTCCACATCACTTCATGCACAGATTTGGGAATCGCAATCACTTCTCCCGTTCCTACAGTTTTGTCCCAACGCCATTCAACACACTTGTTTATCTCCTTGGTTCTCATCATGGTCTCTTCTTGGAGTAATTGGTTTTGTTGATTTGCATGGTACACAACTAGATCAATGCATTCTAGCTCTACCACATGGTAGAGCTAGACCTCAAATGCAATTCTAGCTCCACCACATGGTAGAGCTAGACCTCAAAGCAGCCTAGCTCTACGATGTGGTCTAGGTTGTATACAGCTCTACCACGTGGTAGAGCTAGATCAAATGCAATTCTAGCTTCTTGGTTCTTGTCATGTGAAGTAGATCTCATCTTGGAGTAATTAATTTTGTTGATCTGCATGGTACACAGCTAGATCGATGCATTCTAGCTCCACCACATGGTAGAGCTAGATCGGATGCAATTGTAGCTCCTTGGTTCTCATGTTGAAGTACGTCTCTTTTTAGAGTAATTGGTTTTAATAATCTGCATGGTACACAGCTAGATCCGGGTTGCTTGCCACACATTTTTCCATGCATGATTCGAATTTCATGCCTCTTCGGCGCCGTTTGGGCCACGGTTAGAAATTTTCGCCATTTGGCATGCTCGTTCATCTTTTTCGAGAACCTGGATTCAAACAGTTAGAAGTTGAGGATCCGGGACCCCATCAGAGAACGGACCACACAAACTTGTGCTAGGGAAGTTGCTCTATGTCGACATCACTCCGTGCATGGATTTGGGCATCGCAATCAGTTCTCCCAATGCATCAAAGTTGGGTCCCGACAAAGATAGTGCAAAATCGCCATAACAGAGTTTCGGATCCGAAATGAGTCCGAATCGCATCTGAACACAACAAGAAAGATCCGGGTTGCTTGCCACACATTTGTCCATGCATGATTTAATTTTCATGCCTCTTCGGCGCCGTTTGGGCCACGGTTGAAAATTTCTGCCATTTACCACACTCGTGCATCTTTTTCAAGAACTCGGATTCGGACAGTTAGAAGTTGAGGATCTAGGACCCCATGAGAGAACGGACCACACGGACTTGTGCTAGGGAGGTTGCTCTATGTCCACATCACTCCGTGCATGGATTTGGGCATCGCAATCAGTTCTTCCTGCGCTTCAAAGTTGGGTCCCGGCGAAGATAGTGCAAAATTGCCATAACAGAGTTTCGGGTCCGAAATGAGTCCGAATCGTATCTAAACACAACAAGAAAGATCAGGATTGCTTTCCACACATTTTTTCATCACTACAAGACAATGCTGCCATACACGCGTTTCATACACGCGATAAATTACGAACGCGTGTATGGTCGCGCTTGTATTTGAATAGAATCGGGCGCGTGTATTTTAGCATTTAAGTTCGCGTGTATATTTGCATTTATCAACGCGTGTATAAACGCGTTTATATACACGCAGTAATACACGCAACTATACACGATAATATTCACGGGGTAATACTCGCTATTATACACGGATAAATACACGGTGCTATACACGGATTAATACACGCATGGCAGAGAAAAACTGAAAAAAAACTGAATTCCTTTACAAAATTAAAAACTATTTTCCTTAAACCATCTCATAGTACATTACAGTATACATCATTACACAATCCCACTACATGCATTTACAACAATGAAATATATTCAAAAATAAATCATGCATATGAGATGATAGAAATGTCATCAATTTAGAACATACAGTGACGGATTGGTTAGGGTTCGATCTCATCTTCAATAAGATCCATCCTTGCCAAACGATCAACATCAATATCCATTTGATCAATTGGTAAGGCTACGATTAAATTTATTCCACTATCGATATTCTGTACTCCATTGATAATGGTATCGATGTCCTGATCATCCTCATCAACATCACCATCATCCTCAATGGTAGGGTCATTCTCATGATCATGAGAAATGGCATGCTCATCCTCATTATCATGATCATCTCTTATTTCTTGATCATCGATCACAACATCTTCAATGGCATGTTCGACGTCATCTTCATTGCGGCTTGTTACATCCTCCATATGCTCCATATCAGTGAATGTATTATACATCACTTTGGAACGTGGTGCAATAGGGATGACGTACCACCATTTGATGTCATGCACCATTGGTAGATAGATAACCTACTCAAATACACACAGTACAGTAATTAATTAGCATATCAAAAGTCAAGGGGTACGCGAGCTTAGATATATATGTACATGAAACACATTAGTAAAAAAATGCATACCTGCTCACATTGTTGTGGCAATACGAGCCTATCTTTCTTTGTTTGCCAGAACTTTGTAGAGTCAATAGTTACATATCCACTTGCATGGCGTTTTATCGTTGCATCAGGCCCTTTTTCCACCACGTTCATTTGCCATTTGACATCCAAAACATACACAAAGAAGCGACGAAAGTCAAGCCTAAATATGTTTTGGATTATGCCACAATAATCATCCATTTTTCCATTAGCTCCCTCAAAGCTACTAATGACACCGCAATCTTGTGTATTTCTCTTTTCATCAATTCTTTGTGTTCGAAAATGCTTGCCTTCACACCATATAGCATTGAACATAGTGCACTGGACCAAAATAGAAGCAATATTTGTGTAAGCAATGTGAATAAATATTAAAAGCAAATCACTTACAACTAATGCAAAACATTAGTTCTATGTACCTTTGACATGCATCCTCGTGCATACTCCCATTCTTCCGCCGCCGTGATATGCAGCCCCTCGTCGCTCTCTGCTCTCTCCATTTCCTCATGCAACCAATCAACATGGATATCATTTGGAAGTGTTGCTAGATGCTTAGGGTACGCCTTCCGAGAGCCATGTTGCCTCCGAAAGAGAGCTCTTTCTGCTTGTCTTTTTGTCTTTGCATCGTCATATCTTGTAACCCATCTGCTCATCACATCACTATTAAGGATACAAGTGAAATTGAGATCATCAATCAATGTTCTGTCAATTACTTTACTCTGTCCTTTTCCTTGAGGCACAATAGAGGTCATCCTCAAGTCCTCTTCATTGCTCCATAGTCGTGGCAAAGAGCTGTCCACCTGACCAAGAAATTCTGAAATATATACAAGAGACTCTTGTATCAACCAACCCTCGGCCATGCTTCCTTCAGGCCTTGCACTTTGCCTCACAAAGTCTTTTAAGGTCTTCATGAAGCGCTCTAGGAAGAACATCCAACGTGCATGCACAGTACCACATAAAGCAATTTCGTCCACTAAATGCACAATGAGATGTAGTTGACTTGTGAGAATGGTTCGCGGAAAAGTCTCCTCTACCAAACAAACCACCTCCACTGCCATAACACGCGCATCATCCAACGTGGCTGGATCAATTGCTTTGGAACTAACATATCTGAAAAATAAATAAATAGTACGTTATACCTCATGCACGTTCATTTTGCAAGGTATAATGAAGGGTGATCTGAGCATGGGTTGTACATACCTCACAAGCTCGCCCATCTTATAAATACATTTTTTCAAACTCTTATTCGCACAATGGTCGATGCTAGTAGGTAGTATGAACTGCGCACATAAGAGCACATTTATGGTTTATGGCATTACAAAATTTAATTTCAACGTACGTACAAGACTTGGAAAACACTTACTTGAAGCACTAATTCAAATTTGTAAGTTAGAATGCTTACTTCAACAATGCGTCAAGACTTGCATTGCTCCATCCATAAACTGTTTGTATATTAAGTAGTTCAAGTGAAGCACGTAAAACTAAGAATGTGCACCCTTCAAACACCGGTGTCGATGAAGCCTTATAAAGATGCTCTTGTTCCATATCATCGTCGTCCATACCTTTGGGATCATCCTTAAAAAGATTCCGCACCATATCATCAAGCACCTCCTCTTCCACAACTTCGTGGGGTGCAGGGCTATTGTCGTCCCTTCCCCACTCATCTCTGACAATAGATCCCGAAGCTCCAGCATTATCTCGTCAACGCTTTACATGCTCTCGTCGCGCGTAGGGTACCATGTTAGGGTGTGGTACTGCATCCTGCTTCAATTTATCAAATTATATGTTACAACTCTATTAATTTAATTTGGATACCATGAGTCATTTGAATACCATCAATTTACATCTACTCACCTCTAAACCTGTTTGATTCCATTCTCCATACATGGAGATGTGATTCAAGGTAATTCGACGTGCTCGTACAATGCATCCTTGACATCGATTACACATACATTTGATCCGTTGTCGCAACCACACATCGCGATTATGATGACGCATTGTCTCATCTTCTCCAGAACTGCTTGAAGAGGTTGATGACATCCTGTGTACAAATCAGAAAACACAAAATCATTATATGTTTTTAATGAAAGCACAAAATCGCGTGTATTGACGCGGCTATCTCCTAAAAATTGCGTGTATTAACGCGGCTACTTCCTAAAAATCGCGTGTATTCACGCGGGTAATGTCTGCAAAACGCGTGTATAAACGCAGCTAAAATCACATACACGCGAATATACCTGCGTTTATAAATGCGAATATAAACGCGGCAGTATGTTTAAACTAAAAATAGCCCGCCTTCCCCAAATATAGATTTTGAACTAAGAAATCAACAGTGCATGCGTTTTCGCCTGTTTTCGCCTCTTCCAACAGCAAGGAGGGAGCAGAGAAAGGAGCACACACACGGGAGAAGGAGGGAGCAGAGAAGGAGCAGAGAAGACTCACTTTTTCAGAGGTGAGTCACTTTGTCCTGTGCCTTGTCTCTTTTGTCAGATTTGTTTACTTTGCTCTTTGCTCTTTGGGTTTGTCTTTTTGCACACGATTGGGTTACTGCATCCTGACAGGGGCGACAATGGTTGGTCCTTTTATAAGGACATTCTGTCTTTGTCGGGGGTCGGTCTTTTCGAGAAAATTTTTTCGCAGGTCGCGTGTAAGAACGCGTGTAGAAGCGCGTATAACCTATCTGCAGAGTATGTTCACGCGCATATACACGCGTTTTTGGACAGGTGTATACACGCATTTTTTGACGGGTGTATACACGCGTTTCTGCAGACAGAAAACTGCGGCGTTTCAGATTTCATGATTTGCAAGCAACTGACTTGAATGATTTAATTTGTGTGAGTCAAGAGACAGCCCATGATGTACATGAAGATGTTTGTTGCAGGTTCTTTATGGATATTCCAGGTTCTTCATCCGATCCATTTGCGTACAGCAATTGGTTGATGGAGATGATGAATCACTTTGGGCGCCAACCTGGTCCGGTTGAGCTTACACAGTATATGTATGCCCATCCCCCTCCTTCCCTGGCTGGTGTCTATACCCCTACCGCGAGTATCCAGGGCACTCCAGTGCCGTCTATTCCTCCGAGTCCGACGAGACGGCATGCAGCTTCTCCTCTTCCACGTCCACCGAGGAGACATACCTCGTCCCAGACACACTCACGTACACCCTCACAGCCACCATCACGTGCTCCCTCAGAGCCACCGTCACGTCAGGGCTCACAGCCACCGTCACGTGGAGGATGTGGCGGCGGGTGCTTTGGTGGGGGAGGTGGGGGAGGTGGGGGAGGTAGTAGGGCACGCGGTGAGAGAGGAGATAGAGGGAGAAGAGTTAGAGGAGACAGTTCGGAAGAGGAGGAGATGAGAGAGATGGAGAGAGTGGTTTGCTATGATGTGACGGATAGGGGCAGGATAGTGATGGATGCGAGGGGGAGGGAGGTAATGGAGTACATGTGTGGGGTAGTATCAAACTCATATAGAAATTGTTTTATTAAATTTAAAGATCAAAATAGCCGATTAGTTGGGGAGGTGATAGAGGCTGTACATAGTCGGTACCCCAATCCCCCACATGCTACATTCTCGGATGTATGGGGAAGGACGCGAATAAGGGAGATCTTAAGTAATAAAAGATCTCACCTTAAAAAACTCGCGTACGATGACCGGCTAAATGTAGCTGCGGGTGGCTATCCTGCCGAGAAACCTGCCCCACTGTGCACAAACGCGAGTGGAAGGAGGCAAAGAAACGAGCAGAGGGTGGCGTGAAGAGCAGGCAGCATGTGGAGGCACGACGGATCCAGATGGAGACCGTTGGATCTTCGCATTTCGGATCTGGCGGCGTCGAGTCATGGGAGGCAGAGTTCGTAAGTATCCTGCCACTTTATTTGATTGTTTACTTAATTCATTAATTCTATGATTGTTTTAATCTTACAAATTGTGTTGATTATGATACAACGACGGGTTACGGGGAGGAAGCCCACAACCCACGATATTGCGTATGCTCGCCGGCATAGCAGACGTGACACGTGGGCCATCTTCAGAGCCGAGGGACGTATTACAGACGCGCAGTTTGAGTTGGCCATGAGACCATACGGTCGACAGGTACTTGAAAATTCGTAACGAATGGTTTTGGTTTATTGAATTGCATATATATATACTTATATACTATATATTACTTGAACAGGCACAAGCTGCTGATGATCCACCGGCCGCCGCTGCAGAGGGTGGACGTGAGCACTACTCCTCGGACATTCCGACCGATGTGAGCTCATCTGAGCATGGGGGGAGCACCGAGTCATCATCTGGGTCTGAGTAGTACTCAGACTTGTAGTATCACATTCCATATTGAGGATGTGATTGTATATATTTTTTGTAAACTCAAGCCATGGGCTACTTCGAGATATGGACTCCCTTGTATACATGTATAAAATTTTGATAGTAATATTGAATTGATTGATCGATAGTATTACATTCATGTCTGTCTTGAATCGTGTAATGACAATGTATGCATTCATGTCGTTCTTGTCTTAATCTCCCTCGTGCATATGTTCTTCGTGGATGGTCTAATGGGATGGTCTAATGCACCAAAAACCCTAAACCAGAGAGTGCTATTGGGTGCTGGAATGCTGGAACAGTATTCAGGCACCAAATAGCACTCTCTGGATTTTTTTTTGGCTCTCTGTTCGCGTGTATAAACGCGTCAGAACTGCTAAAACTCGCGTGTATCTGCGCGGATACTCTGGAAATTACGCGTGTATTAATGCGTATAAACTGGCAATCACGCGTGTATAAGCGCATCTAAATTAAAGAAACGCGTGTATAGACGCAGGTATAAACGCGTCTGGGATATTGGAACTGAACAGGATGCGGCTATACACCCGTGTATAAGTGCGTCTAATATAAGAAAAAGCGTATATAGCCGCGTGTATCAATGCGTCCGTGTAAGAAACGCGGCTACACACCCGTGTATATGCGCGTCTGAGTTTTACTATACACGCGGTTTTACACGCATGTCTCTGGCCGCGATGATACACACGCTGATACACAGGCCCGCTACTTTTTTTCACAAGTCATTTTTAGCGGCTAAGAGCGCGGGTACGAGCCCGATCCCTTGTAGTGCATGCATGATTCAAATTTCATGCCTCTTTGGCGCCGTTTGGGCCACGGTTGGAAATTTCTGCCATTTGGCACGCTCGTTCATCTTTTTCGAGAACCTGGATTCGAACAGTTAGAAGTTGAGGATCCGGGACCCCATCAGAGAACCGACCACACGGACTTGTGCTAGGGAAGTTGCTCTATATCGACATCACTCCGTGCATGGATTTGGGCATCGCAATTAGTTCTCCCAGTGTGTCAAAGTTGGGTTCCGACGAAGATAGTGCAAAATCGCCATAACAGAGTTTCGGATCTGAAATGAGTCCAAATCCCATCTGAACACAACAAGAAAGATCTGGGTTGCTTGCCACACATTTGTCCATGCATGATTCGATTTTGATGCCTCTTCGGCGCCCTTTGGGCCACGGTTGGAAATTTCCGCCATTTACCATGCTCGTGCATCTTTTTCGAGAACCCGGATTCAGACAGTTAGAAGTTGAGGATCTAGGACCCCATCAGAGAATGGACCACACGGACTTGTGCTAGGGAAGTTGCTCTATGTCCACATCACTCCGTGCATGGATTTGGGCATCGCAATCAGTTCTCCCTGTGCTTCAAAGTTGGGTCCGGAGACGAAGATAGTGCGAAATCACCATAACAAAGTTTCGGTTCCGAAATGAGTCCGAATTGCATCTAAACTTAACAAGAAAGATCCGAGTTACTTTCCACACATTTTTCCATGCATGATTCGATTTTCATGCCTCTTTGGCGCTGTTTGAGCCATTGTTGAAAATTTCCGCCATTTGCCACGCTCGTGCATCTTTTTCGAGAACCCGGATTCGGACAATTAGAAGTTGAGGATCTAGGACCCCATCAGAGAACGGACCACATGGACTTGTGCTAGGGAAGTTGCTCTATGTCCACATCACTCCGTGCATGGATTTGGGCATCGCAATCACTTCTCCCAGCGCGTCAAAGTTGGGTCCCAGTGAAGATAGTGCAAAATCTCCATAACAGAGTTTCGGATCCGAAATGAGTCGGAATCGCATCTGAACACAACAAGAAAGTTTTGGGTTGCTTGCCACACATTTGTCCATGCATGATTTGAATTTCATGCCTCTTTGGCGCAGTTTGGGCCATTGTTGGAAATTTTCACCATTTATCATGCTCGTGCATCTTTTTCGGTCGAGAACCCAGATTCGGACAGTTAGAAGTTGAGGATCCAGGACCCCATCAGAGAACGGACAACACGAACTTGTGCTAGGTGTTGGCTATATATAGAATGTCTCTATATATATAGCCCTAGGATCTCCTCTATATATACTCATCCATTGTGTGTATTCCACATACTTTGGGGTTTCAGTCTCTATGTCTCGTCTCTCTCTTCCTCTCACCTCTCGTCTTCCCAACATGGTATCAGAGCGTGGTTGCTTTTTCGCTATGAAAAGCATTCGTTTTCGGCTTCGCGCGCCCAGCGCGCGCATAAAAATCGGCAATTCTGCGAAACGTAAAATCGTCATAATTTTCTGCTCCGGACTCGGAATTCAGTGTTTTTGAAGTCGTTTTGGAGGTATATGGTGCATTTTCGAGCTGTCTAGCATATCAGATTTATCAAATTCTACACCGATTGTAATCTGCACAGCAGATTGATAGCACTCTTTTGACCGTTGGCTATCAAAACTTCTGTCTGGGTAAAAGAAGATAAGTGATTTAGTTTTCTCAATCTTTACAATGATTTATTGCTTGATTATGTGTATGTTATGCATGAGAAAATTTTTTAGAGAAGATCTCGTTATCCCTTATATGTATGATGTTCGTATTAAAGATTTGTGAAACTAATAAAATATTTCATGAGCATTGATTTTCATGTATAGATTGCATCATACTTGTGAAAAAGAAAATATCGTTTGTTTCTCATAGAAAATAAAGGTTTCTAGAAGAAAGAAGATCTTTCATGAGTATATGTTTGCATGTATATATTTCTTCATACTTGTGAAAGATAATATATTGTATGTTTTTCATAGTAGAGAAAGATTTTTGGGAGAAAGAAGATTTTTCATGATATTAGTTTGTGTATGTATTGCATCATTCTTGCACATGTATATATTGCATCATACTTATGAAAGAGATAATATCTCGTGTTGTTCATAGAAGACAAAGTTTTTTGGAAAAAAAGATGATCTTTCATGAGATTTAGTTTGCATGTATATATTGCATCGCACTTGTCTCACAAAGAGAGAATATTGCATCACACTTGTCAAAGAGAGAATATTTGTTTGTTACTCATAGTAGATAGAGATTTGTGATAGAAAGAAGATTTTTCAATTAGTATCAATCCTACTTATGAAAAAGAGAATATTGTTGGTTGAATATAGTAGATGATGGTTTGACATTGAATATATAAGAAGATAAGATTTAGTGTTTTGCAACATTATATTTCTCATATGTTGTAGATTTATTGATATCTAATTACTTCTTCATATGCGCTCATAGATGCATACGAATCTTGTTATTGCTAACTTTGTGATAGCCACTTATGAAAACAATATGGAAACAATGGGGATATTGTCAGTCAAGTTTTGAACGATGTAGTCCTCATACAGTTTACCTTGAGTTTCGAAATGTGTATTTCAGCTATACCTACTAGAAAGACAGTTGCCTTGGTTAGAAGGCATGGTTCTGGCAAAAGCAACATAATTCCTCTGGTAGATGGAAAAAATATCAACTATTCAGGAGTAGTTTGTGACTCTAAGGAAGATCTTGTGGAGACATAATCCTTATCTCCATCATACAATGGTAGCATTGGTTCTCCATCACAAAAACTGCTATATGGGTATCCATCAAGTGCGTGGAGGATACTCAAATCTCACTTTTCAGATGAGGAGCTGATAGATATGATTCTCATATTAAATCCTCAAGAAAAGGTATGTCAATTGTTTCTCCCATATTGATTGTGATGCTTTTAAATGCATCTTGTTTCTTTCATATTGATGGAATGGGCATCCATTAACTTGGTTTATCTTTGTATTAATGCTTTGGTGTTGCTTTCCTTCCATGATGATGGTTACATGTTTCCTCAAAATGTCCATGATGCCACGGTGCTATTTTATGATGATTTTTCAAGCATACATATGGATGCTTTTTCTCGTCAAAATGTCCATGATGCCATGGTGTTGTTCCATGATGATGGTTACATGTTTCATCGATGATGGTTGACTACGTTTCCATGGATTGTATCCATGATGCCATGGTGTTGTTCCGTGATGATGGTGGTTACATGTTTCGTCGTCGATGATGGTTGACTATGTTTCCATGGATTGTATCCATGATGGGCACCATGGTGCTGTTCCATGATGATGTTTAGATGATGGTTACATGTTTCATCGATGATGGTTGACTATGTTTCCATGGATCGTTGTTCCATGGTGATGGTTACATGTTTCGTTGATGTTGGTCATTCCAAGCTACATGTTTCGTTGATGTTGGTTCACTTGGCTAATCTATATTGGTTGATTGTGTTTCCACAAGGATTTTATCCATGATGCCATGGTGTTGTTCCATGATGATGGTTACATGTTTCATCCATGATGGTTGACTACATTTCCATGGATTGTATCCATGATGCCATGGTGTTGTTCCGTGATGATGGTTACATGTTTCGTTGTCGATGATGGTTGACTATGTTTCCATGGATTGTATCCATGATGCCATGGTGCTGATGGTTAGATGATGGTTACAAGTTTCGTTGATGTTGGTCATTCCAAGCTACATGTTTCGTTGATGTTGGTTCACTTGGCTGGTTGATTGTGTTTCCAAGGATTTTATCCATGACGCCATGGTGTTGTTCCATGATGATGGTTACATGTTTCATCAATGATGGTTGACTACGTTTCCATGGATTGTATCCATGATGCCATGGTCATTGGATGCACCATGCCTTGGCTTTGGCTCATCAGATTGACTAGGTTTATTTAAGTCTATCAATGTCTTTTATGGTCGACAATGCAGCCATGCAGGTCTAAATGGCTATAATGGTGGTCAAGTCTTGGAATTCAATCTATGGCAACTAACAAGAAATTTCGTCGAGCATATTTCCCGAGAGGTTTGATTTCTCGTCCCGTCAGCTTATGAGGTTTATGTTCATGTCATGTCATCCTGACTACATGTCAGAGTTTTGATTTCTTGTCCCGTCATCTTACGAGGTTGGTTTACATTCACGTCATCTTACGAGGTTGGTTTACGTCATGTCATCCTGACTACATGTCAGAGGTTTGATTTCTCTTCCCGTCAGAGGTTTGATTTCTCGTCCTATCAACTTATGAGGTTTATGTTCACATCATGTCATCCTGGCTACATGCTGCCTGCGGATGTCAAAGGTTTGATTTCTCGTTCCGTTATCTTATGAGGTTTACTATCCTGATTGTGAATGTCCCGTCAGCTTATGAGGTTTATGTTCACGTCATGTCATCCTGACTACATGTCAAAGGTTTGATTTCTTGTCCCGTCATCTTACGAGGTTGGTTTACCTTCACGTCATCTTACGAGGTTGGTTTACGTTCACGTCATGTCATCCTCCTGACTACATGTCAGAGGTTTGATTTCTCTTCCCGTCAGAGGTTTGATTTCTCGTCCTATCAACTTATGAGGTTTATGTTCACATCATGTCATCCTGGCTACATGTTCTCGTCCTATCAACTTATGAGGTTTATGTTCACATTATGTCATCCTACCTGCGGGATGTCAAAGGTTTGATTTCTCGTTCCGTCATCTCATGAGGTTTACTATCCTGATTCTGAATGTCACACGTTTGATTTCTCGACCTATCATCTTATGAGGTTTACTTTCAAGTACGTCATGTCAGAGGTTTGCCTTTTCGTCCCGTCAGAGGTGTCTACATCCTAATTATTGTTTCATGTTAGAGGTTCGTTTTTTCATCATGTCTGGTCATCCTACCTATGGACGTCAGAGGTTTGATTTCTCGTCCTGTCATCTTATAAGGTTTACTTTCATATCATGTTATCCTGGAGGTTTGATCCAAGTTATAGTTGTCTCATTATCTTGACTCATAATATTGGAGGTTTGATCTTAATTTTTCCCATGGCAAAGATATGATTCTAGCTTTCCATGATATCCTTACTAACTAGAATGAGTGTCATTTTCTATTTTAGTGTTTATTGACAGGTCAATCTTCCAAGTCAACTTCTCCAAGTAACTAGATTCTCTTACCAAATCTAGTTCATTTAACATTGATTGGACGATCTTCCACAAGTTGACACTGCCATGCATGTCCTTGCGGCGGATGGACTATACTCCTAAGCAACCATATAATAGATACTTTTATGTCTATTTCTTTGTGTACATCTTTTCGTGTACATCTCATATTTCTATAACAAAATTATGGTTTTCCATTTGTTATGGAGACTTCTTCCATATTACAGGGTTTATGGATCAGGATTGTATTTGGATATTGTTGAGCTTCAATATAGAGAAGAGACTACAAAAATATTATTTGGCATCGTCACGAAGATAGACTCGCACCCAACCTACATGAATGGATCAAGACAACATGAAGATGGATGACGATGACTCCTTCGAAGCCTTCATGGCTATTGAACACATAAGAGTGATGAAGTATATATGGGAGTGATGTAGCCTTCATGGCTATTGTATATATGGGAGTGATGTAGCTCCTTTGAATAATACTTTGTAACTAGAAAATAATTTAATATAGCGGTAGGTGTATATAGAGCTGTGGGTTTTTCCCTTGAGCCCCCAAGGGTTTTTTCATCCACAGTTAGAGGCCCTTCTTTGAGTGGGGGTGTTGGCTATATATAGAATGTCTCTATATATATAGCCCTAGGATCTCCTCTATATATACTCATCTATTGTGTGTATTCCACACACTTTGGGGTTTCAGTCTCTATGTCTCGTCTCTCTCTTCCTCTCACCTCTCGTCTTCCCAACACTAGGGAAGTTGCTCTATGTCCACATCACTGCGTGCATGGATTTGGGCATCGTAATCACTTCTCCCAGCGCGTCAAAGGTAGGTCCCGATAGTGCAAAATCGCCATAACAGAGTTTCAGATCCGAAATGAGTCTGAATTGCATCTGAACACAACAAGAAAGATCCGGGTTGCTTGCCACACATTTTTCCTTGCATGATTCAAATTTCATGCCTCTTCGGCGCCGTTTGGGCCACTATTGAAAATTTCTGCCATTTACCACACTCATGCATCTTTTTCGAGAACCGGGATTCGGACAGTTAGAAGTTGAGGATCTGGGACCCCATCAAAGAACAGACCACACAAACTTGTGCTAGGGAAGTTGCTCTATGTCCACATCACTCCGTGCATGGATTTGGGCATCACAATCACTTCTCCCGGTGCGTCAAAGTTGGGTCTCGACGAATATAGTGCAAATTTATCCATGCATGATTTGATTTTCATGCGGGTTGCTTGCCACAAATTTGTCCATGCATGATTCAATTTTCATGCCTCTTCGGTGCCGTTTGGGCCACGGTTGGAAATTTCTGCCATTTGGCACGCTCGTGCATCTTTTTCGAGAACTCGGATTCGGACAGTTATTAGAAGTTGAGGATCTAGGACCCCATCAGAGAACGGACCACATGGACTTGTGCTAGGGAAGTTGCTCTATGTCCACATCACTTCGTGCATGGATTTGGACATCACAATCAATTCTCCCAGCGTGTCAAGATAGTGCAAAATCGCCATAACAGAGTTTTCGGGTTCGAAATGAGTTCGAATCGCATATGAACACTACAAGAAAGATCCGTGTTGCTTGCCACACATTTGTCCATGCATGATTCGAATTTTATGTCTCTTCGGCACCGTTTGGGCCACGGTTGAAAATTTCCGCCATTTGGTATGCTCGTGCATCTTTTTCGAGAACCCAGGTTTGGACAGTTAGAAGTTGAGGATCCGGGACCCCATCAGAGAACGGACCACACGAACTTGTGCTAGGGAAGTTGCTCTATGTCCACATCACTCCGTGCACGGATTTGGGCATCGCAATCATTCTCCCAGCGCGTCAAAGTTGGGTCCCAGCGGGGCAAAGATAGTGCAAAATCGCCATAACAGAGTTTCGGATGAGAAATGAGTCCGAATCGCATCTGAACACAACAAGAAAGATCCGGGTTGCTTGCCACACATTTGTCCATGCATGATTTGATTTTCATGCCTCTTCGGCACCGTTTGGGCCACGGTTGGAAATATTTACCATTTGGCACGCTCGTGTATCTTTTTCGAGAACCCGGATTCGAACGGTTAGAAGTTGAGGATCTGGGACCCCATGAGAGAACGGACCACACGGACTTGTGCTAGGGAAGTTGCTCTATGTCCACATCATTGCGTGCATGGATTTGGGCATCGCAATCAGTTCTCCCAGCGCCTCAAAGTTGGGTCCCGAGGCGAAATCGCCATAACAGAGTTTCGGGTCTGAAATGAGTCCGAATCGCTGATTCTCATCGTGATATTGAATGCATAAATATTGGGGTACCTGGGATCCATGAGTATCAACTAGATCCCAAGGCATTCATTATTGAACGAATAGTAAGAGATAAACAAGATACTATGTTCTCTCGAGGGTGGAAGTTAGATTGTGCAAGTCAAGAAATAACTCTTGAAGAGTTGCAAGCTTCCATTGCTTATTGTGTGAAAGGCAAACAAAAAAAAGAGAAAATGCCCTCTAATAAAAATCCAGTTCCAAAAAAGGCAAAAAGCAGTACTACAGGTATTATGGATGTAGATGAAGCAGTTCTTAAATCTACAGTAGAGATGTAGATGAAGCAGTTCTTAAATCTACAGTAGAGATGAAGATGAAGCAAAAAGCAGTACTACAGGTATTATGGATGTAGATGAAGCAGTTCTTAAATCTACAATAGAGAAAACAGGCTTGGAAATTCAACAAAAATAAGATTTGTGGATCCCAATGTTTTGGAAAATGAGGTGCAAAAGGCACTAAAGAGTGATACAGGGGGTATGGAAAAATACTCTAAGTATTTTCCATTCAAGTACAAAGAGTATGAGATCCCTGTAGATCAATGCTGGCTAGCTCCTGATCACTATAACTCCCATCAAATAGAACCTCACCGTGTAGATGAATGCGTGTTATTTTTCAGTGCAAGTGCAAACAGGCCAAGAGCATGTGCATACTTGATGCCTGTAAAGAATGCTGGCAAGAAGAAAGGAATTCCAATGAAACTAAGTGAGGTAACAGAGGAGAAACTCACTGAGTATTCATATTGAATTATTGATGGCCAACATTCCATCGATGCTGTAAAATTCTTACGGTATCAAAAAATGGAAAAAGATGGTCGTGCTCAAGACCTGATACAAGTGTATGAAAAAAGGAAGGCTCCAATTGTTGTAGATCCAGAGCCACAAGTTGCGACGGCCATATCTGCTATAGCTAAAGAGGCCCAATCATTATATGTCAAACAACCATACTATGATGTCTTGCAGCACTTGAGGAGTGAGTGGATCGTCAAGGCGAGCATCTGGAGTAACAGAGGGCTCATCATCTCGTGTAGACTGGGATGTATGTCCATATCCCTTGCTCTCTTATAATTATATGTTTTGAAAAAAATACTTGATTTTGATCTTTTTTTCTTTTATTTCTTTGCAGAATTTTTTGCGAATGGCTAGAATTACGATGGGAGCATCCTTCATTTCAAAGCAATCTCACATGTTCATTTACTCTGATGATGAAGTTTTTAAAGGCTGGCTTGAAATCATGGAGAAGCAAAACAAGAAACCAGCTGCCACAGTTTTCAGATGTCTTGCTAGGCTAGATGAACAAGAAGTCAAACAAATACAATCAGAAATCAAGTCTGGAAAAATTATTATTTCAAAGGGTACTAAAGATGTAGATGTAATTGACATGCCAGAGCATATCAAGCAGCTCAAGCAAGATAAAATTATTCAAGATGCATTGCTTGTAGAGTTCAACACTCTGAACAAGGATAAACAATGTCAAGATTGGTCAGAATTGACTATCACCTATAGCATCAATGAGGTTGTATACTCAGTTCTTTTGAAGTTATGTGATGTGTATATAAAGTCAAAGCTACAGGTTGGATCAAAGAAGATTGATTTTCCAGTAGAAGCAAGGCAATATGTGGAGTGGAATATCAGCCTTAGCAAAGAAAGTTCAACCTTGTCCTTGGATCTTCCTTGGTGTATTTATGATGTGAGTCTTCCATTCGACGAGAGTTACTACTTGAAGCGCCACCTCAAAAATCCAATTTCCATTGGGTTATATGTTTTGGATAACACTGAAGATCTGGGAAGAAATATGCATTGGGATGTGGAATCATTTTGCAATCTTTTGAACGGCATTATGATCATTACAGCAGCTGGTAGATCTTTGCCATCCCAATATGTGTTGCTTACCTTTCTAAATATTACAGATTTTATTCACTTGCAAAATGCTTTAAAAAATTTGAGTGGCATAGCAAAGGAACGGTATAATGGGGCATTGCATTTTTGACGTGACAACCAATGCATTGGTGAAATAGAGTTCTTCATATCCTTAGTGTTTTTCAGCAAGGGAGATGCCTTTCAAGGACTAGCAGATGCCTTTCAGCAAGGGAGATGCCTTTCAAGGACTAGCAGATGTTCCTGATCCAGGTACACAAGCGACAATATTGGATACTGGACTTCTTGATATCGATAATGAAGATGTTAAAACTATCCCAGACATTGAGTTTCTAAGAATCAAGAAGAATCTTTTGATCAAGCAATGTATTCGGAAGTATTGTAGAGAAGGCTGCAAGCTTGTTGATCTTTTCAGTAATGGCTATATCATAAGGAAGTGATTTGCCTAGTAGAGAGTATTGAAGATCAAAGAAAGATGGGAACAAGGCTTCTTGACTTTGCAAAGTCAAGAAATGAGCAACCAGTTCCGCCTATTACAAACAATCCAAGGAATACCACGGAAAGATCGAGACATGGTGAAGTTTGGTCAGCTTGAGATTTTTTGGATTTTGAAGACAGTATGTAACTTCTTAACGGGCTTTCCTTGTATCTTCAATACTTTGATTTGGTGATGTTTTGACTTGTTATATCCTTGGTTCATTTTTTAGTAGTATTTAGTTCTTTTGTTTTTATACAATGCTTTTATTATTTTCGTAGCTCTCTCCAAATTGGGCTTTGGAATCTAGAATCACCAAGTTATGGATCCTAACATGTTCATTGACAAATTCACTTTTTACATAACCAATTAGTGAATTTGGAAAGCCTACTTAGTGGTCGCACAATGGCTAGCTAGTGAATCTAAAAATCTTGCTTATAAATCTAAGATGATAGAGCTAGAGATCCTCTCATTTACTTCAATCCTACCCTGTGGTAGATCTAGATTTCAATAGGTCTACAATTTGGTGGAGCTCACTACCTCTTCAAAGTGGTGGACCAAGAATCCATTAAAGTCTAGCTACCTCTTCAAAGTGCTGGAGCTAGGCCAATGCACCCCCCCAAAGACAGTTTTTGCAGAGCATCCATTTAAGTCTAGCTCTACCATATGGTAGAGCTAGGCCAATGCATTTCTAGCTGAACCACATGGTAGAGCTAGTTCAAATGCAATTCTAGCTCCTTGGTTCTTTGTCAACGTGTGATGAGCTAAAACCCATTGAAGTCTAGACCTAGAACCTATGGAAGTCTACTGGCTCCACCCATAAAGAAGCTATCTTGATCCCCAACTCAACCACGTGGTAAAGCAAGACTTATAAATTCTAGCTCTACCATATGCAAAATCTTAAAAATTTTAGCTTTACCATATAGTTGAGTGGTTTTGTGTTTCTCACCTCCACCTACTCTTGGAGCTCAAGGGTGGATCTCAAGGCCTACTTCCAACAAGAGCTCCCTTGCAAACTAGCTCTACCAAATGGCAGAGCTAGAATAATGGGTGTATTTGGAAATCCATTTTAAACCCTCCAATTCTAGAGTGAGCAACTAGAATTGATAATTGGTATCCAAACATGATTTCCTTTTAGATTACACCAATAAACATGTGTTAAGAGTGAGTGTTACAATTGTAAATTCTTTTAGTTTGAAAGATTGTTGAGTCAATGTTACTTTTTTTTCTTTTAGATCCCAAAATTGAGATAGTAGCACCAAGTGAAGTAGCTACGGAATGCCACAACCAAACTGTGGATGAAATCTTCTCCCACACATTCGGTGATGTCCATCCAGAGGGTTTTGCTGACAATGAAATTGGGGTACCTAAATCTCCAACAAATGAAGCAATGGGTGAGAGTTTCCAGCTCGAAGAAGAAGTACCAAGAAGTACTCACACTGCTATCTCCAAGAAATCAGTATTGACAATTGTGTTGTGGACCTGAATGGGGTCTACTACTACTGAAACGTTGTCAACAACAACCATCTTCAATACATGAAACTATTCAAATGGATTCAAAACGATATATTGTACTAAGGCTAGGATGTATCCAATTCTTGAAGATTTTATTAAAAAATATTAGCGACAGAGAGTAATGTTCTTCAAATATTGAGAATATTACAAGACAAAGCAGGAGAGATATTGTCTTTTTTTGTAGTTTGGGCTCAAGAGGCTTGCGAGAAGGATAAAAGTGGTAAAATAGCTAGACCTGATAATCCAACAGTTTTGGCAATGTTCAAGCCATTGTCAAAAATCGCTTCATGTTTTGATTGTGATGCTCGTAGAACGGTTCTTATTGATGACTCTCCATACAAGGGATGTGCTTCTCTTGATAATAATTGTATATATCTTACAAAGTTTGATGAAGAAAAGATGGTCGACAATATTCTCATTGATGAGCTGCTCCCTTACTTATTGCAGCTTGATGAGAGTGAAGATGTGCATGAGATCATTGGCTCTAATCGCTACGAACAACCTCCAGTATCCAATGAAAATGAATACAGAGGTGTGGTAGATTTTTGGAGAAAGCGCAATTTAAATTGGTCACAGAAGACAATCTACACTGATAGGCTACCACTATCAGAGATTATACAAAAGTTTGTCAACAATCAAGAGGTATTAGCGAGACAATATGAAAACAAAAGAGAAGAGATAATAGAAATTATGGCAAAAGAACGAGTCAGTATTGCTAGCATGAGGAGACCACAAGTGATTTCTCTAGCTAGAAAATTGGGTTCTACCACAAGTGATTTCTCTAGCTAGAAAATTGGGTTCTACCACAACACAGTTGAAGGCAGCCAATGCAAGGGCTTTCATAAACAAGGTGTTAAATGAGTACAATCTTCTCCACCAACGGGATAGAAATAACTAATGTACTACCCAACATAAATGATAATTATAACCAAATACATGATTTTATACAACAATTTTGTATTCACAATGAAGAAACTTAATTTATGATGGTTTCTTGCAGATTTATTTCAAGGATATTGTTCCAAGGAGTATTCACTTAAAGAAGCCATTTGTCACAAGGATTGTATTTTTTTGGAGGAATTTTATCTTTTTGTAATCATGAATTGACAAGAAATTTTGTCCTGTTTTTAAAGTAGTGGCAAATGTATTACTCTTCAGATAATTTTATAAATGTTGGAGTGCACTCTACTATAAGGGGCCTCCTAATTTGAAAATGTATGGAAGCTTGATCTTTTTCTTATGATTTTAATTCCTACATATTTGGACTATGGTAGAGCTAGATCATTGCCTTCTAGCTCCACCTCATGGTAGAGCTAGACTTCAAAGCATTCTAGCTCCACGACATGGTAGAGCTAGACTTGAAAGCGTTCTAGCTCTACCATAAGATCAATGCATTCTAGCTCTTCCACGTCACCACATGGTTGAGTTGGACTTCAAACCATTCTAAGGGCAAGCCTTGTTGCCGTCCTTGAGCACATACTCGTAGGGCCTACAAATAGGGAATGACATTCGTTGTGGCAACCCACAAACAGTTCACCCGCTAGTGGTTTCTCCCACGTCATCCATAGATCTGGCACACTTGGCTGCTGGAATGCTGCAAGCGCCTCGGTGCATGAGCTTCAGGTGCGATGAAGACGAGCTCTTTTCGCTTGTAAGAGCCAGCAATGAGTCCTACATTGGCTTCCATGGCGAAACTGAACGGCAAGTCCGATAATGCCACAGAAATGGGATCTATGCATAGAGGGTGAGAAGACGAGAGCGCATGGTGACCTGAGGGCCCTTCCAAGTCAGCTATAGTTGGTGGTGATGAGTGTTGACAGTTGACACCCCACCCCACTTTCGAAGAAGCTTTTCCATCTCTCTTCTTACTGCTCCTGCTGCTGTTACTCACGCCATAGCTACTCATTTTTGCGCTATTCCAATCAGCCCATGTTCCTGTTGTTGGCAAACCTAACACATATGCTATTGTTATTGCTCGTTTGGTGCTATTGTTATTGCTCGTTTGGTGCTATTGCAACTGCCACATATCCGTTGTGTGGTGGCAGTTCAGTCCGCCCACAGTTGTTACTTATGTCATTTCATGGTTGTGCGACCTTACTCTGCTTTAGCAATGGTGACATTGCTATCACCATATGTAGTCTCCTTTTGCTACAACTTCTCTGTAAATGATGTTGATTTACCTGCAGCTTGTAGCTCTACACTACACATGCCTCTTTTGCTTGCTGCATGCTTCCTTAAGGGTTCTTTAATCTAGTCTCTCATTGAGACCACAAGGTGCCAAACATGTGAAAGCCCAAATGCCTCCACTCCTAGCCCATCTGCTATGAGGAACACACAAGTGCATCCTCCTCTTCATGCACAAACATGGACTCCCAAATGAGCCCATAAGCTTGCTTGCCACAACCAAGCAAACATGCACCTGCTCGTCCTCATTGCAATATGCAAGGGACATGGGATTCGCAAATCCCATCACATAGCAACCCTTCCAACTTGAGCAAATCCATGCTCAACCAGAACTGAAATGAGGCAAAAACTTCACAAGTTACCTCCACAAATCTCCTTGTCAACTTCCTTGTTGACAACAACGAAGACTCCATAGCCTTCATACTTGCTGAAATCTTCATTTTCAGCTTCTTTGATGATGAGTAGGCTTTCCATGTTGCAAAACTCCCATTTGCAACTCTCTTGGGCAGCTTCTATGCAACCTCCTTGTAATCTTCTCTCAAACTTGAGAATGGCATCTCTAAATCTCTCTCAAATCCGCACAAATGCAAATCCAAAAGATAATATGAGTGTGCTAATTTTTTCCATAATAAACTGAAAATAATGCTTAATCAAAGAACTCATAACCCATTTCTGGGCTTGCCATAAGTAATACCATTCTTTTGTGGATTGGTTTCAAATCTTAAATTTGACCTTTCATCTTTTACATACATTGCATGTTACTTTGGGATTGTATGAGTCAATCAAGCTTCTTGTGTATACTTTTCCATGGAAGAATAATTCACTTTTGGCCTTTGAAGAGACTTAGACTTGCATTTGTCTTAATTAATCTCCACCAAAAACATAGCCTCTTTAAGAGTTACGAGTAGGCTTTGACATCACCCCCAATACAACTCTTGATCCCCTTGATTTACTTTAAGATCTTGAAATACTCACTTGATTTACAAGGAGTTAGGACATCACCCCCCTAATGTCCCTCTTGAGCCCTTGATGTACTTTAAGACCTTGAAATGCTCACTTGAAGAATCCACATGTAGTAAAAACTTTAAGATTTTATAGAAATACTCCTTGACACTCCCGATTTGATCCAAGTCATCCCATTCACAAACCAAATGCAAATGCAAAAGGAGAGAAAGGCATCAGATCTTATGATCTTATTTTTAGAATCTTCCCAAGTGGTAATCGTGTAACCATTTGCAAGGAGATGTCTCCACCATGTGTGAGTATACCCTGACAAATTCAAAATGAAAAAATATAATTTGGCATGCTCGCTTTTGGTATGATCTCAAAGTAGGAATGCATTTAATTGGCCCACTCTTCAAAGTCATCATTGGAAGTTCCCTCATCCTTGAACTTCATGAAAACCACCTTATCTTTTACTCCCCATCTTTGTCTTCATTTTTAGGATGCACCCTAAAGGAATCATCTTTGTTTCATGTACCATTAATGTGTGGGAATTTAATGGTTACCCATTTACCTCTTCCTTCACCTCTTGACAAAGATGATGGTGATGGTGCATGCCTCCAAGATAAAATAAGGGTGAAAGGTTCTCTTTATCCACAAAGACGTTATCATCTGAGTCATATAAGACATTTGGTTTCCTTGATGCATCACCCATGAATTTCTTACTTTTGTAAGATGTATCCCCACTATGCAAATATTTTTATTTGCATCAACCTCCTTAGGCATCAACCTTTGGCATAGATTGTTTCCCTTTATATGAGTCAACTTTAGGAATCAACCTTAGGCATAGATTGTTTCCCATTATGTGCATCAACCCTAGGCATCAACCTTAGGCATGGATGCATCTAAATCCTTATTCACATTTATGTAGGCATTATAAAGCACCAATCCTTTCATGAAGTTATGTGAATTCTCTTTTGAGTTCTTGAACCATCTCTCTTCATTTTTTCTTAATCTCTTGCAACAACTATACACATCCATCATGGTCTACACCATCATCATCATCATTTGCATACATTGATCAATTGTGGACCCTCATAGGCACTACACGCATTCAAATTCACTTGAAACCATCAACTATCACCATGAGGCTCATCATCATGCATGACGTCTTTCGCTTTGGCAACCGTTTGCACACTACACTCTCATCTTGTGACCTTTGCTGCATTTGAGCTTTGCTTGGTAAGTTATCATATGCATGATGTCTTTCTCTTTGGCAACCATTTTTCAGACTAGCACTCTCATCTTGTGACCTTTGTTGCATTTGAGCTTTTCATGGTACATGACCGTAATTAATATATACATGCCCGCAATAATTATTATCCAGCATCCCCACCCAAATAGGTTTTTTACTCAAAACCAATATATATCATAAGGGCATGAAACCCACATGAGTGAAGAACATCATAACATCCCCATGAACCTCAAATCTCTTCATCCAATGTTGAGTGGATTCCAATGAGGTCAAATCTGTCCAAGATACTAAATCATCATCTAAAGAGTCAAATCCTTCATGGATAAAGTCTGAGAAATCCCTTTAGCATTGCACCATGTTGATGCTTCCCAACATGAATGTGCCAAATGAATGAGGTTTCAAAAATTATGAATTCCGGGAATTTCTAGCAAGCATAAACATCAACATTTGCACCCAAAAGCTAATCATGGCCATATAGTATGGAGGTGGAATATGCCATATGCACTCAGTGGTAAGAAAGTTTTCTTACTCGCCGCAATCATCCATGATTTCTAATTGTTTGTTGAATGAGGTGAAAGACAAAATCTCTTTGCGGAAGATTGTGGAGCATAACGAGCAACTATGGTGGATCATAACCACAAAATAGCATGATTAGCATCATGATTGAGTGTCAATGATGGTAATTAAGCCTGATGAAGCATTAATCAAACTCCTGGGGGATTAATGCATAAACAAGATCTCTCGGTTACTCATAAAAACAAGCCTCTTTTATAGGCACATTAATACAAGAATAAGGAGCCTCCTTTATAGGCACATTAATATAAGAATAAGGAGCCAAGTGTGATTCCCCCATAATTTCTCTAGTAGTCTCTCACTTTTCGACCAATTTTCCTCTCCAAATTATAGGCCTTCAGCAGCTAGATTGAAGGTGGGCTCATTTGTTCTTTGTCCTCGCTTGATTTTGTAGAAATTGATCATCCTAGGGAGAAATGAAGACTTCTATTTTCTTACTGCCATTCACAAAGCTTAAGTGACTCTAAGGTTGTTTGGACTAATCCACCTTTGGGTAAATGACTCCTCCTAGTAGTGTGGTAGTGATGGGTAATGGTTGCATTCCCAACATACTCCCCCTCAAGTGTTATCCCCATCACTTTGACATATGGATTGAACCTATTTTGATACATAGATTTTAACCATTTAGAAATGGTTGATAGAGTGGGGAGGTGAAGTGTTATCCATCACTTTGACATATATTTAGAAATGGTTGATAGAGTGGGGAGGTGAAGTGTTATCCATCACTTTGACATATGGATTGAACCAATTTTGATACATAGATTTTAACCATTTAAAAATGGTTGATAGAGTGGGGAGGTGCCGTATAGACCTTTGGTCTTATTACAATTCCTAATCATACCGTTACGTTGTCTCCGTGTTGTCACATTTCGCACGCCTAAATTTATCGTCCTTTTGGCATGATGCTATATATCACAACAGGTGGGTGACTAAAAGGTTCACGCTTTGCAGCAAAGCGTGTGGGATCTATATATATATATATATATATGGGCCTTGCTTTGCTGCTAAGAGCAAGCTCTTCTACAGCCCCGTCTCTCACATTGTCATTATGGCAGCTGCCTATTGCTGTTCCAAGCGCCTGTGTTGCTCTCTCCACTTCTTTTTGAAGCTGTTGTGGTGATACTTATAATCATGGGGTGCGATCTTCCAAGCGCGAGGTCATGCAATGACCCACACGGGCCCCCTAAACATCACACTAAGACTCCCTCGGTGCCGCCCACCACTAAGCCTCCCTCAGTTCCTCCTACAGTTCCTGCTACGCCTCCCTCTGTGCCCACCCTCGGGACTATTTGACACCACACCTCCAAGAGGGATGAGGGCCATGGTTTCTCCGGCCGTTGGATTGAGATTTAGAATCTAAAGATTCTCAACGAATATAAAGTGGAGGCGTTAGATTCTCGATCATAAAGAGGAGGGGGCATTGTGGATGTCAGTGGATAAAAATCGGATTAATGGCGTGCGCGCGACGCTACTGTTTTTTTTTTCCAAAAATGAAGCAAAACCAGCTGGTCGAGCGCTACTGTTTTTTTTTTCAAAAATCAAGCAAAACCAAGCAAAACCGGCTGCTTCCAGCGCCTTGCGACTCATCTGCTTCCAGCGCCTCCTCTTTATGATCGAGCGCTACTGTTTTTTTTTCAAAAATCAAGCAAAACCGGCTGCTTCCAGCGCCTTGCGACTCATTTGCTTCCAGCACCTCCTCTTTATGATCGAGCGCTACTGTTTTTTTTTTCAAAAATCAAGCAAAACCGACTGCTTCCAGCGCCTTGCGACTCATCTACTTCCAATGCCTCCTCTTTATGATCGAGCGCTACTGTTTTTTTTATCAAAAATCAAGCAAAACCAGCTGGCGCGCGTGCGATCGATTAATCTGTGCTTTTTTTCAAGAATCAAGCGAAACCAGTTACTTGATGCGCCTTGCGAACCATCTGCTTCCAGTGCCTCCATCATTATCTTGATAGGAAGCTACTGCGAACCAGCTACTACTGCTGTTCAGGCTCCTTGCAATCGCCTTGCGAACCGGCTACTTCCAGCTGCTCCTTGCAATCTCGGCTGCCTCTTGCACTACTGCGAAGGTCACCTCCATCACCTTCATCATTATCTTGATCGAGCACTACTGCTCCTTGCAATCGCCTTGCGAACTGGCTGCTTCCAGCGCTATTGCGAAAGGTCAGGTCTCGACTTTTTCATTTCAAAACCTTGATATATATTAATTCGATTAAGGTGAAAATAGAACCTAATCATTGAAATGAAAAAGTGTTTTTAAACACCCAATTATTAAAGAAGAATCACAAAAATTTCATGTAATACATGTTTTATTTCTAAACGTGCATGATGACATTATATAATGTTGTTTGTGTACATATGTTTAGTAAGGGTAGGTTAGAAACTATGATTCTTTTTAGGGGCTTGCAATTATGCATGCTACTACATGTATAAAATATTAAGCCTTGATCTATATAATGTTCAACATCCATCGTGCTATTAGGCGCTCACGGTGTTAGTAGGGATGTTGTAGTATTTAGTCAATACTATGCATGATGGAGCTAATGGTTATATGGTCTTGTGGATGGCTACCATGAGTCTATACCTTGCACTTTCGTTTAAAGGTGAATTTGGGCTTATCCTGGATTCATCCTGGTATATAAAGAAGGGAAGTAAGAAAGTCACATTAATGACCTTTTGAGGCCGAAGTTGGCCTATAAGACAAATTAAAGGCGGACTTATTGGCAGTACATTCCACACTTTGAGATGCTATAAATGACACTAAGAAAAAGTGAAAAAAAGTTAAAGCGCATCAAATAGAAACTGCTCTCGATAAGTGAGAGAGGAGAAAGTTGTGTGTGTGCGTCTTTGCATCGAGTCGCTTAATTACCTTTGCATTGAATCAATGAGTCATACTTGAGTTGTGGATGAGCTTCACATGCTTAAGAAAAGTCAACTAATGTATGGTGTTTTTTTCATGAGGTCGATGGCCACCGATGAAACACAATTGTTTGAAGATGTTTTGCTTGACGACGGTCGTACCGCTCGTTTGTGCATTGCTACAGAGGAGTGTCTCGCAAGTTGAATGTATGATACCTCAGGTGAGGTGATATGATGGACCATTTGCGCAAAAAGCATCATATCAAAGTAGATATTCCTATGCGAAAGGGTGGTCGTCCTCTAGGTCATCGCACTCAAGAGGCCCCAAGAGCTTTGTACACAAAGCAATGTCGTGCTCGCTTTGAAAATCTGGATCGAAAGCTCAACAAAAACACGAGGACTCGAGAAGCTCGACTTAAAAAGAGGGCTGAAGAGGATTGGGACGCAATGGGTGATGATGAAAGATCGTGCTTTGAAAGCAAGGATACTTACATTAGAGAGAAGGTCGAGAGTGCAATGCAAAAATACCTCGCGGGAAAGGATGTTCGCTTGAGTCGCATCAACAAGCGGATTGCTGAAGGCTATGAGAAACATGTGAGTATAGAATAATTGCTTTCGTTGGTAGTGCATTATATTCATGTGTGTTTGCATCATTTTGAGTAGGGTTTTCTTAATTTAGAGGCGCTTAACAGCGAAGGATAATGCAACGACATCCACACCCGTCGCCAATCCTTTAAATGATGGTTCACATGAAGTACGTGACGAAGTAGTCACTCCGGCGTAATACTCTCTTGACAGAGGCTTACTGCTTTTTTCTCATTCTTTTTTACAACGTGGTAGAGGTTCTTTTATTGTCATTAAATTTATATTGCTCATTCTCTTTTGTAGGAGAAGTTGGCGAGCTTTTTACAACGTGGTAGAGGTTCTTTTATTGTCATTAAATTTATATTGCTCATTCTCTTTTGTAGGAGAAGTTGGCGAGCTTTGACGATCAAGGGCCACTTTTAGCTTCTATGAAAGAGGATAGCGCTCGTACGTTCTTCGAGGGAAGCCGAATCTTGTGCTCATTGCAAATCAGTGAGCCAATGGAAACTCCCCTTGCAACTCGTGTGCAAATGGCCAAAAAAGCAAAGGTGTGTTAAAAATAAATTCCTTTATGTAAACGTTTCTTTCATAAAGTGTAGAATGGATATGTATCAAATGTTTCTCTAATTTTGCATAGGTTGGCATATCCACAAGGCTTGGGTCTCCTACTATTATTAGTGACTCCCCTCTATCTAGCACAAGTGCTCCCATTACCGTGGTCATTGCGAATGGAAGCACAACTATAGATGCTAACTTAAGTCAACCTTTGAAATGTGATGATTTCATTAAGAGGTAAGGCTATTTAATAGAAGTCTTTTATCTTTCATGTGTGAATCATTTTCTACTTGCATGTATGATCATACGTCTTTTACACTATGTAGGTTTGAGAGTGGTCTTGCTATTCAATTTGTGTCTCATGCATCGAATCAAGTTGTTGAGGTTGATGGTAGCCTTTTGGAGTCAATTGTGTCTCAAAAAGCATCGACACGGACAATGAATATGTGTCATATGTAAGTCTGTTTTTTAAAAAGGCTTGATCTTTTTCATATGCATATGTATATTGCACGGGTGTGACATCAATGAACCGCTTAATTTATATGTGGTTTGAGAACACAATGCCAAGCCATGTCTTCAAAAAAGTTTGGTTTTGTGACAGCCTTTGGTATGCCTTTATGAAGGCATGTCGAAATGAAGACGCAAAAAAGCTTGATAATTACTTTGGAGAGGTAGATGTGGCAAAGTACTTGTCTATCTTCTTTCCAATTGTGGATGGGTAGGTCTACTAAGTTAGTACCTTTGATGTTCAAACTATCTATTAGGATGCTTAATGGATTAATGTGTTCTTGTTGCTTCACATTCTACAGACATCATTGGCAACTTTTTGTGTTGTACAACAATATCCATAAAAGGCTAGTGCGTTGTCCATGGGAGACTCATGGATTACTATATCTTGATCCACTATCAAGGGTAGTGTCTCCAACTCATTTGTCATCTGTTTATAGGTACATATTGGCTACTTGTTTTGTTATCTTAGAACAAAAAAGACCTTTTTTTTAACCATCTACACCAACTATGCTTTTAGGGCTTTGCAAATCATGGCTTCACATTGCTCTAACAACTCATTGAGGGAGTTTATGGAGAGGCCAAGGAATTCCTTGGATACCTTGGAGAAACCACATGTAATAATCCTGGCACCCTTGTGATCACTAACCATGAAAATTTGTATTGGTTCACTCATTCTTTGATTCTTTGGTAGGTGCCGCAACAGCCTAATGCTATAGATTGTGGATTCTATGTCATAGCCTACATGAAACGGATGATTGAGGGGGCATACGGCAAACGATCGAAGAGCTATGTAAGATGCTTCTCTTGAGTCTTATCTCTAAGTTTCACAATTAAGGAGTTGTACTCATTCGATTTTATTTTCTCTTATGTGTGCAGTTGACTAGGACCTGGTTCAAACATGAGGCCGTGGAGCAGTTGAAGCTAGATTTGGTCACATGGGCGAAGAAAAAGATCTTGGAGATACAATGAGTTTACCTTCTCTGTGACGGCATAGTTTTGGCTTCACATGATACTCATTTTGTATTGTGGCAATGATTTTGGGAATGATACGTTGCATTATTGCAAAGTTAGTTTGTATCGCAGAAAACTTATTGACAAACTTGGTTGTCTTATGACAAATATTTCGGCAATTATAATTTGCATTGTTTCTTATCTTCTCTTGTTTTTCATGAATAACTATTCTATGTTGTGAATGTGAAGTCTATTGTGATGTGAATGAGAAGTCCCTTATGCTAATTTTAATTGTGAGTGGTCGTGGACCATTTTTTAGCAAACACATTGTCTTTATGGATTGTAAATCTTCCTGGAGGAGTAGAGATGGTCTTGGGACTCCTTGGGAACCTGCAGAATACATTACCAAACATTAATGAAGCGTATGGTAACCAATGAGAAGCATTACATTGGAAGTCACTGAATACCTTTGGGACATTAGGAACTCAATGGAGTCTTTTTGGGCCCTTTAATTTGCCATGAGGTTATGGAAACGTTTAACTTTTTGACAAATAGGAGCCCGCCATGTAAGCAAAAGCCATTGGTGATTAAGAGAGGTGTAAGAGTGGTCAAAGGGTGCACTTTCCCCCCCAAAAAGGGGGGGGGGAGGGGCAATTTTATAATTTTCGGACCTCCATAACTTCTACATACAAGCTCCGATCTGAGCGGAGATTACAGATCCGTGATCTACGCATCAAGATCTTTCCATAGATATGTTACATGATATGGTTTTATCCGCTAGATTTTAAATTCCATTTGCCCCCCAAAATTCAAATTCGAATAAAGTAGTCGTTTTGAAGCTTCAAATTAGAAAACGTTTCTTCTTAAGAGAAAAGGTTTGACTACCTTAAACTGGGCCCAAGACCATTGAGGTCCTAATGAATAAGTTCTCTACCCATGCTTTCTTTGCATGGAACTAGCAGAGAAGGACATGGGATGCCACTTGTTGTTGGCCACCTAAGCCATTGTCTATCCAACAATAAGGATCTTCTTGCACCACTTTGTTGATGAAAGCCTCAAGCTCCATGTGTGACTTGTCAATTACCAAGGCAGCTGGATGAATATCTCTCATTCTAGATAGCACTATCTTGAGAGTAACTTGGAGAGCAATTGCTTCTTGTTCAGACCCTGGATCATTTGTGCATAACATAAACCAAATAGGTATGCCAATTCCATTTTGATTGGGCAATACTGCAGCATACAATGGTAGCCCAAAAATGTTTGTTTTAAATGTATTGTCAATTGCCCATGAGTTGTTCAAAGAAAAACGCATTGCTATGTGCAGCATCCACTCATCTTGAATTATTACAATGAACGGTCTTTTTTGAGCAACCTCCGCAGAAGGATTGTAGGGTTGACAATAACACACCTACAATGCCAAGAAAATCTTGTTACTTTCAAGCTTCACTGGACCTAGCACCTTACACACATGGCCAACTAAATTTCATACCTAACCTTGTTTTGCAATAGTTGTACCTCTTTCCACATTGCAACCCAATCATCTCCAGATAGCCTCCCTACAAAAGACAATAAATTCCATCGTTTGTTCATCATCACATTATTGCCAATTAAGTGAGAGATATGTGCTAGTATGCTTTGTACCTTGCCGTCTTATTTGGAAGGACATCATCGACACTTCTCGTGGTATCATAAAAAACCTGTAGATTACCTCATCCACATTAGAGGCATTATCATAATGCAACTTGTCCTTTGACAAGGACATTTTTGCCACATGACGCGGAATTCCCACATCAAACAAGTCCTCTGTACAACATTGGAGAACATTTTGATGCACAGGTAGATGATACAAGTCTTCTTGTGAGCCTGGCACATGTCCTTGATGATAGGGATACAAAGTGATGGAAGCAATATCAGAGACATGGTCAATACGTACTACAACACGAAAAGGACATCCACACCTTTTTGATTTTCTTAGCCTTCTCTTGCTTCCTTGCCTTCGAGGCTCCCTGCCTCTATGACATGCATAGTCAATTATCTTTTTCTTTCCACATGAACTATTTCTGGAGCAAACAAACACTAGTCGTACTTTGTGCTTAATGACAATGTCATCTAGTGCTTGACCCAAATTAGAAACTGTGATGTTCACGTAGTCCTGCTTTGCTAGATTTGTGTTCAACCTGTTAATACCATTTGTTCTAAGCGCTCTTTTGGAATCTTCACTATGCGAACAACTACAGCTATGTAGAAGATCTTTTGCAAACTGTATTGGGATGCCTTGCCTTCTTATATCCATGCACCATGCGCTCTTGAGCATGCACAAAGTGTCATGAATATCACAGTGGGATACTCCATCTTCTGCCATGTGACATTCTCTAACAATTGTGGCCCACTCATTTATATGGGATATTTTTAAATGTGGTGAAGAGACCAAGCATAGGTTAGAGCACCCATCTTCATTCTTTTGTAGCCGCAAATTGTCTCGTAGTTTTCTCCATTGCTTGAGATCCAAAGAACCTGTGCTGTCACATGCCTTTATCTCCTCTAATCTTGTGGAATCATTATTTTCAAGAGCTCCCTTCTCATTAAGTTGTAACTTGCTTTGTTTTTGAAGGAGTAAAATCGTTGAGAAACATACCATTGTGGATCAAACGGGAAAAAAATACTTGAGTTGATCTCCAAGTCGAGAGGTGGTCTTGGGGCTTCGCATGAACGGCCTTCATTGGAGCTTGTTTCAACAATATTGTCTTTGGATATAGAGAGCTTTCTGTCAGTAATACTATCATTGGATGTAGAGAAGTCAGAATCATACTCACTTGATTCACACCATAGCCAATCCTCAAATGACCACACCGGTCTGTCAAGATCACTGCTTGCAAAGAAAGATGCCATAACACACTCCTTGAATAGTTGATAACTTTAACCTTGCACTAGTTTACTAAAAAAATCCCATCACCGTTTAAACCGACCCGTTCACATCAAGATCACAGAAGGTTCACATCAAGATCACACAAGGTTCACACCGGGATGACATTGCTAAAGGTCACATTATACTCAGAAATAGGCCTCACCACTAAAGGAAGACTAAAGGGAGCCAAATGCCAGATGGGGATAAATGATCCAAAGGAGGTGATAAAGGAGTTTTAATTCAAAAAAGATGCCTTGCTTTAAAGTCCGCACCCTCTTTAATGCTGACAAAAGCGCGTCCCACCCCACGCCGCCGCCCCTAGTTCATACATGGATCACAAGATGGGATCACATAGGGTTCACACATGGATTACACATGGATCACAAAATCCGACGGCCCACCGGATCCTCGATTTTTGAGCGACAATGTCCGCCATTGATCCCCTTTGAAAAAGAGGGTGTCAAATAGTCCCGAGGTGTGCCCACTAAGCCTCCCTTGGTTCCTCCTACCATGCCTCCCCCAGTGCCCAATAAGCCTCCCTCAGTTCCTGCTATGTCTCCCTCTATGCCCACTAAGCCTCCGTCGGTTCCTCCTACCATGCCTCCCAGCCTCTCTCAGTTCCTACCATGATGCCTCCCCCAGTTCCGTCCCTTCCTCCTACGCCTCCCCCCCTGCCACATGCTCTATTGACATCATCAAGCTCGGTGTCTGTGTTCCCATACTCGGCGGCGTTCTAGGAGACCCACTTCAAAGCGATTGCTGTGCTCTGCTAATCTTCAATCCATTTTAAAAATGATACAACTCTAAAAGAAGCCATTTTCTAAACATATAGCTTATGGCATAGGTATGGTTCCTCATAATCATTGCTACACCATCACTAGTCGATGTGCCTCACCTAAAAATATGTAAGTGTAGCATGTGAGTTCATGTGATGAGGGGTATATTAAATTTAAAAAGTTACAGAATTACATTTACAAGAGGGGGGGTTTTAAGCAGTTAAAAAAACTGTAAGTTTATGAAAAAAAAGCGGTCATTTTATTTACAAAAGTATGTAAGTGTAAGGGGTCATTTTATTTACAAAAGTATGTAAGTGTAAGTGGTTTTTTAAATACTCCTTGAATACACATGATACATAGGATTTATTTATAGTGCACCCCCCAAGCTCGTCTTGTGCCTCCTACTCACAAAAGGGAGTCGTTTTATTCACAAGAGTATGTAAGTGTAAGGGGTTTTTTAAATATTCCTTAAATGCACATGATACATAGAATTTCTTCATAGTGCACCCCCCGAGTTCTTCCTCTGCCCCCCACTCAAAACAAGATTGGCTCTCTCTATTCTCTCCACCATTCCCCAAGATCTCTTGGGAGGATCTTAATCACCTTAAGGCAAAGGCTCATATAGCATCACACTTTGGCGTAATACATGCCAAAATATGTGATGTAGCCAAGCACTAAGAAAATTTGGGGGAAAGATCTCATTCTTGTCATCCACCTCAAAACAACTCAATCCCAACTAGACTTGGAGGTTTTTCAATGCCTTGATTATGTTGGTAATATCCATTCCAACTCAAACCGACTATATAGGCTAGATCTAGACTTTAATACCTCTAGAAGTAGCTTTTGGTAATGTTCTAAGTAAGCAATGATTCAGTGATGTTAATAATGGTTTATGGTGCTTAAAATCAATTTAATCCAATTTTATTCCATGCTTAATCATTGCATTGGTGGATCTATAAGCCATAACTACTCAAATGCATTTCATTAAGTTATCCCAATAGAGAACCACCTCTACTAACTACTGATTAATTAACACTAATCTTAGTCGTTGTGAACCATGGTGGGTTCAAACATCACATTAGGTTGTTGCTATAGCCTTGTAAAGTATCACATTACATTTTCCCCTTGATTTAGTGCCTCAATCTCACACTCCAATTTAGTCTATTCACTGATTTTTTTCCTTAAGAGTGTTTATGTCAATCAAAGTTTTAAACTATTAATCAAGGCACATAATCAAGAATTTTGTTAAGGTTTTAGAAACTTACGCTTGAAATTTGAGAGGTAATACCTACCCATTCTCATGGCCACATTAATGAAATTAAATAAATTTGAGGGACAGTTTCCACACCTAGCAAATAAAGATCAAATTCACATTAATGAAGAAGGGTTTGTGGAACATTGCTAACGGGAAGGAAAAGGAATTTGTCATAGGAGAATTAGATTCCAGTGAAGAAGCAAGAGCTAAACAAGAGGATATCTCTTATGAGGCTAACTATGTTAAAGATGACTGGGCATTCTAGACCAACAAAGGCCAACCCCTTCCCATGGGCCACCGCTCTATCCTAAGCATAAATGTATGCATTGTAAGATTAACTAGTATCCACATGGAAAACCAACATCTTTCATCAAAACTAGGCCAAATGACCACCACCATTATATATAGTAATTGGAGACCATCATCTATTATTCACTGGTCCAAATGAGCACAAGAGAATCATAAATAGTAAATGGAACGTAAGGGAGCTATCATAACATCATCATTGTCATGGATATTTTGTTGAGGGTGGGTATTGGACATAACAAAAAATAATCCATGTCTAGAGCCATTTGGAAATAAAGGGCTAAGGTCAAATGGTCTAAGGTTATAAAAGCCTTCCAGTAAAAGTAATTGAGTAATAGTGAAATATGCTAGGAACACTATTGCGAGCAAAATAGGTAACTGATGAGGGTTACCTAAAAATATTCCCTCCCAAAATGTGTGAAATCTAAAAAATGGCTTAAAAATAGTTTTTTGAAAACACATCTAGCATTCCATGTATAAATTTAAAAAATACATGAATTTGCTATTTTTTTCAAGATTGAAAACATATGTGACCTTCGTAGATTTATAAATTGCTGTTGTTTGTGACATAAAAATAAACTTGACTTACAAAATTACATAGGAGTCTACATAACTTAAATAAATATCAATCTTTTTCAAATAAAAAAAATATTTTATAAATTTCATGAATATAAGACACTTTTTCTAATAGACTTTTTGGTATAAATTCTACCACTATGCATAAATATGCACATTATTTTATAAGCACTCAAAAAATATTAGAATACATAACAACATAAGCTCCATAATTTATGAAAAAATCTACAAACATCCTTGAGTTTATTTCTAGACCTAGATAGTAAAGCCTTTTGTATATACTTACCTTGACAGTTTGCATGATATAATTATTTTCTCTATTATTTATAAGCAGATAGTGCGCATGATATACAACCAATGTTCAGAAATTAAAAAGAGGTCAACTTATAGGTGTGCAAAGGTAGACTTGTATTCATGTGTATATGTAGAAGATGGTAAACTATGGAGGCTCTGAGTAAACCTAATCATGTTAAAAGAGATATTTTTTCAGCAGGACAATCTTAGAGGCAGACATCATATAGCCTATGGGTGTAAATTTCGACCCACATAGGCATTTGTTTTCATGAAGGGAATTTTTGTTATGCAATATGGATAAGATTGGCGGGAAGAAATTGTAGCCTATTCATGTACATATGTGGTGGTGGCAAAAATTCATAGTATGCATATGTTGATGTTTGATCCAGATAGCCATTATCATGAACATAGGTGATGGTATATCTAAGAGTAGTGTACGAATGAGCTCTAGTTATAATTATTTATTGTGCATGTGAAGGATGTTGAAGGATGTTGAAAGATGGTATATCTAAGGGTAGTGTAGAATGAACTCTAGTTATAATTATTTAGAGGAAATGCAAAGGATGCTACGAGATGCAATCTTCACTCGCACGACATTGTCTTTGTGTGTATAAAGAGAAAAGAGAGGAGCTTAGGGCTTTTGGAATGGTGGTAGAGAAGAGCTTAGAGCTTTCATGAGCGATGACGGTAGATTTAAGGTCCCCTATGCTGGAGAGCATACTACTGCACATAGGCATGACGAAGTCCAGGTTCACATGCACCCCCCTCCTCGACATAGATGGTCACACCATGTGTATTAACTTCTATCCGCCTTACCAGCGCAGGTCTATCCGCCTCACCAGCGCAGGAGCTCGCACAGTGGAAGATCGATAGCTTGGCTCCTTGCTCCTTCAGGCGCTCCGATGCATTCAAAGTGGGACTTTGGAACTGACCTCAAGAAGCCCCTAGGTATGAAGCAAACAAATCATTATTGCTAGGAGATATGGTATCTGTAGAGGAAGTATCCCCTCTTGAGTACAGCTCAGCTGATGAAGGAGATGAGGATAGATGCTTAGAATCCTCTGATGGGAAGGATTCTGATGATGATGCCATAGTCCCTGAATCAGAGTTAGAGAAGATAAGATTGTTGTTAAAGGGTCGAGAGGTCTTGCTGAGTATTCCTAGTGACAAATCGAAACGTAAGTTTTGCAAGAGTCACCGGAAGTTTCACAAACAAGAAGCCAAGGAAAAGAGACAACAACAATAAAAAGAAAGAGAAGATGTGGATAAAGAAGACTTTATTCCACCTCCAACCTTTGTAGGGAAGAACGAGTACTTGTACTACTTGGGAGCTGATGATTACATCAAAGACGAGATGAAATGGCGATACGGCTTTCAATTAGTGCAAAAGCTAAACGAGGAGAGTGACAACCCAAAGAAGAAGAGGAAACGGAAACCGAAGCTAAAATCTAAGGCTTCAATGCATTCAGTCAAGACTGAACAAAGCACCATGACGAGAGGAGCGTAAAGCTCTAGTGCAAGAACGGAAGAGAATGTTAAAAGGAGCATGGTCTTCCATGAGTGACGACTCAGAGGAAAAAGAGGATACCACAAATATCCCCTCAAACTTCAAGAAATTCACCATACAAGATCGGAAAATAGTCTTGCAACAACCTATTCGACAGAAACCAGAGGAACCAGGGGTTTCCTATGATGGCCCTGAGGACGCCAAGAAAATAGACCTGACAGAACCAAGCGAAGAGCCACGTAACGTGTGGATTGCCACAGACTTAACCCAAGCGGAGGAAGAATTGCTAATCTCTACTCTGATAGAGTATCGAGATATATTTTCTTGGAGTTACAAAGACCTTAAGGGGGTAGATCCAAAGATCTGCCAACATACAATTCCCATGCGAGAGGATGCCAAGCCGTCCAAGCAGCGTCCTTACACGTATAACGATAATTTTGCCAAAAAGATCAAAGAAGAGATTGACAAGCTGTTAGCTGGCTAAATTTATTTATGAGATTGAACATACAGAATGGGTTTCACCGATTGTGGTAGTACCTAAGAAGAATGGAAAACTATGAGTATGTGTCAATCTAAAGAAAGTAAATGCTGCTACTGTCCGGGACCACTATTCGCTTCCACTCACTGATCATGTATTGGAGAGGGTAGCTGGTAAGAAGGCATACAGTTTTCTTGATGGGTTTTCGGGCTACAACCAGGTATCTATTGATCCAAAGGATCAACACAAAACCGCATTTGCTACAAAATGGGGAGTGTTTGCATATAGAGTCATGCCTTTTGGTTTGACTAACGCTCTAGCCACCTTTCAGAGGTTGATGAGCCATGCGTTCAAAGAATACCTGCGATTATTTCTTGAAATATTCATGGATGACTTGTCTGTGCATTCCATCGACAGAGAAGAACACATAGAGCATCTCAAAAAAATCTTTGAGAAATGCAGTGTATCACATATGCCTTAACCCTGATAAATGCAAGTTTATGGTGGTTAGGCAAGGGAAGATTCTAGGCCACATTGTGTCTAGGAATGGTATATCCACGGATGCGGAAAAGATAGCTGTTATTGTTGAGCTACCTAGACCTTACTGCAAAAGGGGTACAAGTTTTCATGGGTCATTGTGGCTACTATTGTAGATTTATCTACATGTACGCGGAAATAGCACAGCCATTGTACGCACTCCTTGTTGTATTTGAATGGACAGAGGATTGTGAAGAAGCCTTTGAAAAGCTGAAGAAAGCATTAGTGACGGCACCTATTCTCAGGTCACCGGATTGGGATAATTTATTCCACGTACATATAGATGCTTCGGCTTTTGCAATTGGCTGTATTTTAGCTCAACCAGGCGAGGACAAAATGGACTTTCCAGTCTCATATGCTAGCCGCCAGTTGAATAGTGCTGAAAAGATTTTCACCACCACGGAAAGAGAAGGCTTAGCTATGATCTATACTGTGAAGAAGTTTCGGCATTACCTTTTACGGACTTGTGTTTGTGAGAGTGACTACCTTAGCGTATTGACTCATGTACATTCAGGAGTTGGGGGTGGACATTTCTCTGGAGAAACCATTGTTGCCAAACTTATACTATGGTCAGGTCTATGGTGGCCTAGACTTTTTCATGATGCAACAGAGTATGTCAAACGATGTGATCAATGTCAAAGAGCCAAACCTCCTACCAAGTATGAGGACATGCCATTGAGACCAATTATGGGGGTTAGAGATTTTGCCAAATGGGGAATTGATTTTGTGGGACCGATTAAACCACTAGCACGCCATACACATGCTGAGTATATCATTGTAGCCACCACTGATTATCTTACGAAGTGGGTAGAAGCAAAAGCCACAGTAAAAAACGATGCTAGGACCACTACAAAGTTTTTATACGAACATATGTTTACACGCTACGGTTTACCTATTGAGATTGTGAGTGACCAAGGTGTGCATTTTATCAATGAAGTCATTACCTTTCTTTTGGAAGACTTTATGGTCATCCATAAGAGGTCAGCGCCTTATCACTCGCAAGCAAATGGTCAAGCTGAGAGTACAAACAAGACTCTTTGCACTGCGCTTACAAAGATTGTTAAGGGACATAGAACAGATTGGGAACAGAAACTTCACTCAGTTCTATGGGCTTACCGAATTGCTTACAAAACGTCCATAGGCACGACACCTTTCAATCTAGTTTTTGGATTGGACACTATCCTTCCGATAGAATTTATTGTACCTACACTTCGAGTTGCAAAACAACTTGAGTGGACGGATCATGAATTCTCTACACGGATCGATGAATTGGAGAGGCTAGATGAAGACAGGCTATTGGCAGTCATTGGCATGTATGCTAAAAAACGACGCCAAAAGCGTTGGCATGATACGCATGTGAAGAAAGGTCACTTCAGGAGAGGTGATCTAGTGTTGCTTTACACATTGAAGAAACAAAAACGCAAGCTGAAAATGCGAGGACTTGGTCCATTTGTGATCAACGAGCTTAGTGCGAGTGGTGCAGTAAGGTTGGAAACGGTGATCTAGTGTTGCTTTACACATTGAAGAAACAAAAACGCAAGCTGAAAATGCGAGGACTTGGTCCATTTGTGATCAACGAGCTTAGTGCGAGTGGTGCAGTAAGGTTGGAAACCTTAGACGGAGAGCCAATGACTAACTTCATCAATGGTAGCCGCTTGAAGCGCTATGAAGAACCTCTAAAACAGATGATATGCTGATACGCATACATGCTAGTCAGACACGTAAAAAAAGCTCAAGCTTTGTTAGAAAGTCAAGCAAAAGAAGAAGCTAAGGCTAGAGTAGCACTAGCACGAGAGCGCCGCAAGGTAGCTATCATGGCCATATCCACTTGAATGATGATGAAGACTTTGTAGATCCCTTTCATATTGAAGTAAGGATCCCTACTCAAAGAGCAATCTTTGCAGTGTCTGCACTTATAGATTCGAGAGCTGACTGCAATGTTTTGTCTTATGAAACGTGGACATCATTAGGCCAACCTTTGCTCACCAATGCATCATTGAACTTCCAGAGTTTCTCTGGTGATGAAACCCCAGCCCTAGGCAAGTGCTGTATTAATATGTCCATTCAGGATCAATCTATGCACGTGACTTTTTATGTTGCTAACAAGAGCCAAGCAGTGGTGGATGTTGTTTTAGGCCGATCATGGATTAGAACCACCAGATGCGGTATGGACTGGAACTCATGACAATACACCTTGTTGGTAAATTCTACTCACCTTACAGGATCAAGTGCTTCGGCACTCCCATCTTTTCAAAAGGTGGAAACCATCACTACTGTGATAGAGACAACCTCAAAAGATCCAATGATTTGGGTGAAGAATGACAATGACAATACTCAGAATTCAAATCTAGTTACCTGAAGCAGCTCGCAAGCCAAGACCCAATGCTGCCAAGGAACATCCAAGGAATACAAAGCTAAAGAGGAGGTTCACCAAAACCAACAGTTCCACCTCCAACAAGACCACTCAACAACGGTGGATCCCAAAGAAGGTTCTGCAAGCACAAGGCTACTACAAGGGTGCTACTACCTTGTGGCTACCAAAGAAGGATGTAGGGACCACTGTAGTAAAACATAATTATGTTCCTGAATCTACTCAAGAATAAAAGGAGTCAATACCACCTCACTTACAGAAACCAAATCAATACTGGAAACCACGCCTTACCAAGCCTGAAAGAGTCCAGGTGGAAACACAAGCTGACGTGTCAATCGGACATCATCAGAAGGTCTCGAACAGGAAGGGATACTCCAAACTGACATGGGAAGAAAAAGGCAAGTGGGTACCTTTACTCACTTCTATCTCAGAGGCAACACATTAGAAGGAGGATATTACAACCGAATCAAGTTCAGAGTCTATTCAAAAAACAAGCAATGTCAAAGTTTATCTTACAAAGCCAACAACTTTCAATCAGGCTCCTACACAAGTAGACTCCCTGACTATCAAGGAAAGAGTGTTCTTCCTACAACTCCAACTATTTGGAATGTCATCGTCAGTATTCTACTCTTTCCCTAATCAAATTACATTACCAGCCATAAGTCTACAGGCATAGGTGTTAGAGTTGGGCACTCTGAAGACCCAAGAAAATTTTGAAAGCCCAATGGGATGGCAAGAACACAGCTGCCATATGGTTGCCAAAGCTCAGAAGTGTTCAAACATCTCCATTCACACCTCCTCCTATTTGTCCCAATGCATTTCCTATGCCTATCGCTAAAATCTCACCTCCGACTAAACTTCAATCTCTTGCACGTACTCTAAAATGGGTACCAAAAAGAGTCCAACAAAAAGGAACCTGTGCCATACGTCAACACCCCAAAAACAATTTGCATAATGTTACATCCAAAAGCAAACTCATTTTTGAAAGAGCTATCATGCTACAAAAGCTACTTTTTGGCAATTCATCTATCGAATCTATTAGCTCTATTTTCGTCATGCCTGTACATACTAGCATTCTTCGTTCAACTTGCATTAAATTAAAAAAATCTGAACACTTCCTTATGTGTTGTGTAGAATAACCAAATGGAGACTTGGTTGGACACATGCAGTCCATATTTGGACCTAGATAGCACTCACCCTGACCATCAAGGGGGCTACAGCATTGCACCTTTTCAGACACACTCCCGATATTTTTATGCCCCAGTGGGTGAGGATTGTTGTGGAAGACAATTTGTGGAGTTATACTACCAGCAACATCATCCGTTTCCACACTGCCGCGACTGTGCTCGTATGGTATTGGGGAATGCTTCCCATATATGTTGGTAGTGTCGCACATATTTCCGTCGCTATCGCACTGGTATGATGCAGCAGATTATGGGGGTCACACCTCAACGACATAATCTCTGGGCAATTATGATGCCGCAACGTGGACCCAACCAACAAAGACTCTCGGAAGAGCAAAGAGCTCAAACATGGCACGAGGACACCCTTTGTTTGCTAACCCCTCCCATTTTGCAGGTTCTTCTTTCCCATGAATCTACATGTCAGTTTTGGCTCAATGTGAGTGAGTCTTTAGAACGGTTTCAAAACCATAGGTGCCTCTTTAGCCTTCCTACTTGCCCATACCATATGTTAGTGAAGATGCACTTCTTCCCTTGCCATCTTCTCCATGGGTAGGATTACGTTCTGGGTTATCTTTACATCCTGAAGCTATTGATGTCCACCCACCTGAGAATGCAGACATACATCCATCCCCAGTGCAAGACTAGCACTTGTACTCTCTTAATAAGAACTAGAAGCCAGGGCACTTTTTCCCATTGGGTTTTTCCCCTCGGCCAAATCCGGTGTTTAGCACCAATGTTTCTTATTTTTTATCTTTTTAATTTTCTTTCTCTTTAGTTTGTTTTGTCATAATAAAACAGATACAAGCACCAAACTACATCTTCCGCTTCAGTACCACAACTGACAGTCATACAATCAAGTGCAAACAATTCTTTACCAACCAAACAGAAACAGGTGAACTCATGCCAATCTCTAATGTTTTTTGTATTTTTCTTGTTGCTTGATTGTTTATAAATTTCACTTTACTAAGCATGGCAATATGCATCTCCTTTGGTCTAGAGAAGGGATAGTATTCTAGTGGCTTTAGACTTGATAGTGTAAGTTTGACCGTAATTGTTTTTACCCGTTTAGCAATACAAAGTAATTAGTGTTTTGTGCTAAAGGTAGAGTTCCAGACCTAGGACAAAGAGACTAAATTAATCATAGGACTGTCAGTGGATATCTTGCCCTTACTAGGACATTGCTTAGGGATAATCTAATAAACCTTCCATAACAAAAATTGGCATGACAAAAATAAAAGAAAAGCGTATATGTTTGTGGCCTATTGCCCTGTTATTCATGGTAGGCGAGGGAGGTCTATACCTTTCCCAGACCAATGCCTTGTGTAGTAAGGAATAGCCATACTGCGGGCGCGCAAACATACTCTTGAAGAGAGCCCTGTCCAAAAAAAAAATAAAAAAAATAACAACAACAACAACAAAAAAAACAAAAGAAAGGACAGAAAGGCACCAAGAGAAATGCTTGTCTAATCCAGGATGGTCGCCGTTGTGCTTAAAATATTAAACCAAAACACTAAGCAATATCAAGAGTCTGCCACTACATAATTATAATAGATTTATTAGTGTTGAACCGACATCTTTGACTTAGCATATGCTCAGTATACCACTTAATAGTCCCTCAATTAACTGTTATCTTTTGCCTTCTAGGAAAAGAACAATACATTTGGCATAAAACATTCTTTACTTTAGTTAGCTGCAGGTAGTAATTATTAAGGCTTGAACTAACGTATTCAATCTCTACACTGCTTCAATGTTTCTTTCCTCTAGCTAATTGGACGTTTATTGCCATGTCTTATTCAGTAAAATTACTTGTCTTGTTATTGTCTGTCAGTACTTTTGCTCAAAAAAGAAAAAAAGAAAAAAAAAAGAACACACAAACCACCTATCGTTTTGCTTGCAGGTATACACTAGAGATGCTGCTCTTCCTTGGCATCTACGTGCTCAAGGACGTGCGCAAAATAGGAAGGGGGGAATGTTGTGTTTGGTAGACATTACCTTGAGTGGTCTTGGCAAGGAGTACAAGTCTTTTGATACATCTATCTCGGCTCGGAGTACAGGTTTCACTCTTTCTTGTTGAGGAAATCAAACTCAGTGACTTCTTTCATGATGCATCTACTAGCCATGATGATAATGGCAGAAATCAAGCTTTCTATTCACAAAGGGGATCTAAAGGCAGTGGGAGATTTGCATCACGTGGTCGTGGTAATGGTCGTGGATTGCAGGATAGGTCACCACAACAGAATTTTCAGCCTACATATAGTGCTAGAGGTGATCGTGGATATACACCTCAGAGGCAGAGGTAATCCTCGTGGTAGAGGACGTTGGCAAGGCCAACAAACATCTATGCAAAATGTGGAATGCCATTACTGTGGGAAATTTGGTCATATGGCCCGTGATTGTTTCCGCAAACAAAATGATTTGAGAGAGGGTAGAGCACAACATGGTGGACATTATGCACAACATGGTGGTGGAAATTATGCATCAAGCAGTAATGATGGTAGTGCAAATCACTTGTTTGCCATGAAACATGTTGTGGGATCTATGATGACAAATGCTGAAAGTGATGACACTTGGTATATGGACTCTGGAGCATCAAACCATGACTTGTCATGGTGAATGGTTTGAGCATATGAAGCCTATGGATGTGAAAGGCTATGTGGAGATAGGAGATGATACCCAACATGCCATCACACATGTTGGAAGTGTACCATTGGTTATGCACAATGGTGAAACAAAGTCTATGGCAGATGTCTTGTATGTGCCTTCTATTACAAAAAGTTTGGCCTCAATTGGTCAAATGGTGGAACAGGGTTTACAGGTTCGTTTCAACGAGCATGGTTGCTTCATTGAGGATTTCAAAAATGGATGTAGAGTCATTGCCAAAGGCAAGAAAGAAGGCAGGTTGTTTAAGCTGGATGCTGGGATTCTTGAGTTGTTTAAACTGGATGCTGGGATTCTTGAGCATATGAAGCCTATGGATGTGAAAGGCTATGTGGAGACAGGAGATGATACCCAACATGCCATCACACATGTTGGAAGTGTACCATTGGTTATGCACAATGGTGAAACAAAGTCTATGGGTGGCAGATGTCTTGTATGTGCCTTCTATTACAAAAAGTTTGGTCAAATGGTGGAACATGGTTTACAGGTTTGTTTCAATGAGCATGGTTGCTTCGTTGGGGATTTCAAGAAATGGATGTAGAGTCATTTTGCCAAAGGCAAGAAAGACGGCAGGTTGTTTAAGCTGGATGCTGGGATTCCTGAGTTGAAATCAGCCATGTTCTCTAAAAGCCGAAATGTGGTAGAGGACATTGACATGTGGCATAAAAGGATTAGGCATGTGAATATACAAAGGTTAAAGAACATGCAAGCAAGACGCATGTTCTCTAAAAGCCGAAATGTGGTAGAGGACATTGACATGTGGCATAAAAGGATTGGGCATGTGAATATACAAAGGTTAAAGAACATGCAAGCAAGACGCATTGTTAGTGGGCTACCTAGATTCAAGTATGATGGGAATATGCATTGTTAGTGGGCTACCTAGATTCAAGTATGATGGGAATATGCATGTTTGTGATGCCTGTCACTTTGGAAAGCAGGCAAGGTCGCCATTTCCTAGAGAAGGCAACATGAGTAGAAGGCCACTTGAGATAGTTCATAGCGATGTATGGGGTCCTGCACAAAACCCATCCATTAAAGACAGCTTATATTATGTGACATTCATTGATGATTTCAGCAGAATGACTTGGATTTACTTTCTCAGAGAGAAAAGTGAAGTGTTGGGAAAGTTTATGGATTTCAAAGCTTTTGCAAAGAAGCAATATGGCTCTTGGATAAAATGTTTGAGGACAGATGGAGGTGGTGAATATACCTCACATGCTTTTGAGCATTTCTTGAGAAAGCATGGCATAAGAAGGTAGTTAACTTGTAGGTATACACCTCACTTGGATGAGGAACTTGGCATACCAGTTTTATGCACACCTGGTTGGCAGGATAGATGTGTGCCTCCACATGCTAGAGTGACAGGTGTTCAGAGTGATCCGCACGCATTGCCGAGATCCCAAAGGGTCAGGTATCCATTTGAGAGGTTGACATATCGTGATTTTGCTATGCATTACGCATATATGACTTCTTTGGTGAAGCATGTGGAACCTACATGCTATATGGAAAGCATGTATGGGAGAAGGCAATGGATGTTGAGATGGATGCATTGGTTCATAATGAAACATGGGATCTGGTTGCATTACCACAAGGCAAAAATGTTATTGGTTGCAAATGGGTTTACAAAGTGAAATGCAAGTCAGATGGTTCCATTGAACGTCATAAAGCGAGATTGGTAGCTAAGGATTATGTACAAACCCAAGGCTTGGACTATGATGAAACATTTAGTCCAGTCGCAAAGATGGGAACAGTGAGAGCAATCATTACTATGGCTGTAGAGCAAATGGTTGGGAAATGCATCAAATGGATGTGAAAAATGCATTTCTAAATGGTGATCTACAAGAGGAAGTTTATATGGCACAGCCAGAAGGATATGTACACCCAAGGTATCCCACTCATGTATGCAGATTAAAGAAAGCATTATATGGTTCGAAGCAAGCACCTCGTGCTTGGAGTGATAAGATGAGCCGATATCTTATCTCCCTTGGATTTTAGGTTTCTACAGCAAGTTCTTCACACTCTATGTGAAGAAAATAGATCATGGGATTGTCTTACTTGTCATCTATGTGACTTAATTGTCATAGGAGATCATGATACTACAGATGTTTAAGAAGGCCTTGAGTGGGCAGTTTGACATGAAAGACTTGGGTGAATTAAGATATTTTCTTGGAATTGAAGTGATCAAAGACCATGCAGGTACATGGTTAGTGCAACGCCAATATGCATTGGATATGTTGGCAAAATATGGGATGACAAGGTGTAAGTCAATGAGTACACCTTTGGAGCAGAATGTGAAGTTGTGGGCTGATTTTGGTGAAGAGTTGGATGATCCATCTATGTATAGAAAGATGGTTGGAAGCCTTATTTACATGACTATCACACGCCCGGATCTCAATTATGATGTGGGGCTAGTAAGCCAATTTATGCAGAGTCCCAAAAAACCTCATTTGGATGCAGTGAGACGCATTATGTGATATGTAAAGACCACTGCACATTATGGTCTTCTTTATGAGCATGGTAAAGGCTTGGATATACATGGCTACACAGATGCAGATTGGGCAGGTAGCTTGTATGACAGGAGGTCTACTAGTGGTTATGCCTTTACATTTGGAAGTGCAGTGGTGAGTTGGAGTAGCAAGAAGCAACCTACTGTTGCTTTATCTAGTATACAGAGGCTGAATACAGGGGTGCAGCCATTAATACATGTGAAGGAATATGGTTAAAGAGTCTCTTGGCTAATTTGGGTGAGCCTATTGATGGCAAGGTTGTCATTTATTGTGACAACATAAGCAGCATACAGTTGGCCAAGAATCTAGTTTTTCATGCGCGGACCAAACACATAGAGGTCCACAATCGCTTTGTCATGCACGGACCAAACACATAGAGGTCCACAATCACTTTGTCAGGGAGAAAGTGTTGGATGGTATAGTGGATCTGCAATATGTGAAGATTGAAGAGCAGGTGGTCGACATCTTTACAAAGCTGCTTAGCATGGAGAAGTTTGAATACTTTCGTACTATGTTGGGAGTACGTGGGATGAGCTTGAGGGGGAGTGTTGAGAGCTTTGATAGCCCAAGCTCATCTACATCTTATGGCAGTACATCATGAGCTTGAGAGGGGCTGTTGAGATTCAAGCTCTCAATGTCAGCTTGTGCCAGTTGCACTATGTGCTAGCATGTTAGGTAGCAGCATGTGTAAGACATAAATGACCGCGTCCAGCTGGTCATAGTGTGTGGACATTAGCTAGGGTTAGCTGAGTGTGGACACAACACAGTGTGTGTCTTGTGTATTATGGATTATGGCTTTATGCATTGTGTGAGAAGGGAGATGGCTTCCCTCTATGGTTAGGGTTTGCAATATACATTAGGGTTTGCTCTCCTCTGTGTGTGTTTTCTCTCCCTCTACCTGTTTTTCATCACTTAGCACGGGCCCAAAATGAAGGGTTTTTACAAGAGAATCGTTTACACGATGATAAATGTCTTATAAAGGACGTTTATTTGAGCATGAAAACACTGTGTCGCATGAACTTTCACTTTTATGATGTAACTTTTTATGTCACTTATACGATGCTTTTGCAAACTGCAATGCGTCGCATAAACGATGCTACTTCACATGTGTTGCCTAAAAAACAATCTATGGTATTAAAAAAAAAACCAAAATAGATGGATCTCACAAAATCATAGGAACCATCTACACTTTAGATCATACTTGTCCATGCCACCTTCCTCAGCCCTTCCACGCTGCCTCCCTGTGTGCCAAGTCCGTGGGTGAGAGAGAGAGAGAGAGAGAGAGAGAGAGAGAGAGAGAGAGAGGTGAGGTGTGTGGGGTGTGTGTGTGTGTGTGTGTGAGAGTGAGAGAAAGAGAGAGGGATGTGTGCCTGATGTGTGTGTGAGAGAGAGATGTGTGTGTGTGTGTGAGAGAGTGAGAGAAGGAGAGATGGGGGTGGGTGTGAGGTATGTGTGCATGATGTGTGTGAGAGAGAGAGAGAGAGTGAGAAAGAAAGAAATAAATAAAGTTATATTAATGTGTTCAAAATGCCAAATTGGCCTATGAGACCAAACTGTTACAATGATATCCATGTTATATCTGGTCATGGAAAATACAAATAGAATAGCTGAAATAAAAATCTAGACTAAGTAGGTACAACATTTGATTCTAGTCTTGGGAGGTTCACTATATGTAAACTCTCTATATCACGTGCATTCAAGGCCTAATTTAAAAACCCCTTATCTGTGAACTTTTCATGAATAAAACATGCCCTTTTTCTATTCAATCTATAAATAAACCCTTTAAATGCTACCCTTCTGTATGTAAAAAAAATGTGTAAAAAAGGGATTTTAAAAACTCCTTCTGTTGAACCCACGTGCTACACTTATAGTGTACTCCATGTAGGTAACGGACCATGTAGAATGTCAGCCATGGGGAAATCTAAGGCCACTAGGATGAGACCTCATAGGTCTATCAGAGCTAGTGTGGCTGAGAGTAGAAGGCCAGGTGGACGTCGCTGATCTAGTTTTGTCACCTAGAAGGAGTCCTTTGTCATGGTGGCCATGGGCATCAAAAAATATGGTGATCAATGTAGGTAACAGACCATGTAGAATGTCAGCCATGGGGAAATCTAAGGCCACTAGGATGAGACCTCATAGGTCTATCAGAGCTAGTGTGGCTGAGAGTAGAAGGCCATGTGGACGTCGCTGATCTAGTTTTGTCACCTAGAAGGAGTCCTTTGTCATGGTGGCCATGGGCATCAAAAAATATGGTGATCATGGCCTGAGGGGGGTGGCATACAGGGGGTGAGGATCTCTAAGAAGCAGATCCCTATGTCTATGCAGCTCCATAGCAATCCTCATGGCATATGACATGTGGCCATTCATGTTAGGTGGGTTTGCGGATGAAGCCATCCTCGATGAGCTTGAGAAAATGATCTTTATAGATAGCCATCTTAGTGACCAACTCCTCTGTTGGTGTGATCCAGGTATCGTGTGTGTGTTGTTTGAAGGGGTCTAACCGGGTGGCTCATTTGATCTCCTCATGTGTGTTCCACAAAAATGGGGAGGTAAGATCTGATTCATATTCTAAAGGTGGAAGCTAGTGCATTTGTAGACCATGTAATGTGAACCACTGAGAGACACTAGCAAACCAAGACCAATCTCCCTGCTAGGCCAATTGCATGAGGACTCCATGTGTGCCTAGAAGCATTGTCTCTCAAGGAGCGCTAGAGCTGCATGTGCTCATGTGAGGCGAGCCTCTGCTGTTGGTGTCATAGTGTATTTAGGACCACTGAATACCACACCAAGGTATGCATATGATCTAAAATCCTCCACTAGATCTCCTCTATATGTAAAGCTGCGATCCTGAAGATGGGTTGGAGACCATTACCTTGGTCTTGCCAAGGTTAACTGTTAGATCTCTCTGTGTGGTGCAGGAATCCTGTCAAGCATCTAGGTGTCTCTGTAACCCCTATGGTGCATCTAAAATGAGTACAATGTCATCTATATATAATATCAATGGGATAAATATGTCACCTAGGCTCGCTCCATAGCCCCTAGATCTATCAATGAAGTCAAAGATCTCATCAATGTATAGCCCAAATAAAGTCGGTGAAAGTGAAGAGTCGTGCTTCACCCCAATCATACTAGTGATCTCATCTGACATCTCACTGGGGGATCGGACCCATCCTATGATGGCCTCATAGAGTACTATGATGCCCCAAAAGTGAGAATTGCTCTAGAATGATGTTTGATTGAAATATGTGAAGTTGACAATTGTGTATCAATATAATTTTACTTTTTCAATACAAATTCTCTTTCATGTCTTTGCAATGTGTAATGCACGTAACATGTAAAGTTATCTTTTTAGAATGAATCCTGTTAGTCTTAAACTTTGAAAGTGCATATTAAATGTTTGTAAATACGACATGACTTTGTATCATCTATAAACCTAGCATTCATGGTAATATTTCTTGCACCTACATAGTTATTTCATAATAATAAAGTGTCTAGCTCCTTTCCCAGATTTCTCAAATTTGACGTTACTCAATCAAGTTTAGGATTCGGTACAATGTTCTTCAAAGTCATGATTATGGTTCTTTAGAGGTTTTTAAATGGTGTTTATGAACACCACTTGGTTTATGAGATAATGGCAGCTTAATTAAATAAGTATGGGATAATGGGAGCTTAATTAAATAAGTATGGGAGCCAATGTGTAGATTTGGAGATTTTGAAACGAATATGCTCACAAAAAAATCAAGTTTAGAGAATGTGAAAGTTACAGTGTTTAAGAACACCTTTAAGGTTCACGAGATGATGCTCACTTAATTGAGTTTGGGAGTTCGTACAACTCCCTCTTAAATGTGAGTTTGGGAGTTTGGTTTATGAGATAATGGCAGCTTAATTAAATAAGTATGGGAGCCAATGTGTAGATTTGGAGATTTTGAAACGAATATGCTCACAAAAAAATCAAGTTTAGAGAATGTGAAAGTTACAGTGTTTAAGAACACCTTTAAGGTTCACGAGATGATGCTCACTTAATTGAGTTTGGGAGTTCGTACAACTCCCTCTTAAATGTGAGTTTGGGAGTTAGTGCAAATTACCTCACTAATGATTATATTTAGTATTATGAAAACTTTACAAATGCAAAATCTTCATACTTTTGTGAATGAGAATGTAGTTTATTTTGCCTATTTTATCTTGATTTTTAATGAAAAAATACCATAATTTCTCCCAACACAGCCATTATGGGAATTGGGATTTTCCCAAATTATCTAATATTTCCTTTTTAGGTTTCCCTTTTCAATTAGCTTCTTCTTCCCTTACATTTTGTGAGAAAAAACTATTTGCAAAGGACCATCGCCTTGTGTCTCCATCTAGGCATAGAGAGATGTATCTTCACCCCTTTGGAAAACCGAGTTAGGATGTGACGAACAAGCTAGAACACCACATTGGAAAGTTTTATTTAGTGCTCTAAGGCAAGACCCAATAACACATTCTTTTGCAAGGCTAAGGTAATATCTTGAACATATTGGTATTGCTAAGGTCGCATTCTAGAAAACATACAATTTTAGAGCCTTAGATGTGTTAGTTTTATTACTTTCTATTTTGATTTGAAGTTTATTTGCATTAGGGAATTCTATTTTCATCTATTGGTAGGGGATAAGAACAAAAGGGAATTTTATTTTTAGCTAATTTGATTTTGGTTTGAAATTTATTTACATTACGGCATTCTATTTTAATCTATTGTGTGGGATCCTACTGCCCCCTTTGCGCACCAGCAGAGATTCCCGAATGGTAGCAGTGGGGCAGGGTCTTTTAATATAAAAAAATATCTTTTATGCATATGTTTATGCATACAAATCATTTATGATGAAAATCACTCGTTTAATATAAAAGAATTTCTTTTATGTATCCATCTATGCATAAAAATCATTTATGATGAAAATCACACTTTTAATATAAAAATTATCTTTTATGCATATGTTTATGCATACAAATCATTTATGATGAAAATCACTCTTTTAATATAAAAGAATTTCTTTTATGCATAAAAATCATTTATGATGAAAATCACATTTTTAATATAAAACATATCTCTTATGCATATGTTTATGCATACAAATCATTTACGATGATGAAAATCACTCTTTTAATATAAAAGAATTTCTTTTATGCATCCATTTATGCATAAAAATCATTTATGATGAAAATCACACTTTTAATATAAAAAATATCTTTTATGCATATGTTTATGCATACAAATCATTTATGATGAAAATCACTCTTTTAATATAAAAGAATTTATTTTATGCATCCATTTATGCATAAAAATCATTCATGATGAAAATCACACTTCTAATATAAAAAATATCTTTTATGCATATAAATCATTTATGACGAAAATCACTCTTTTATGATCAAAATAAAATTTCAATAAGCTTCCTTCTATACTTAGAATTTAATTCTAAAGATAGTAACACTTTTTTTTTATAAAATATTTTTAGTAAGCATTTTTCTATACCTAGGATGAAAAATAACACTTTAAGAATACATATACGATGGGAATTACTCTTTTTGAATAAAAAAAGTAAAATTTATTTTTCATAATTTTTAGAAAATTTTGCCATAACCTCCTTTGTATGGCTGACCATTTTTCAATTTTTAACTCTTTAAAATTAATTAGAAGTTCACCAAGAGTATTTAAATCATTCTAATGTAAACATTTTCTACTTATCAAAGAGAAACATTATGAAAAACTTGATTTTATCCATTAATCATTCATCTAGGATAAAGAATGGTTGTATTTACTAAAGAAGAGAGGGGAATGCCTTTTTTCAATGAGGCATAACATCATACTCATATTAGAGAAGACAAAAATCATAAAAAACCATCAAATGAAATAGAAAAGAGAAGAATCTCCAACTTACAAGGAGAATTTGAGAGCTTTCCTTTGGCTTGATGGTTTGAGGGATCTACTCTTGTTTGAAACAAGAGTGGCCACCAATCTTTAGAAGAGGGAAGGTCAAAAACTAATGAATTAAATTCATAGTTTTTGGCTCTTCGGAGAAGTAGGGTAATAGTGCAAAAACACTATTATTTTTCAACAAAGGGGGAGGCTTCTATTTATAGGAAAATTTGAGCTCCTAACCAAACAAACTGATTCTAGAATTTTCCAGATCAGTTTGGTCAATTTTTGACCATTTTTAGGTCAATTGAGCTAACTTTTTGGAACTAGACTTGAATTAGGAGAGAGGAGAGATGAAATATCTCAATTTTTGAAGATTTAAAACATGTGAAGTAGGCGCCTCATTCATGAGGGGGGAATCCCCATTGTGAGGTGTCAAAAATCCATTTTTTTAGCTTTTTCTTTGGTCCTTAGTCCACTCTTCATCTTATGTTTGTATTTACTCATTTTTTGGGGGTGATTTTCTTTATTTCTTCTATTTATCTTCTTCATACATTTGGATGAATTTGATTGGCCCTTCAAAACCTTAATTTAAAATATTTTAAAAATCTGGACCCCTAGGATAAGGCCTCTTGAATAAATTATACTTAATTTCTAATGCACCTTCTGAAAATCTTTTTAAACTTCTATTTTGGGAGAACTTATTTTAATAAGAAGAGATATTTTTCCATCCAAAAATATTCAAAATCTGAATATTCTCTCTCTAGGCCAAAACAGGTAGAAACAAGATCTTTTATATTTCTGAAGAGGGATTTGATTACAGGGGAAGATGCTGGACATCTTGAGCGGATGGGGAGGAATCTTACATATTGGTAGGGAAAAACCCTCATTGACACATGAAATTAGAGCCCAAAAGTCTTAGTTTTCATTGGTTTGATCTAATGATTAGCCGTTTTAGTACTTGTGATTAGCAGTGAAATACACTATAAAAACATGAGCATTGAGTCATATTAAGGTGAATTAGAGTGGAATAGTAATTTTTTGTTCATGCATTTCATAATTTATTCATGAATTATGGATTTGGTTGCTTAAGAAATAATTAAAAATGTTTAATTACTTACATCATAACCATTAATTAGGATTAGGATCATTGATCACACCCATCAAGCCCAAAAAATCATAAAAATCACTAAAAACTATGAGGTAAGGTCTTAGGTAGGCAAAGTGAGCCTAAAGCCCTGAAAAAGGGGTGTGTCTAGAGATGTGATACATGAGCTATGAGTCTAGACATGTGAGTCTATAGGGGGAGTCTAGATACATGAGTCTACAACAAGTAGGTATATTTAGCATTATATAGACCAACTATTACTACTATAAAGACTCATGTGGATATACTTACTCATGTCCTTGGAAGATTTTCCTATCATATAATCTTACCAACAACAAATTCCAAGGAAACGTCTTATCTTTTATGATTATTAGGGAATTAAAGTATAATTATAGGCCTAATAAAGTGTACACCAATCCTATCATAGCCCTAGTTTTATGAGTTTTATGCCCCAAGTAGGCTTATTTCATTTAAGGGAAGTATGTAGACGTGACGTGAGTATATAAACATGAGTTTGAGGCATAAACTTGGGCACGCAAACCCACATACATGACCCTATAGATGTGATCCTAGCAGCAAAAAAAAAACTAGTTTCAAACCTACCAGTAGAAAGAATAAGGACCTTTGATGCCCCAATCTAGACTAATTGTTGGAAACAACAATAGACTTGTCCATTGTAGCATATCAAATTGCACTACCTCAGACCCACTAATCCTTCAATCTTATAAAACAACCACTCACAACAAAGTGCTCCCCTATTAAGAAGGCTAGATTCCTTCGACGAGTGAGGAGATTTATGAAGAAATGAGCAATAAAACATAGACATAAGCAAAGGAATAGTAGAATCCCTAGAAATAGGAGCTGCCAGTTATTTGAGCTTCGGATTCTCACCAACTAGCCTTGTTAAGCACCTATTCAACCACCCTATTTTTAGGTGTGTAGCTCTAGTGAAGGAGTGGTAGTGAGACCAAGAACCTCAATGTTCACTCCCACAGGAAGTGGTTAAACTAAATTAATATTCCACAATGTTTCAAGCATTTGGTGTTGATCCTAAACTAATTTTATTCAAAGAAGGCCATGACTATCAAGAAGTTAAACAACCACAATTATGTCAACAATCGGGAAATATGTCTTTTGTTATACTACGAGAGATACATGTTTCACTATACACCCAATAGTAAGCACACATAATGCAAGTAGGAGTCTCGCTCTCCATAAGAGCCCATCATAGACGTGCCTTTACCATGGAACCAAGCTCTAGTTCTTCTCTATTTGGATGAGAAATAGGGATCATGGAGAGGGGTAAGGAGCCAATGTTAGGGATTGCTTCATCGCAAAGGGATCCACATGAGCATCCACAAGATGTGTCCTTAGCCACATAGCCTCAAGGCTTGGTTAGTGGAGGAAAAGTACCATTGAAAATTACGCATCCTAATTCTAGAGGGAAAGACATCCTGTATCCTAAAACATAGAGTTTTATGCAACTCCCTCCTTTTCCATCATGTAAAGAAATGCTAAGGCTTACATTTGAAATGGGAAGGGGGGTTATAACCAACATAGCACTTGAGTCTAAGAGGATCATAATTGAGAAAAACTAAGCCAGTCCATGTCTCAAAGATAATGACCAAATTGGAAATAGAGATCCCATTCAGTACCACATACTATTCTTCCTTTAAAAAAAAAACTATAGAGTAGTAGTCTCTTCCTCCAAAATACCATAGAAATATAGCCTTCTCTTCCAAGAGACTAGATAAGAATGAAGGGATATATACATTTCAAGGTCTAGAATCACCTTGAGGATACTTGATGCCTTCTTACAATTTCCCTATGGAGAGACCCTGATAGAACTAGTGAATTGTTTCGGCCATAAGTCTCGGATGAAAACTAACAATATGGTCATGTAGCCAGTCAAAAAAACCGGAAGGCATTTGGTGTACAAGCTAGAATTAATAAAATAGGTAAAAATGTCCGTATAGAGTTGCAAACGTGCCATATTTAGAAATGCATTGCTTTTTCATATTTTTTGTATGCATGGCCTTTAAATATGTAAAAGTACTCTAAATATGACCTCCTTTGTTGTCTTCTTATTTCTTTTTAGATTTCTAGAGCCAATACTTTTACTCTCACTTTTTTAATGTTTCTAGCCTTATATTCTCTCTCTAAGTGCACTCTCTTTCTTCTTGAAATCTATATTAAAAGAGAATCATTACATGGCTTAGGAGGGATCTTATAGTCTCCACATAAACATGTAGTGATTGTGGTTTCTATTTTTGAAGCCATGAATTCCATCTATTTTGGAACGGAGTACCTTTCACCTCTCTGCCATATGAGGACATTGGTGAGGTTGGAATTTCCATCTCTTCCATGAGGTGAGGGGTCTAATAATTAAATATTCTCCTAGAAAGTTCAATATCCATACTTGGGATAGGTGAGTTTTTATTTTCTTCTAGGATGACACTAGGAATGTCCAAAGATTTTTTAGGTTGTGAACGGGTTTCATATTGTCAGGAGGATGAACAGTGTTAGTGACTCGCACTAGTTTTTATTTTGGGTTCTAACTCATCTTGAGTCTTTGTAATCATATCCCTAAGCTCATGAAGTTTTTTCAATTCTTGTATAAAGTCAAGGTATGAACCAAGTTTGTGTTTGCTTGATTTTGTGACTATTTGGGTTTTATCTTTTTTGGTCTCCTATGTTTTTTACTAGGTTTTGTTTAGTTTTTTGAGATTCAGTCTGTGTGCTGACTAAATCAAAATCCTCATCAATCACATTCATGTTGACTGGTTCATTGTATGCTCCCAAGTTCCTATTTTCTCATGCAGTAGGTTTACTCTCCTTTAAATATTTATTTCTTCTATGGCTCTTCTTCTTTTTGAATCTTGCTACTACCGGGATTGCTTGGGTTTTTGTGTTCTTTTTGAAATTAATGTGTTTTGATTCATGAGTCTTGTTATTTCATTTATAAAGATGGGTTAGGGTTTTTTAAGATTATTTTCTTAGTTTGGTTTCTCAACCCAATCATGTTGAGGGGTGTGATGGTGGCACCATTTTGCTGATTTGTAACAACTAACCTCATTGGGATATCCTTCATCCAATGATATATGCCATAACGATTGGTTGTGGACAACTTGCTTAAAAATGCAACTTGAGTGACTAATGTGTGCTTGTTTGGGACATTCAGCTTTTATGCTGTTGTTGTGTCCTTGTTAGGACATTCAATTGTTATGCTATTGTTGTGTGCTTGTTGGGGAATTTATGGACTCTATGTGGTCCTTGTGCAAGTGAAACCCTTGAAGAGGCATTCTCTTAGTTGTAGCACTGACATGCCCTCTTCCTATCAACGATAGGTGGTACATTAGTTTGACTCCTCCTCGAGCATTAACAACTACATAGTAGTCAAGGTAAAGGCCTATGGAGTCTTCAATGACATGAGATGTGATCTAAAACTTAACCTCATACTTAAGATAATCAACAGGTCCCTCAAAACCTATTTGATTAATCAGTGTAGTCCTTGGAAGTGGGTATTGAGGTCCTAAAACCGATGGAGCTAAATTCCCTTGGAGATAAGTTATGTCAATGGATTGAGATGTGGCAACACCCACACACCATGTCTGTGGTTTTGGGGGTACTTGTAAAGTCAATTGGGGTCTAGAAGTATTAGAGTGGGAGCTTATATGCATGTTCGGCATTGTGAAGCCTCATGACCCATAGCATTGTGTAATTTCCATTATATCACGCTTGCGCCATTGGTGCACAACTGCTCACTTGTTGTATGCCCTTGTTGGCAAATTCATCACCATTGTAGGTCCCTCCTTCGATACATATGTATGTTCTCAGGAGATTTGTTGGCTTTCATTCCCTCTTGGAGTGTTTATGAAATCTGTAAGGTTTATCTCCAAGTGTTACGTTTAGCTATGGGTTTGTTGACAATTGTAGTGCTATGCCTAGTAGCTTTGGAAGCAACACATTTGGAATCAAAAGCTTATACCTCTTTGATCATGAGGTTATCTTCCAGTTGGATGGCATTAGCTGCTGCTATTGTAACTTTATCCCATGTGGTGATTCCTCTAATGACCAAGCCACTATAGATCTCCTCATGTTTTAACTCATAGATAAATCTATCAAGCAATGAATTATTTGATAAGTGTTCATGGGGGGTGCAACAAGAGTTCAAATGTTTAATTTGGCTTATAAAATCTCTATCTGAATCTTCATTCTATATCTCTGCTTTGTACATTCTAGGATCTCTTTAAGAGGTGTAATTAGGAATTTAAGGCATTTATTTAAGGTGTTAACTTACTTTGACAAGTCACTCTCATTATATATTTTCATAGGTATAATAGCTTATTATGTGACTTATAAGCTCATTTATTACTTATAAGATGTGACTTTTCACACTCATACTCATCATTTCTTTTTTATGCACATATCTTAGTCACTTTCAATCACTTTTTGATCCCCTTAAAATTCAAATTTTAAACTTTTGACTCCTCTGACCCTCCTCTACTTCTTCTCCTCCCCCCATCCTTCCTAGCCACCCCTCCTCCTCCCCTCCTGCACTTGCTACCCCTCGTCCATGCCTCTCCCTCGTGCATGCTTGGGATGGATTAAGTTTTTAAGCCTTTTTGTGCCGTGAGGATGGCTTCAGGCTTTTAAATCCTAGTGCCACAAAGAGAGATAAAGTGTCCACAAAAATATATTTATACTCTTGTCTAAATCTCTTAATGTATGGAGGATAAGCTATATGACATTACTTATGCCACCCTACTTATTCTAGCCATGGTTGGATATTTAGACAATAGCCACCCTACTTGTGCTAGCCATGGTTTGAGATTTAGACAGTAACCTTGTGCCATGGGAATGGCTCAAACCTTTTAAACCTTAGTGTCCAACCACAAACATAGATATGCTAGCCATTGTTGGAGATTTGGACACTAGTTCAAATCTTAGGCTATTACTCTTTTATCCTTGGTTTGGGATTTGGAAACTAGTCCAAATCTCATGCCATTTATCTTGTAGACTTGGTTTGAGATTTGGATACTAGTCCAAATCTCATGATATCACTTTTAGTGTCCCACAAATAGAGATTTGAACTCTTGTCTAGATCTCAATTTTACAAGGAGAATACATTTCCTTTGCTATTGTGAATCTCAATCCAATACTCCACAAACAATGATTTGGACACTTGTCCAAATCTAAATTTTGTGAGGAGAAGATATTGCCATTGCTAGTGGTAGCCTTGGTTAGAGATTTGGACACCAGTCCAAATCTCAAGCTACATGACATGTTTTATGCTAGCCATGGTTAGATATTTGGACACTAGTTTAAATCCCATGCCATTAATCTTGTAGCAGTAGTTGGAGATCTGGAAAGTAGTTTGAAACTTGTAGCATTGACTGCATGCCCAATATTTGTTGGCATCATGGTGGTTCATACTAGATGATGAGAAATCTCATGGTTTAGACATAATGAACATGGTAAGGTATATGAATAGACTAATCACAATATGATTAAGATAATGATGAGAACAATGACACCAAGATGGTAGAATGAGAGTTATGTTTCTATTAGATGTGTTCCTCTTAAATAGGTTGGGTACAAGATGGATTAGTAAATGCTAAAATCATGTTTAGTATCTTAACAAACTTAATGATGCTCTCCATAAATATCTCCATGATTCTAGACTCCATATTCTTCTCCTGAAATCTAGCCCTTGATTCTAGGTCTAAAAGTCAACAAAGGTTGCTACATTGAATACTCCTGACTCCTAAACACTATTGCGGACAAAATAGGTAATATTTCTTAAAAACAAGAAATATTTGGCATCTTTCAAAGATTCCATAAAGAAAGCATCTTTCCTGGAGGATTCGAGATCGATTTGCACAAACGGCCTATTTTAGCAATTCCATTTTCACTGGCATGCTCAGACGACTTATTCCACAATTTTTTGAGTACCAACATGACTATGTTTTGATGCAATTTGCGGACGTCACAAAGCAACTTGGCATTAGCAAGTCGCTTTGTGATGGCTGCAAATTGCATTGAAACATAGTTGTGTTGGTACTCAAAATTTGTGGAATAGGTCTTCTGAGCTTATCTATGCAAGTGTAATCACTAAAAAAGTTTATTTGTGAGAATCAACCTCCGATCCTCCAACTTTTTTCTCCGGAGCATCTGAAACTTGATGCAAAACATCAAGTTTTGTGGTAGAGTTGATGTTTTGCAACAACTTTCATGCAAAACATTGAGTTGTGTGAAAAAATTGATGTTTTACATCAACTCGATGCATAACATCGAGTTGATATTTTGCATCAACTCAATGCAAAATATAAACTTTTAGCCTAAAAGTTGATGTTTTGCATGGAGTTGATGCAAAACATCAACTTTTCCACACAACTCGATGTTTTGCATCAAGTTGATGCAAAATATTAAGTTTTATGAAAAAGTTGATGTTTTACATCGATTTTATGCAAAACATCAACTTTTTCATAAAATTTGATGTTTTGCATAGAATTAAAGAAAAAATATACCTAGGATAAGGTGATATAGGTAGAATATAAGTTTATGGCTAAGGACGTGAAAAACACATATGGTCGCAACCTTTGACTACAAATTTGAGAGGAAGTCGTTAAAAAAAATGCTTGTCTATGTAACCATGTAACCTTTATATCATAAATAATATCGCTACATAGTAGATGCCAAAAAATCATGAGAACAAAAGAGCTAGATGAGATAATCCATGATGACCTGTAATCCATTGGTTTTAATCCAAATGTGCAAGGCTCCATTGATTTGGAATACCACAAGTCGATTGATTCGCCAATCTTGATTTTTGTTCTACAATTCAATTTTAAAGCTAAAGAACTATAAGTAAATACACATGGTGTGACCATCTATGTCGAGGAGGGAGGTGCATGTGAACCTGGACTTTGTCATGCCTATGTGCAGTAGTATGCTCTCCAGCATAGGGGACCTTGAATCTACTGTCATTTGTGAAAGCTCTAAGCTCTTCTCTACCACCATTCCAAAAGCCCTAAGCTCCTCTCTTTTCTCTTTATACACAAAGACAATGTCACGAGCAAAGATTGCATCTTGCAGCATCCTTTGCATGTCCTCTAAATAATTATAAAAACGAGAGTTCATTCTACACTACCCTTAGATATACCATCTTTCAACATCCTTCACATGCACAATAAATAATTATAACTAGAGCTCATTCATACACTACTCTTAGATATACCATCACCTATGTTCATGATAATGGCTATCTGGATCAAACATCAACATATGCATACTATGAATTTTTGCCACCACCACATATGTACATGATATAGGCTACAATTTCTTCCCACCAACCTTATCCATATTACATAATAGAAATTCCCTTCATGAAAACAAATGCCTATGTGGGTCGAAATTTACACCCATAGGCTGTATGATGTCTACCTCTAAGATTGTCCTACTGAAAAAATATCTCTTGTAACATGTTTAGGTTTACTCAGAGCCTCCATAGTTACCATCTTATACATATACATATGAATACAGGTCTACCTTTGCACACCTATAAGTTGACCTCTTTAAACTCTTAGCATTGGTTGTATATCATGCACACTATCTGCTTATAAATAATAGAGAAAATAATTATATCATGCAAATCGTCAAGGTAAGTATATACTAAAGGCTTTCCTATTTGGGTCTAGAAATAGACTCAAGGATGTTTGTAGATTTTTTCATAAATTATGGGGCTTATATTGTTATGTTTGTAGATTTTTTCATAAATTATGGAGCTTATATTGTTATGTATTCTAATATTTTTTGAGTGCTTATCAAATAATGTGCATATTTATGCATAGTGGTAGAATTTGTACCAAAAAGTCTATTAGAAAAAGTGTCTTATATTCATGAATTTTATAAAATATTTTTTTATTTGAAAAAGATTGATATTTCTTTAAGTTATGTAGACTCCTATGTAATTTTGTAAGTTATGTAGACTCCTATGTAATTTTGTAAGTTAAGTTTATTTTTATGTTATAAACAACAACAGTTTATAAATCTATGAAGGTCACATGTGTTTTCAATCTTGAAAAAATAGAAAAATTCATGTATTTTTTAAATTTATACATGGAATTCTAGATGTGTTTTCAAAAAACTATGTTTTTAAGCCATTTTTTAGATTTCACACATTTTGGGAGGGAATTTTTTAAGGTAGCCATGGTCAATTACCTATTTTGCTTGCAATAGTGTTCCTAGCATATTTCATTGTTGCTGGATTACTTTTACTGGAAGGCTTTTGTAACCTTAGACCATTTGACCTTAGCCCTTTATTTCTAAATGGCTCTAGACATGGATTATTTTTTGTTATGTCCAATACCCACCGAGTCAACAAAATATCCATGACAATGATGATGTTATGATAGCTCCCTTATGTTCCATTTAATATTTATGATTCTCTTGTGCTCACTTGGACCAGTGAATAATAGATGATGGTCTCCAATTACTATATATTATGGTGGTGGTTTGGCCTAGTTATGATGAAAGATGTTGGTTTTCCATGTGGATACTAGTTAATCTTACAATGCATACATTTATGCTTAGGATAGAGCGGTGGCCCCCATAGGAAGGGGTTGGCCTTTGTTGGTCTAGAATGCCCAGTCATCTTTAACATAGTTAGCATCATAAGAGATATCCTCTTGTTTAGCTCTTGCTTCTTCAGTGGAATCTGATTCTCCTATGACAAGTTCCTTTTCCTTCCCATTAGCAATGTTCCACAAACCCTTCTTCATTAATGTGAATTTGATCGTGTGGAAATTGTCCCTCAAATTTATTTAATTTCATTAATGTGGCCATGAGAGTGGGTAGGTATTACCTCCCAACTTTCAAGCGTAAGTTTCTAAAACCTTAACAAAATTCTTGATTATGTGCCTTGATTAATAGTTTAAAACTTTGATTGACATAAACACTCTTAAAAGGAAAAAAATCAGTGAATAGACTAAATTGGAGTGTGAGATTGAGGCACTAAATCAATGGGAAAATGTAATGTGATACTTTACAAGGCTATAGCAACAACCTAATGTGATGTTTGAACCCACCATGGTTCACAACAACTAAGATAAGTGTTAATTAATCAGTAGTTAGTAGAGGTGGTTCTCTATTGGGATAACTTAATGAAATGCATTTGAGTAGTTATGGCTTATAGATCCACCAATGCAATGATTGAGCATGGAATAAAATTGGATTAAATTGATTTTAAGCACCATAAACCATTATTAACATCACTTAATCATTGCTTACTCAGAACACTACCAAAAGCTACTTCTAAAGGTATTAAAGTCTAGATATAGCCTATATAGTCGATTTCAGTTGGAATGGATATTACCAGCATAATCGAGGCATTGAAAAACCTCCAGGTCTAGTTGGGATTGAGTTGTTTTGAGGTGGATGACGAGAATGAGATCTTTCCCCCAAATTTTCCTGGTGCTTGGCTACATCACATATTTTGGCATGTATTACGCCAAATCCTACGCCAAATCCTACTGTGTGATGCTATATGAGCCTTTGCCTTAAGGCGATTAAGATCCTCCCAAAAGATCTTGGGGAATGGCGGAGAGAATAAAGAAAGCCAATCTTGTTTTGAGTGGGGGGCAGAGGAAGAACTCGGGGGGTGCACTATGAAGAAATTCTATGTATCATGTGCATTTAAGGAATATTTAAAAAACCCCTTACACTTACATACTCTTGTGAATAAAACGACCCCTTTTGCATTTTGGGGTGTGTACTTATCTTTTGTATCTGCTAGCACACATTTGTTAATTCTATTCTAGTGAGTTTGTGTGCTCTCAAGCTTCTCTATCTTGTGTGTGTGCATTGTTGAAACCCTAACCCTAATTCCAACAATTGCACACAATTAGCTACTATCAAGGACTACTTAAAACTTAGACATAAGGAGGTTTAAAACCAATGCTACACTCCACAATTAGAATAGTCAAACAAAGATTAAGATAATACGAAATCAATGGCACACTAATGAAGACTCAAAACCACACACAATTGCATTAGAGAAGACCATTTGGGTGGCCAAATGGTGACATCCTCCTTGGCTTCTAAACAGTTTGTTCTTTGTTGGAAAGCATTAAGGTAAATTTGAAGAGGCTCTAGAGTCTAGATAGTCGGTGAAGTACTCTTTATCAACACACTGTGCATCAATAGGAAGATATAATTTAAATTACATAAGGTAAATATTTGAAATCTTCTTAGCAACAATCCTTGAACTTTCAACATTCTATTCTGCAACATCAGGTACAAGTGTAATAAGTTTCATACTATCCACCTCCATATCTTGCTTCTTCATTCCTTCAAAAGTGCCTTTTCTTGCATAATCACATGAAAACTTAAAAGACCTCTGACTATCATCAAAAAAACCTTCTTCTAAACCATGATAGCCCTTAAGGGAGTACAAAGGATCCTCCCACATTGACTTTTTAGGGGGTTTCACGTGAAGAGACTCTGGGGTAGCTAGTAGCTATTTCCTCAGCAACTTCAGGTTTTCCTCCTCCAAAGTTGTAATCTATCCCTTAATCAAAGCTATCTCTGATTTACATTGCCATCTACAAATTCTTCCCAAGGTCTTGTAAGAACATTGTGAATCCTCTCTTTAATTCCAGCCCAAATCAAATTTCTTGTCTGCATTAATTCCCCCTTCATTGTTGCCAAATCCGTGCTACTCATGAAGACCCCATCTACATCAATATCCTCTTCTTCTACAAAGTCCCTCAACTACTCTTGTACTTTCTTTAAAGTTGTCAATTGCTGTAAATAGAATCTCATTGGTTGTTACCAACTCAGTATTCTTCTTTGTTAACTCCTCCAATTCAGCAGAAAATGCAACCTTTATCTCTATAAGTCAATCTGTTAATCACCATTTCTGACTAAATTTTTTCTTTAGCCTTCTCTTGCCACCACTTAGCCAAGTCTGCTTCATATTCTTCTTTCATCTTCAAAAACAACTCCTCTTGAGCTTTAACTTTTCCCTCCAGTTCCTTCACTTATTGAGTTTTGACATCGTGTTTGGTTAACTACTGTTCCAAGCTCTGCACTTTATTTTCTAATTCCCTCTGTCTCCTCTTATCAATCTGAGCATTGCTCTACTGCTGCAAAAACAAAAAATTGTCCATTAACTTCCAAGATTTCTTTGCCTTTGCAATAGTAATTTCCTATGGTATGTCTAAAGTCTGAAACCCCAAAACTTTAGGCCTCCCTAAAACTACAGCATCTTCTTACTTGGTTAACTTTACCTTCTTCGTTTTCAATTTCAATCCCTTCTTTTGAGCTGAACTAGGTGATGCACTCACTTCTTTTTCTAATGCCCCCTGTGCAAAAGGTGATGGAAACAAAGGGTCTATAAGCACCTTTTTACTCTTTGCCACCCTGCTATATTCTTGTGCCAAATATCCAGCATCCATAAGATGTGTTACTAGTTTATCACTATCCACCACTGTAAGGGGATCTATCTTCAAATTATTGCTCTTGATGCTAGGCAGTTCATCTTCTAGCTGATCCACTGTCCTCTTTTTTGCAACTTTACTATATGGCTTTATCTTTGCCAGAAACTTCTCCCCATGCATATACTCCAAATTCTTCACTCTTTGAAAAATCGCAGCAAAAATAGGTCCTAATCTTGAAGTTTTATCCACTTTTCTTTTATCCTTTTCCCTGATTTCTGACATAAGTTTCTGATGTAGAATGTGTGCCCATGCTACAGTCTTACCCTTCTCTGCAATATGTAAATATTGATAGTTCTTGTCCGACATGTATTCTGACTTGATCAGCAACAAAACATTCTCTAGAAACCATTCAAGCTGAAGCCTTCTCTCTGGATCTTGGACCTTCTTGATAACATAATACTTCCTTGTTGTTTCAAGTTCCCCAAACTCCTTCTCTAACACCTTCAATGATGCTCTGGAAAAATGCATCTCATCTTCCATGGACAGATTAAAGACATAGGACACCAACTCCACAGAGAGAAACACATTGGGAGAAATAAATCCATCACTCGCTTGCAAAAACTAATACTTCTACTTGGCTTGGTCATTGCTCCTCCATGATTCCCAGGGTAAAGAAGAAAAATCTAGCAATCCTACAATTTGTAGCCACGCTCTATGTTTTGATATTGTAAGGTCTATAGTTACCTTAGAATCTAGAAATGCAGCAGATGTCTCCCCCTTAACGCTCAGCTCCTAAACATATACAGCTTCACCCTCTGAAGAAACATACAACTGAACTATCATCTCTAAGTGGCGTGTCCTTCATGCGCGAGCTTCTCTTCACCATACTTTTCTTCTTGGAAAGATCCATGAAAGCTTCTACGATTTCTTCATCTAGGCTTAGAAAACGCTTTTGCATGTCGCCCACCGTTTTCCCCAAGTTATCTATGTAGATGTCGCGTTGAGAACACTTCACACTAATTAACTGGAGTAGTGTATGATTTCACCTCATTTTGATCCTTAATGAAATCTACTTCCCCTTTATGTAAGACATTCTTCATCATACCAATTGGAATTATTAGGCGGACACCAATTTCCCTTTCAGCTGGACTAGGCCCAAGAAAATCATAGCTAAACGTAACACTTTAACGGAGATAAACTTCACAGATTTCATAAAAACACTCCAAGAGGGAATGAAAGCCAACAAATCTCCTGAGAACATACATACTTATCGAAGGAGGGAGCTATAATGGTGTTGAATTTGCCAACAAGGGCATACAACAAGTGAGCAGTCGTGCACCAAAACGGCGCAAGCACGATATAATGGAAATTACACTCTTTGTGGACGCTATGGGTCACGAGGCTTCACAATGTCGAACATGCCTACAAGCTCCCACTCTAATACTTCTAGACCCCAATTGACTTTACAAGTACCCCCAAAACCACAAGCCATGGTGTGTGGGTGTTGCCACATCTCAACCCATTGACATAACTTATCTCCAAGGGAATTTAGCTCCATCGGTTTTAGGACCTCAATACCCACTTCCAAGGACTACACTGCTTAATCAAATAGGTTTTAAGAGACCTGTTGATTATCTTAAGTATGAGGTTAAGTTTTAGATCACATATCATGTCACTGAAGACTCCATAGGCCTTTACCTCGACTACTAATGCTCGAGGAGGAGTCCAACTAGTGTACCAGCTACCGTTGATAGGAAGAGGGCATGTCAGTACTACAACTAAGAGAATGCCTCTTCAAGGATTTCACTTGGAAGGACCACATAGAGTCAATAAATGCCCCAACAAGCACACAACAATAGCATAACAATTGAATGTCCTAACAAGGACATAACAACAGTGTAAAAGCTGAATGTCCCAAACAAGCACACAACAGTCACTCAAGTTGCATTTTCTAGCATGTTGTCCACAACCAATCATTATGGCATATATCATTGGATCAAGGATATCCCAATGAGGTTAGCTGATACAAATCAGCAAAATGGTTGTAAGATTCCTCCTCATCCTGAATAACAATTAAGCCTCTACTTCAATCCCTTGTAATCATTCTATGTTTTTGAATGCAAGAAAATATAATTTTTCCTTGTTTGGCCTAGTAAGATAAAAACTTTTAGAGAGTGGTAAATCAATATTGGGATATTTTTGGATAAATAAACTCTAAAAATATCAAAAAAATGTTTTCCTGGAACAGAAAATAAAAATAGTTTTTCCAAGGTGCAATTGGAATTAATTAAAAATGATTTAGAAGACCTTAGCCTAAGGGTCAAGATTTTCTGAAATATTTGGATTAAGGCTCCTATGGACCCATAAGATTAATCCAAGTGCTGGGATAAGATAAATCCCAAAAAAAAAACCAAAAATGAGTAAATGCCCACATAAGATGAAGAGTTGACTAAGTATTAGATCTATTAGTTAAAAATTATGAAGTATTAATTAAAAAATGAGATATTTTAGAGTAATCATTCATTTTTTACACATTGGTAAGGAGAAGGGGGCCCTTCAAGGAGGTGCCTATTTCACATATGTGGATAAGTTTTAAACTCAAAAATAATAGGATTTTTTTATCTCTCCTCTCTCCTAGATCAAACCAAATCAAAAAGGGAGCCAAATTGGTCCAAAACTTGTCCAAATTCAGCCAAACTAAAGTCAAACAATTCTAGAACTCAGTTGGACTCAGTTAGTGGCCTCCCTCACCTATAAATAGACCCTCATTCTTTTGTATTCTCATCTGTGAACTAAACTATCCCGATATTACTCTAAGATAAGCTTATTTTCTATTATCCTCTAAAAATCCTCTACAAATTGAAGAGATTGGAGCTTCTCTCTCTCTTCAATCTTCCTTGGAGACTTCATCAACATACCAAACCAATTGATTGGTTGGGGGCCTCTACTTTGATCAAAGAATCAAGCAATCTAGGAGGTAAAATACAAATTATGGTCTTTTTTTCTTTAATCTCCAAATGTTTCTCTCTTCTCAAACCCTCTCAAGCTTGAGAAGCATTCAATTGAATGGCTTTTGAATACAATTGAAGTTCTTTAATGAATTGTAAAAAACACATAAATTTCCATTTATGCTTAAATTATAATGTTTTTTCAGCTATTTCTTTCTCTCCCCCAAAGTGGTCATTCCTATTTCGCTCTGTGCGGCTGAGAGCAAATGATGGGGCCTCTATTCTATACTGGAAGGGGGGGAGTGCCTCCATCTGCATAATGTGGACTAAGGAGGGATAATGTGGAAAGACGAGAGTTCGATTTAGAAACTGTATTTTGTGACTGTCTCGTGACCAATTCCAAATCTTGACACAGAATAGATTACCGTTGAATTAGAGTAGTTTTCCTTTAACAAAAATCACCAAGAATCAAGTTGGAAATTCAGTCAAATGATGGGTAGATTACCTGATGTGAGATCAATGATTCTCATTAAGAAAATCTAATTTATGGAAAAAAGGGTTTTGTGGAATCAAACTCAAATCGGGAATACTACTTGCTGACCTATTCTATATTCAAATGAAGCTTCTCATGAAGTAATTCTCTAATCTAAAAGTAATTTCTATGCTTGTCTAATTGAGGCCAAATAAGTGGCTTTTTAATGCTTTTATGCTATTTAATTTATGAAAAAATTAAGAATCATGTCCATAATTGGATATTGATCCAATTAATGGTTATTCTAATCATAGGGATATTACTAAACTTTATGCTTTCAAATTATTGAGAATTATCAGTAATAGCAGCGGAGCTATGGTAAAATTTCTAAAAAACTAACACATAAATCATTTTCATTCATAATATGAAAAGACGACTTCCTACCATGTTCTAGGATTAATCATCCTAGATTAATTGAATAATTCTCATTATAATTATGAAAATTTGGATTTTGATGTTTATGGATAAATAGTTAATTAGAAAAAAAGAGAAATTTCTAGTAATCTATTTTTATGTTAAAAGAATAATCCCCATGACAATGGAAATCCATGCATTCCAATGAAATAAGAGAAAAATTGTGATGCTAAAATAATGTATATTTTTTTTAAAAATTAAAGAAGGATTTTAGTTAAATTTATCTTTTTGCATAGATAAATTTAAATGATGAAAGAGAAATTCCCACCATATTGGAATTCAAATATTTAAATGAGGAAAGTGTAATTCCTAGTGAAGGAATTAATGAAGATTTTTATTTAAATTTTAGGAGAAAATTTAGTTAAATTTATCTTTTTTCATAGATAAGTTCAAATGATGAAAGAGGAATTCCCACCATATTCAATCATTTGAATGAGAAAAGTGAAATTTCTAGCTTAAATGAAATAATAGATATTTTTATGTAATTTTTAAGAAGAATTTTAGATAGATTTAATTTATGTTAAAAGAGGAATTCCCATGATAATTGGATTGCACTCATTAAATGAGAAAAAGAGGGATTTTAAGTTTATTCAAAAAAATAGGTATTGGTATTTAGTTAAAAGAATAAATTTTATGATATTTGAAAAGAGGGATTTGAATTAAATCTTAGTGTCAAAAGATGAATTTCCACCATAATTCTACCTAATGAATTAAGGTCGAGAAATTATGTTGCTTAAAGAATATCTTTGGATATTTTAATTGGTAAAATCACTAATACCCAAAACTAGATGTTTATCTGAAGGAAATCCTTGTAGAACTAAACCGAGTGAATTTGGTTAGACAACGAGAGGGATGAAAAGTAAACCTACTTATCCATCTCTCGATCTGAATCAAGTACAAACTTCGTGACCAATTCCAATTTCTAATCAAAGAATAGACTACCAGAACTAAACTAGTTTTTCTTGTCGGAACTCACCAAGTATCTAGTTGGATAATCAAACTGAATGATGGGTAGATTACCCTAATGAGAGATCAAGGATCCTCATTATGAAACTGGGAATTATAGAAAAAGGGTTTTTGAAACCAATCTCAAACTGGAATCTTACTTGCATTGAAACCTCTGTTTTTTTAATTAAAAGGACTATTTTACGTTAGAATGCTGGAGGAAGCATTTGGCTTATGTTTTTGTAAGAGGAGGTTCGTTTTTGGAACATCCGGCGGGGAGTCGTCAAGGGACGTCGCTCTCTGCAAAGCCTCCTGAGGTCTTGACCAGCCTCGGTACGGTTAAAATGGTGCGCTTCCGGTACGATGGGCGAGGACCGAAGAAGCGGTCCCTGAGTGAAGTGCTAGGACACCTAAGGAGGATCCTAGAGGGTTCTGACCAGGTGATGCATGGGCTCGTGGTTGCTAGGACACCCATGTATACATCGAGGAAGATTTCGGATGGACTAAAAGAAAAAAAATTGGGAACCAAATTTTGATACTGGATATCGTTGGTTGGCCATCTGGTCTTCAACGGAGAGTCCAGAGGATATTATTGTAATACAATGGACTCAGAATTTTGGAAAATGATGATCAGAAATATTATGATTTCTATTGAAAGATTGTTTTAAAGCCAGTCGAATCTGTTATAAATAGTAATTTTATATTGGGTGTGTACGTGGTATGCCTACCTTAATTTTTGCATGAATCGCCAGCTCTAGGGGGCCAGGGAACTCTTTTCCTCGGTACTCGGGCAAAAACAAAACCAATTCTTTATAAAGGAATTCCATCAATATAGTGGTTGGGTGGTTGGCTAACCCATGGGCCAGATGGGGTTAGGCTGGATCGGACGATTCCTGAGAAACAACTACATACGATTAGTTATGTTAATTAGTTTAAATCCTGAGAAGACCTTGTTCTGTGGGAGGGGATCAGTGGTGGATGTAAATCGTAAATGAGGAAAAAAGCGGTGATTCCATGGATCAAGTGCAAGTCTCTTCTTGATCTGACTATGTGACTTCAGGTTTGGTTAGATCAGTTTAACTAGTTAAGACTTTGACTCGTTAGAGTAATTCCCCCATGAGAAGATTTTTTCCATGGAGAAATCGCACGTGCCTTCAGGGTGATGGGAGTCTTCCAGGCCAGGTCTTGGAGGGACCGCCTGGGCTAGTCTCTTATCCCTGGACACCCGTGGGGTGAGGCCCCGAGTGTGGATCCCCGCCCCCAGCTGACACCGGTTTCGCCATCGACGGCGGCGGCAGGGCACCGCGGAGGTGGCAAGGACCTTACAGCTAATATCAGAGCATTGTTGAAAGCTAATAAGGATACACAACTTTTGATAATAAGAAACTCAGAAAAAGCAATTTTCATAATGTATTTTCATTGTGTAAGTCTCATTAATAAATAAATTTTAATCAAAGAAATTATTTTTTTAGATGGAAGTTCCATACTTATCTCGTATCCCCGACCTCACCCAGTCTCACAAGACATGACTGCGTTTGCCTTCAAACATCTCATCTCTTCCGCTAGCAACTCGAACAAGCCAAGTCAGACTCGCACGCCATTTCAAGGATTTATATTTTCCTGACCTAGCGGAGAGACGATGATAGTATAAGTGGTTTGCAGGGCAGTATGTCCATGCCTCTTGTGACCACCGTGCAATGCTGAGGCAAAACCTCTCATTGGCCATGATTCTGATAAAGCTGAAAGTGGTACATGGTGTCATTCTATATCATTCAACGCCTCAGAATTTCAGACTTTCATGCCAAATCTACAGACTCCTTAGTCACTTTATTCCTAAGGAGAAGATAATAGTTCCCTTGGCAGTAAGTGAACGTTTGTATCCAGGCATGGCTATGGCCCACCAGTACCACCGTCTTATGCATCTCCCGTGAGGAGATTTTGATTTCTGGAGCGGAGCTGCTGTATGTACATATTACAACTTTTATATAAATAAAGAAATGTTTTTTGCAGAAAAATTCCCTGTTGTATAAGTGATTGTTTATGGACGAACTGATAAAGAAAAATCTCTTACCGGACATATGTCATAGATCTCCAATAAGATCATTTATCTTGTTTAAGAAATTGTTTCCTGAATCCCTTAAGTCTTAGGATCTTGTGAATGATATCAAAATAAAAAATTAATAATATATCATTTTTGGCATAATCATGAGATGAGGAAACCGTGGCCGTCAGCCAGACCCTCTCTCTGAAGGTGATGAGCTTGACCCCGACATTCGCAAGGCTCTTCATAGGACTCAGCCAGGACCCTTCAAAGGAGAAGGGGAGAACCTGGGCGAGGTTGTGGAGACATGGGTGGAAGCTATGGAAGAATATTTTGATGTCACAGGCTACAATGAGCGGAGTAAAATGGCTCTTGCCAGGCTGAAAATAGTGGAAACAGCTAGGGTGGCATGGAGAAACCATTGTGACACCAACCGTCTGGACAGGAATACTCAGTCCTGGAATGACCTTAAAACCTATTGGAGGAAGAGATTTTGTCCCCCTGGGTTTTTGGAAACCAGAATGAACGAATTCTTAGAGCTAAAGCAGGGGAGAAAAACCATCAAGGAATACCACTTCGCTCTTCTACTCAAATATTCACCACCTCTAGTTGAAGAGCAACTCATGGTGGCCAGGTTCATTCGGGGAATGAATGAACCCTTGGACACACTGGTCAAGAATGTCAAGCCAGTGTCCATGGCTGAAGCTATCAGAATGGCGGACTTTGCCAAAGCCTTCATCATGAAAGTCCCGCCGTTCGGGGTACTAGCAGCGGAAGTAGCACTTCATGCGCGGGGCAGGGATCCACACTCGGGGCCTCGCCCACGGATATCCGGACAAGAGACTAATCCGTCGGTTTGTCCAAAACCGAAACCGGAAAAACTTCCTTTACCCGGAAAGCATGGGCGATTCCACCAGGATAACTCTTTACTCTAACGTAGTCAAGATCATTACGGATCAACTGATCTGACTGTACCTTTAACGATACTTGGTCAAATCAAGGAAGAAACTTGCACTTGGATCATTGGGATCAACGCTTTTTTCCCCATCAAGAGGCACAGCCGTTGATTCCTATCCATAGAACAATTTCTATCCGAGATTTACTTCATCTATCGTAATAATAGAATTTAAATCTCGATTTACGGATCCATCAGTCCAGCCTAACCCCATCCGATCCCATGGGTTAGCCAACCGCCCAACCACTGTAGTGATGGGATCCAATTTGGAATTTGGTTAGGTTTTGTCCCGGGTACCAAGGAAAAGAGTTCCAAGGCCCCCTAGCCGGAAGTTCATGCGAACATAAAACTAGCCACACCACTTACACACCCAATATGAAATTGCCTTTTTCTTAGCATCAGCTAACTTTAAAACAATCCTTTAAGGAAACCATAGTACCACTGATCACAATCTTCCAATTTATCCAGTTGATTCATAATTTCCCATCATTCCTTCATCAGAGTATCTATGGCATCATTGGCAACTAGAACGCTCACCACCTGTCCACACAGGGGCCTTTTCAATAGTTCCTAGCCCATAATACTTGGCAATATAATCACTTATAAAAATCAAGATGGACTCTCGTTGAAGATCAGCAAGATCAACCAACAGATCCATATAAAGAGCCATGGACTCATCCATTGAAGACCAGCAAGGTCAATCAACCAGATCCACGCTCGGTTTCACAAAACAACTCTTACTCCTTGTTCGAATATCTTCCTCGACGCACGTGTGGGTATCTTCGGCGACCCAGAGCCCGAGCACCGTATGGTCAGCACCCTCTAGGATCCTTCGCAGGTGACCTAGCGCTTCACTCATAGGCCGCTTCCTTGGTCCCTCATCCACCGTACCGGAAGCTCACCATTTAAATCGAACCGAGGCTGGTCAAGACCTCGGTCGACCTTGCTACGCGAGACGTCCTCCATTGACTCTCCGTCAGCAGTTGCAACTTTAACAGTTAGGTCTTCATGACCTTAATCCACAAGACGGTCAAAATGCTTCCCCAGCATTCTTGACATAAAACAGTCATTTACAAACAGTTAGGTCTTCATGACCTTAATCCACAAGACGGTCAAAATGCTTCCCCAGCATTCTTGACATAAAACAGTCATTTACAAACAGTCACACAAAATACAGTTTCTAAATCGAACTCTCGTCTTTCCACATTATCTTTCCTTAGTCCACATTCCATTCAATGTGTACTCATTCTCATCCATTTCCTCATATCGATGACACCTTAATTCACATACACATTCACATTCACATCCATACATCCACATTTACATGCATACATCCATTTTCACATCCTCATTTATACATCCACATCCCATATCCTCATTCATACATACACATCCATATCCACATCCATACATCCACATCCACATCCACATTCACATCCATACATCCACATCCACATGCATACCTCCATTTTCACATCCTCATTTATACATCCGCATCCCATATCTACATTCATACATACACATCCATATCCACATCCACATCCACATTCATATTCACATCTATATATCCACATCTACATGCATACATCCATTATCACGTCCTCATTCATACATCCACATCCACATACATACATACATCCACATCCACATTCCCATTCACATCTATACATCCACATCTACATCCACATACATACATACATCCACATCCACATTCACATACATACATCCACATCCACATCCACATTCCCATTCACATCTATACATCCATATCTATATCCACATTCATATACATCCACATCCACATTCCCATTCACATCTATACATCCACATCTACATCCACATACATACATACATCCACATCCACATTCCCATTCACATCTATACATCCACATCTACATCCATATTCACATACATCCACATCCACATTCCCATTCACATCTATACATCCACATCCACATTCACATACATCCACATCCACATTCCCATTCACATCTATACATCCACATCTACATCCACATACATACATACATCCACATCCACATTCTCATTCACATCTATACATCCACATCTACATCCACATTCACATCCACATTCCCATTCACATCTATACATCCACATCTACATCCACATACATACATACATCCACATCCACATTCCCATTCACATCTATACATCCATATCTATATCCACATTCATATACATCCACATCCACATTCCCATTCACATCTATACATCCACATCTACATCCACATACATACATACATCCACATCCACATTTCCATTCACATCTATACATCCACATCTACATCCATATTCACATACATACATCCACATCTACATACATACATCCACATCTACATACATACATCCATACATCCACATCTACATACATACATCCATTTTCACATCCTCATTCATACTTACACATCCACATACATACATACACATCCGTATCTACATCTATACATCCACATCCACACCAACATTCACATTCATACATATACATCTACATGTATACATCCACATCACATTCATACAACCATATTACATCCATTCACATCCCATATACATCTTAACACATTCTATCACATCTCATACACATCCCATATACATCTTAACACATCCTAACTCATCTTAACACATTCTATCACATCTCATACACATCTAATCACATCTTTTTACATCTCATACACCTCTTATCACATCCTATCACTTTTCATACGCATCTTATCAAATCTTATCACATCTCATACACCTCTTATCACATCTTATCACATTTCATATCTTTTTTAAGAGAATAAGATTTCTCTACACATTTATTTATGCATAAATTCCATTTAAGGAGACTAACACTTTCGAAATTAAAATCAATCTTTTATGCATCTTCTTATGCATAAATTCAATTTAGTAGGAATTACACTTTTAGAATAAAAGAATTTCTCTTATATCTAAGTTATGCATAAAATCCATTTATGAGGAAAATCACACTTTTAGTATAAAAAGAATATCTTTTATGCATACCTCTATGCATGAAATTCAATTATGATAAAAGTCACACTTTTATAATAAAATAATCAACCTTTATGCATACCTCTATGCATGAAATTCAATATAATAAAAGACACACTTTTATAATAAGATAATCAACTTTTATGCATACCTTTATACATGAAATTCAAATATGATAAAAGTAACACTTTTGATATAAAAATTTATCCATTGTATATACTTCTATGCATGAAATAAAAATGATAAAAGTAACACTTTTGATATAAAAATTTATCCTTTATGCCTACTTCTATGCATGAAAATAACAATTGATAAAAATAACACTTTTGATATAAAAATTTATCCATTATGCATACTTCTATGCATGAAAATAAAAATGGTAAAAGTAACACTTTTGATATAAAAATTTATCTATTATGCATACTTCTATGCATGAAAATAAAAATGGTAAAAATAACACTTTTGATATAAAAATTTATCCATTATGCATACTTCTATGCATGAAAATAAAAATGGTAAAAATAACACTTTTGATATAAAAATTTATCCATTATGCATACTTCTATGCATGAAATAAAAATGGTAAAAATAACACTTTTGATATAAAAACTTATCCTTTATGCATGATATTAAAATTTAATTTCTCCATGATTATAATGAAATTTTTTCAATTAATCTAGGATGATAATTCCTAGAATATGGTAGGAAGTCCTCTTTTTATGCTTTGAATGAAATTATTTTATGCATAATTTTTATAAAAATTTTGCCATAGCTCCGCTGCCGCTATGACTGATAAATCTCAATTTTTCTAAGGGATAAAGTTTATCATTAAGGAATTAATTAAAATGATCTCTAATTGGATTATTAATCCATAATGGATTGAATCATCAATATACATAAAACTAAAAGCATAGAAAAAAGCCATTAATTTGGCCTCAAGCATAGCTTAATCTTGGGTTAAGGAAAAGCTTTATGAAAAGCTTGATTTGGATTGAGAATGGGTCATGAGTATGACCATTTCTTGAGTGAGAGAGAGAAATTACATAAAAACCATTAAAATTTAAACATAAATAAAAATTAACTTCAATAGCATTTATTAAATTATGTAACTCTTCATTACTATAAAAAACCATACCAATTAAGCTTCTCAAGCTTGAGAGGGGTTGAGAAGAGAGAAACATTGATAAATTATAGAAAAGATCAATATTCACTAATTACCTTACAAATTGCTTGATTCTTTGTTCACGGTAGAGGCCCCCAACCAATCAATTGGTTAAGTATGTTGATGGAGCCACTAATGGGGATTGAAGAAAGAGGGAAGCTCCAAAAACTAGTGAATTATTAAATGAATTCACAGTTCTTGGCTTAGGTGGAGTAGAGTAACGATGCATAAACACTATCTATTTTTCAACAAGGGGGAGGCTTCTATTTATAGGAAAAATTGAGCTCCTAACCAAACAAACTGATTCTAGAATTTTCTAAATCAGTTTGGTCAATATTTGACCATTTTTAGGTCAGTTAAGCTAACTTTTTGGAACTAGACTTGAATGAGGAGAGAGGAGAGATGAAATATCTCAATTTTTATGAGATTAAAACTCATTCAAGCATGTGAAATATGCACCTCCTTTAAAGAACTCCCCTTCCTTACATATGTGTCATAATGGAATCATTTTAATATTGCTCATAGTTTTTTTTTACTAATAAACCTTGTACATTTTCAACTCTTCATCTTATGTGAAATATGCACCTCCTTTAAAGAACTCCCCTTCCTTACATATGTGTCATAATGGAATCATTTTAATATTGCTCATAGTTTGTTACTAATAAACCTTGTACATTTTCAACTCTTCATCTTATGTGAGCATTTACTCATTTTTGGATACCCAAAATATCTCATATTTTTAATATTGCTCATAGTTTTTTACTAATAAACCTTGTACATTTTCAACTCTTCACCTCATGTGAGCATTTACTGATTTTTGGGTATTTTCTTTTTACAATTTGGATTTATCTCCTCCCTACACATGGATTGATGCTATTGGCCCATAGGAACCTTAATTGGACCATAGTCTAAAGATTTCTGAAAATCTAGACCCTTAGGCTAAGGTTCTTTATACCTATTTCCAATTAATTCCAATTGCACATTGGAAAATTCTTTTTAAATTTCTGTTTCAGGGGAACTCATCTGAATTATAAGAGATATTTTTCTATCCAAAAATATTCAAAATCTGAATATTCTCTCTCTAGAATAATTTTCTCTCTCTAAGCTGAAACAGTTAAAAACAAGGTCTTTATATTTCTGAAGAGGGATTGATTACAGGGGAAGATACTAGACATCAAAAAGGGGGTTGGGGGAGGAATCTTACATTCTACCCCACTTAAAAAACGCGAGATGTCCTCATCTCGCAACTTGGGATAATTTCGCAAGATGCACGAATATGAGACTTAGAGAAAAATTTTAATCAAGATTAACCACCAAGAAAAGTCTTAAAGGGAGCAAGATTCAAAATAAGAACAAGATTTAAACTTTATTCATTCTCGAAACTTATACAGTAAAGATAGAAGAACTCTTTACACTTCCATAAGCCCGTCCATCATATGGTCACAAAAGCAGTCCTCACAAGCTGCACAAGTATAGGGTAACTCATCTATGGGAATGATTCTGCTGGTTATTGCTGCACCTATCTCAGTGGTATGAGGTGATCTAACAAAAGGACCTCTGAGAGGCAAGCCAAAAACGGGGTAAAGGCATATCTTCTCATGAGGAAGAAAACATGCCAATAAGAAGACCCGCTCAGAAAACCCAAGATGCCTTGATCTCATGACGCAGTAGTATCGGGGACCCAATCCCAAAGCTTCAATAGCCATGGCCAAGCGGACATTATTACGAAAATGTTGTTGACCCCAGGGTGTTACCCTAGTTATGTCTTGATAGGTCCGCCATTTGGTCTGCGCTACAGAAGTTCCCAAGTGAGGGAAAAGTGAGCGCTCATACTATTCTATAAAATCCTTCTTCACAGACTCACTTGCGTCTTGAAGGTGAGGAATCATTATGGATAAAACTAGTTCTTGTTGCCAAGCCATGGAGGAGATTAAGAAAGAAAGGAGATCGATGGAAGTAAGATTACTGTGAGCGACAAGTAAAAGTTACGACTTATATAAAGGAAGGAGCTAGCGTAACCTAGAAGCCAACGGTAACTTGCCACTGAAGTTTTACCGTCTTTCCATGATTTGGGTTTGGCACATTTTTCTATAGAAGGCATTAAGAACTTTGAGATGAGGAGATAAAAGAAGCTTGTAGGCTAAGTCACCTACTTTCATTGAATTCAGATAAGGTTCACAATATCTGGGGGATAACTTCTTATACTCCCCAAGAGATAAAGAACTTCTTTTTGGGCCGTACTCGAATGAAAACCAAAACCGTGGTATCCAAAACACCGATTTTCACTTCTAAACTCATTGTTCTGAATCCTTAAAACAGGTGGGACTCCTGAGAAGTATTCTAGGAAAAGGATCTTTCTTTTTTTTTTATATACAGAATCTTTCTTTTATTTTAGAGAGGGAATAATTATAAGATCAAAAGGGAGATTCTTACTCCTATATACCTCGAAGGTTGGGGAGGAATCTTACATTCTACCCCACTTAAAAAAGTGCGAGATGTCCTCATCTCGCAAGATAGAGGATAACTCTTTTTCTTAAGATCCAATTTTATTCTGGAGTTCCTTATATTCTGGTCAACCCAACAGAATACTGGGATAAATATCCCTTAGAACTCATCAACAATTCATTCAGATCATATCATTCATATCTTTAACATAATGGTCCATTGGACCGAAAAATTTCCTTCTGAACATTCCTCCATGGAAATTTTAGTCAAGCAAGTTCTTAATTTTTCATCCCTTAACTTGATCCACCAAGTCAAGTATTAATAGTAGCAATCTGACGGCACAATCCACTAATCTCATAGTGATTTGCTGAAATCATTATCATCATTCCAGTTATGAATATCATCACAGGGACTCGTCCCATTCATCCTCATTGAGGCTTCGCTCAGCTTATTACATTTCAACCAAATTTCAAGGATCATCATTTTTCAATCAGAATCCAAATCAATTCATCAATTCTCAAACAGAATTAAAAATCATATCAACCACATTCAAAATCATCCTCTGGATAGCATTAACGCTTATAATTTCAAGTCTTAGATTTACTCGTATATACTGTCAGTAAAGAGCTGCACTATACTCTCGGTATATACGGGTAGTCACGGCCCTTGGAATTATAGGGTAAATACCATCATGTCTAGGCCTCAAGCAAGTCAGGGATTCTGTATAACTGCGATACTTCTATCTAAAGACCCAATATCCAAATTACGAATCTCAATTTGAATATCAAATTGTATAAATTATATCACACAATTACAACCTTTTTGTGATTCTTGATAAATTTTTGACATATTTGGCTTCTCGGTTGATCCTCATTAACCAAATGCTCTGATACCAACTGTGAGATCCCGTTCTCCACCGCGCAACGGATTCGGGGTACTAGCAGCGGAAGTAGCACTTCATGCGCGGGGCAAGGATCCACACTCGGGGCCTCGCCCACGGATATCCGGACAAGAGACTAATCCGTCGGTTTGTCCAAAACCGAAACTGGAAAAACTTCCTTTACCCGGAAAGCATGGGCGATTCCACCAGGATAACTCTTTACTCTAACGTAGTCAAGATCATTACGGATCAACTGATCTGACTGCACCTTTAACGGTACTTGGTCAAATCAAGGAAGAAACTTGCACTTGGATCATTGGGATCAACGCTTTTTTCCCCATCAAGAGGCACAGCCGTTGATTCCTATCCATAGAACAATTTCTATCCGGGATTTACTTCATCTATCGTAATAATAGAATTTAAATCTCGATTTACGGATCCATCAGTCCAGCCTAACCCCATCCGATCCCATGGGTTAGCCAACCGCCTAACCACTGTAGTGATGGGATCCAATTTGGAATTTGGTTAGGTTTTGTCCCGGGTACCAAGGAAAAGAGTTCCAAGGCCCCCTAGCCGAAAGTTCATGCGAACATAAAACTAGCCACACCACTTACACACCCAATATGAAATTGCCTTTTTCTTAGCATCAGCTAACTTTAAAACAATCCTTTAAGGAAACCATAGTACCACTGATCACAATCTTCCAATTTATCCAGTTGATTCATAATTTCCCATCATTCCTTCATCAGAGTATCTATGGCATCATTGGCAACTAGAACGCTCACCACCTGTCCACACAGGGGCCTTTTCAATACTTCCTAGCCCATAATACTTGGCAATATAATCACTTATAAAAATCAAGATGGACTCTCGTTGAAGATCAGCAAGATCAACCAACAGATCCATATAAAGAGCCATGGACTCATCCATTGAAGACCAGCAAGGTCAATCAACCAGATCCATGCTCGGTTTCAAAAAACAACTCTTATTCCTTGTTCGAATATCTTCCTCGACGCACGTGTGGGTATCTTCGGCGACCCAGAGCCCGAGCACCGTATGGTCAGCACCCTCTAGGATCCTTCGCAGGTGACCTAGCGCTTCACTCATAGGCCGCTTCCTTGGTCCCTCATCCACCGTACCGGAAGCTCACCATTTAAATCGAACCGAGGCTGGTCAAGACCTCGGTCGACCTTGCTACGCGAGACATCCTCCATTGACTCTCCGTCAGCAGTTGCAACTTTAACAGTTAGGTCTTCATGACCTTAATCCACAAGACGGTCAAAATGCTTCCCCAGCATTCTTGACATAAAACAGTCATTTACAAACAGTTAGGTCTTCATGACCTTAATCCACAAGACGGTCAAAATGCTTCCCCAGCATTCTTGACATAAAACAGTCATTTACAAACAGTCACACAAAATACAGTTTCTAAATCGAACTCTCGTCTTTCCACATTATCTTTCCTTAGTCCACATTCCATTCAATGTGTACTCATTCTCATCCATTTCCTCATATCGATGACACCTTAATTCACATACACATTCACATTCACATCCATACATCCACATTTACATGCATACATCCATTTTCACATCCTCATTTATACATCCACATCCCATATCCTCATTCATACATACACATCCATATCCACATCCATACATCCACATCCACATCCACATTCACATCCATACATCCACATCCACATGCATACCTCCATTTTCACATCCTCATTTATACATCCGCATCCCATATCTACATTCATACATACACATCCATATCCACATCCACATCCACATTCATATTCACATCTATATATCCACATCTACATGCATACATCCATTATCACGTCCTCATTCATACATCCACATCCACATACATACATACATCCACATCCACATTCCCATTCACATCTATACATCCACATCTACATCCACATACATACATACATCCACATCCACATTCACATACATACATCCACATCCACATCCACATTCCCATTCACATCTATACATCCATATCTATATCCACATTCATATACATCCACATCCACATTCCCATTCACATCTATACATCCACATCTACATCCACATACATACATACATCCACATCCACATTCCCATTCACATCTATACATCCACATCTACATCCATATTCACATACATCCACATCCACATTCCCATTCACATCTATACATCCACATCTACATCCACATTCACATACATCCACATCCACATTCCCATTCACATCTATACATCCACATCTACATCCACATACATACATACATCCACATCCACATTCTCATTCACATCTATACATCCACATCTACATCCACATTCACATCCACATTCCCATTCACATCTATACATCCACATCTACATCCACATACATACATACATCCACATCCACATTCCCATTCACATCTGTACATCCATATCTATATCCACATTCATATACATCCACATCCACATTCCCATTCACATCTATACATCCACATCTACATCCACATACATACATACATCCACATCCACATTTCCATTCACATCTATACATCCACATCTACATCCATATTCACATACATACATCCACATCTACATACATACATCCACATCTACATACATACATCCATACATCCACATCTACATACATACATCCATTTTCACATCCTCATTCATACTTACACATCCACATACATACATACACATCCGTATCTACATCTATACATCCACATCCACACCAACATTCACATTCATACATATACATCTACATGTATACATCCACATCACATTCATACAACCATATTACATCCATTCACATCCCATATACATCTTAACACATTCTATCACATCTCATACACATCCAATATACATCTTAACACATCCTAACTCATCTTAACACATTCTATCACATCTCATACACATCTAATCACATCTTTTTACATCTCATACACCTCTTATCACATCCTATCACTTTTCATACGCATCTTATCAAATCTTATCACATCTCATACACCTCTTATCACATCTTATCACATTTCATATCTTTTTTAAGAGAATAAGATTTCTCTACACATTTATTTATGCATAAATTCCATTTAAGGAGACTAACACTTTCGAAATGAAAATCAATCTTTTATGCATCTTCTTATGCATAAATTCAATTTAGTAGGAATTACACTTTTAGAATAAAAGAATTTCTCTTATATCTAAGTTATGCATAAAATCCATTTATGAGGAAAATCACACTTTTAGTATAAAAAGAATATCTTTTATGCATACCTCTATGCATGAAATTCAATTATGATAAAAGTGACACTTTTACAATAAAATAATCAACCTTTATGCATACCTCTATGCATGAAATTCAATATAATAAAAGACACACTTTTATAATAAGATAATCAACTTTTATGCATACCTTTATACATGAAATTCAAATATGATAAAAGTAACACTTTTGATATAAAAATTTATCCATTATATATACTTCTATGTATGAAATAAAAATGATAAAAGTAACACTTTTGATATAAAAATTTATCCTTTATGCCTACTTCTATGCATGAAAATAACAATTGATAAAAATAACACTTTTGATATAAAAATTTATCCATTATGCATACTTCTATGCATGAAAATAAAAATGGTAAAAGTAACACTTTTGATATAAAAATTTATCTATTATGCATACTTCTATGCATGAAAATAAAAATGGTAAAAATAACACTTTTGATATAAAAATTTATCCATTATGCATACTTCTATGCATGAAAATAAAAATTGTAAAAATAACACTTTTGATATAAAAATTTATCCATTATGCATACTTCTATGCATGAAATAAAAATGGTAAAAATAACACTTTTGATATAAAAACTTATCCTTTATGCATGATATTAAAATTTAATTTCTCCATGATTATAATGAAATTCTTTCAATTAATCTAGGATGATAATTCCTAGAATATGGTAGGAAGTCCTCTTTTTATGCTTTGAATGAAATTATTTTATGCATAATTTTTATAAAAATTTTGCCATAGCTCCCCTGCTATGACTGATAAATCTCAATTTTTCTAAGGGATAAAGTTTATCATTAAGGAATTAATTAAAATGATCTCTAATTGGATTATTAATCCATAATGGATTGAATCATCAATATACATAAAACTAAAAGCATAGAAAAAAAACATTAATTTGGCCTCAAGCATAGCTTAATCTTGGGTTAAGGAAAAGCTTTATGAAAAGCTTGATTTGGATTGAGAATGGGTCATGAGTATGACCATTTCTTGAGTGAGAGAGAGAAATTACATAAAAACCATTAAAATTTAAACATAAATAAAAATTAACTTCAATAGCATTTATTAAATTATGTAACTCTTCATTACTATAAAAAACCATACCAATTAAGCTTCTCAAGCTTGAGAGGGGTTGAGAAGAGAGAAACATTGATAAATTATAGAAAAGATCAATATTCACTAATTACCTTACAAATTGCTTGATTCTTTGTTCACGGTAGAGGCCCCCAACCAATCAATTGGTTAAGTATGTTGATGGAGCCACTAATGGGGATTGAAGAAAGAGGGAAGCTCCAAAAACTAGTGAATTATTAAATGAATTCACAGTTCTTGGCTTAGGTGGAGTAGAGTAACGATGCATAAACACTATCTATTTTTCAACAAGGGGGAGGCTTCTATTTATAGGAAAAATTGAGCTCCTAACCAAACAAACTGATTCTAGAATTTTCTAAATCAGTTTGGTCAATATTTGACCATTTTTAGGTCAGTTAAGCTAACTTTTTGGAACTAGACTTGAATGAGGAGAGAGGAGAGATGAAATATCTCAATTTTTATGAGTTTAAAACTCATTCAAGCATGTGAAATATGCACCTCCTTTAAAGAACTCCCCTTCCTTACATATGTGTCATAATGGAATCATTTTAATATTGCTCATAGTTTTTTTTTACTAATAAACCTTGTACATTTTCAACTCTTCATCTTATGTGAAATATGCACCTCCTTTAAAGAACTCCCCTTCCTTACATATGTGTCATAATGGAATCATTTTAATATTGCTCATAGTTTTTTACTAATAAACCTTGTACATTTTCAACTCTTCATCTTATGTGAAATATGCACCTCCTTTAAAGAACTCCCCTTCCTTACATATGTGTCATAATGGAATCATTTTAATATTGCTCATAGTTTGTTACTAATAAACCTTGTACATTTTCAACTCTTCATCTTATGTGAGCATTTACTCATTTTTGGATACCCAAAATATCTCATATTTTTAATATTGCTCATAGTTTTTTACTAATAAACCTTGTACATTTTCAACTCTTCACCTCATGTGAGCATTTACTGATTTTTGGGTATTTTCTTTTTACAATTTGGATTTATCTCCTCCCTACACATGGATTGATGCTATTGGCCCATAGGAACCTTAATTGGACCATAGTCTAAAGATTTCTGAAAATCTAGACCCTTAGGCTAAGGTTCTTTATACCTATTTCCAATTAATTCCAATTGCACATTGGAAAATTCTTTTTAAATTTCTGTTTCAGGGGAACTCATCTGAATTATAAGAGATATTTTTCTATCCAAAAATATTCAAAATCTGAATATTCTCTCTCTAGAATAATTTTCTCTCTCTAAGCTGAAACAGTTAAAAACAAGGTCTTTATATTTCTGAAGAGGGATTGATTACAGGGGAAGATACTAGACATCAAAAAGGGGGTTGGGGGAGGAATCTTACACTCATACTTTAAAAGATTTCAGACACCGAGAAGTTCTTCCAACTTTTCGCCTCCAAAGAGACACCAAGGTCCTAACCAGAATGTGGAGACGAGAAGCTTCAGAAATGAAGGAAGGCCTTTCCCTCGAAGTACCTTCTCAGGAACTCCGGCTCTCTCGAGAATGCAAAGGGAAGAGCTTCGAAGCGAGAACAAATGCTTCAGATGTCAGGGATTTGGGCACCAACTCAAGGATTGCCCATCTCCTTCGGTGGGCCAAGGAAGCCAGGGTCCTTGAGTTCAGAGACGGACTCCTTCATTTTAGTCCAATCAGGATCGCCCGCGCGCCAGAATCAGGGTAACCCAAGAAGAGTGCCATCTCATCCTGCAACCTCCATGCAATGTAGTCTCCGAACTCTCGTCCAGAATTAGAATAACCAAACAGAGAGAGTTCCACCTCGAACTGCAGCAGCGAGAGCAGTCACCATAGCTGAGGAAGTAGAGGAAGAGAAAGGACAGATCTATGCAGCCATAGAGCATCAGGGGAATAACCGTCAGTTCTCAGTCCTCTAGACTCCAGCAGAGTAGTAGGGTAAGCAATTCAAGCTTTTGATTGATTCAGGCAGTACTCATTCTTTTATTTCCCCAGGATGTCTATGTAAATTAGTCCTAAATCAAAAATCAAGGAAACCTATGCAAGTGGAATTAGCCAGTGGGAAGATTCTTTTCACTCACCTTGAGACTCACCTTATTCAGTTTAGCCTAGATGGGAACATAACAAAGTGCCAGTTCAGAGTCCTACCCCTGGGAATATATGATGGAATCCTTGGGGGTTGGCTCCAAAAGAATCAGGCTGACATTCATTGTCACAAAGGAACCATCTCTTTCCTTGACCTTCACGGGAATCGTGTATCAAGGAATTGGAATTTTTGGATCCCCAGTGCTACAATAAGTCAAGGCTTCCAAAGTATTAAAAGGGTTCAGAAAGAAGCAAGCTGTGTACATCGTTAAAATGAATCCAGTAGACATAAAATGTAAGGCTAAAGAACCAGAGTGGTTAAGTGAGTATGCAGATGTATTTCCTAAAGAGCTGACTGAGATGCCTCCATCTCGTGAAGTAGATCATGAGATCGAATTAACCCCAGTAGCCCAACGTGCATACAAAATGCCAGTCCTTGAAGCCATAGAACTTAAGGAACAGTTAAGACAACTGTTAGAACAGGGATTGGTCAAACCGAGTGTCTTACCTTGGGGTGCACCCGTTCTCTTTCAAAAGAAGAAAGATGGAACGTTAAGACTCTGTATTGACTACAAAGGACTACCACATCAGAATCAAGGAGCAGGACATCGCAAAAGGACAGCATTCAATACTCGCGATGGGCATTATGAGTTCACAATCATGCCGTTTGGATTGACTAATGCCCCGAGGACATTCAATCGTCTTATGCAAGATATTCTCAGAGAATACTTGGATGATTTTGTTTTTGTCTTATTTGATGATATCTTGGTATACTCAAAGAATGCTGTAGACCATGAAGATCATGTGTGCAAGGTCCTCGAAATCCAAAGGAAATACCAACTCTTTGCAAAGAAGAGCAAATGTTCTTTCTCTGTTGACCAGGTGGAATACTTGGGATTCATAGTGTCAAAGGATGGGATTTCTCCTGACCCCGCAAAGATCCAAGTAGTCATCATAGAATGGCCAGAACCCAAGTCAATAAAGGAAGTCAGAGGATTCCCAGGGTTAACCAGATGGTATAGGATCTTTATACCTAGGTATGCTCAGATAGCATCCCCCTTAACTAAACTTCTCAAGAAGAGTACACTTTTTTCAGTGGACTGCAATGTGTCAAAGTGCCTGATAAGCTAAAGACAGTCTTAGTAACCAACCCTTTCCTTAACTTGCCAGATTTTACCAAACCCTTTGAGGGTACTGATGCCAGTGGGTTTGTTGCCTTAGGTGGTGCTCTAATGTAGGAAGGTCATGCAGTGGCCTATGAATCCAGAAAACTCAGAACACATGAGAGGAATTATGCCATCCATGACTTGGAGTTACTCTCAGTAGTGTATGCTCTGAAGTTGTGGAGACATTATCTTTTGGGACAAGGGTTCACCTTGATGAAACAGATCATCAAAGTTTGAAGTGGATCTTCACCCAAAGGGATCCCAACATGCGTCAAAGGAGATGGATGCAAACCCTATAGGAATTTGATTTTGAAATAAAGTATCGGCCGGGGAAAGAAAATGTGGTTGCAGATGCGCTCAGCAGAAAAGCCTCCTTGCTTGCAATAACAGTGGTGTCAAATCCATTGATCAATGAAGCAAAGGAGAAAATCTTACAGGACGAATTCTTTGCCCCTATTTCTACCCTTCTGATGTAAGAAAGCAAGACTCCTCAAGAAATAAGTTGAGTTCTTGGATACAAACTGGACGAAGGATGCATGTTTTATAATAATCGGCTATGTATCCCAATGATGAGGGAATAAAGGGAAGAATTCTGAGAGAAGCCCATGATAGCCTGATAGCTGGACATCCAGGGTTTATAAAAACGTGTATGTCTATGAAGAAAAGCTTCTTCTGGCCAGGACTCAAAAAGGATGTACTTGATCATGTGCGGAAATGCTTAATGTGCCAAAGAGTCAAGGGAGAGAGAGACAAGATGCCAGGGAAACTGTAGCCTCTAGACATTCCACAGATGAAGTGGGAATGCATCAGCTTTGTCACTACAAGGGATCGGGCTCATACCCGCGCTCCTAGCCGCTAAAAATGACTTGTGAAAAAAAGTAGCGGGCCCGTGTATCAATGCGTGTATCATCGCGGCCATAGACATGCATGTAAAAGCGCGTGTATAGGACGTGCCAGACGCGCTTATACACGGGTGTCAGATGTACTCAGACGCGTTGATACATGCGTCTAGACACGCGTTTTTTTAATTTAGATGTGCTTATACACGCGTAATTGTCAGTTTTGACGCATTAATACACACATATTTTACAGATTATCCGTGTATATACACGTAATTTTTAGCAGTTCTGACGCGTTTATACACGCGAACAAAGAGCAAAAAAAAAATCCAGAGAGTGCTATTTGGTGCCTGAATACTGTTCCAGCATTCCAGCACCCAATAACACTCTCTGGATTTTTTTTTTTTTGTGCATTAGACCATCCACGAAGAACATATGCACGAGGGAGATTAAGACAAGAACGACATGAATGCATACATTGTCAATACACGATTCAAGACAGACATGAATGTAATACTATCGATTCACGATTCAATATTACTATCAAAATTTCATACATGTATACAAGGGAGTCCATATCTCGAAGTAGCCCATGGCTTCAATTTACAAAAAAATATATACAACCACATCCTCAATATGGAATGTGATACTATAAGTCTGAGTACTACTCAGACCCAGATGATGACTCGGTGCTCCCTCCATGCTCAAATGAGCTCACATCAGTCGGAATGTCCGATGAGTGCTCACGTCCACCCTCTGCAGTGGCGGCGGGTGGATCACCAGCAGCTTGCGCCTGTTCAAGTAATATATAGTATATAAGTATATATATATGTAATTCAATAAACCAAAATCATTCGTTTAGAATTTTCAAGTACCTGTTGACCATATGGTCTCATGGCCATCTCAAATTGCGCATCCGTAATATGTCCCTCGGCTCTGAAGATGGCCCACGTGTCACGTCTGCTATGCCTGCGAGCATACGCAGTATCGTGGGTTGTGGGCTTCCTCCTCGTAACCCGTCCGCTGTATCATAATCAACACAATTTGTAAGATTAAAACAGTCATAGAATCAATGAATTAAGTAAACAATCAAATAAAGTGGCAAGATACTTACGAACAATCATAGAATCAATGAATTAAGTAAACAATCAAATAAAGTGGCAAGATACTTACGAACTCTGCCTCCCATGACTCGATGCCGCCAGATCCGAAATGCGAAGATCCAATGGTCTCCATCTGGATCCGTCGTGCCTCCACATGCTGCCTGCTCTTCACACCACCCTCTGCTCGTTTCTTTGCCTCCTTCCACTCACGTTTGTGCGCAGTGTGGTAGGTTTCTCGACAGGATAGCCACCCGCAGCTACATTTAGCCGGTCATCGTACGCGAGTTTTTTAAGGTGAGATCTTTTATTACTTAAGATCTCCCTTATTCGCGTCCTTCCCCATACATCCGAGAATGTAGCATGTGGGGGAATGGGGTACCGACTATGTACAGCCTCTATCACCTCCCCAACTAATCGGCTATTTTGATCTTTAAATTTAATAAAATAATTTCTATATGAGTTTGATACTACCCTCCCCCTCGCATCCACCATCACTATCCCGCCCCTATCCGTCACATCATAGCAGACCACTCTCTCCACCTCTCTCATCTCCTCCTCTTCCGAACTGTCTCCTCTAACTCTTCTCCCTCTATCTCCTCTCTCACCGCGTGCCCTACTACCTCCCCCACCTCCCCCACCTCCCCCACCAAAGCACCCGCCGCATCCTCCACTCCCACTCTTCCTACTGCTGCGGGTGGAGTCACGACTGGGGGATTGTCTACGTGACGGTGGCTGTGAGCCCTGACGTGACAGTGGCTCTGAGGGAGCACGTGATGGTGGTTGTGAGGGTGTGCGTGAGTGTGTCTGGGATGAGGTATGTCTCCTCGGTGGACGTGAAAGAGGAGAAGCTGCATGCCGTCTCGTCAAACTTGTAGGAATAGACGGCACTAGAGTGCCCTGGATACTCGCGGTAGGGGTATAGACACCAGGCAGGGAAGGAGGGGGATGGGCATACATATACTCTGTAAGCTCAACTGGACCAGGATGGCACCCAAAATGATTCAGCATCTCCATCAGCCAACTGCTGTACGCAAATGGATCGGATGAAGAACCTGGAATATCCATAAAGAACCTGCAACAAAAATCTTCATGTACATCATGGGCTGTCTCTTGACTCACACAAATATCATCATTCAAGTCAGTTGTGTTGCTTGCAAATCATAGAAATAGGAAACGTAGTCTCGTGTATACACCCGTGCAGAAACGCGTGTATACACCCGTCAAAAAACGCGTGTATACACCCGTCCAAAAACGCGTGTATATCCGCGTGAACAGACTCTGCAGACAGGGTACACGCGCTTTTATACGCGTTTCTACACGCGACCTGCGAAATTTTTTTTTTCAAAAGGACCGACCTCCGACAAAGACAAAGTGTCCTTATAAAAGGACCATTGTCGCCCCTGTCAGAATCATTCACCCAATCGTGTGCACAGAAGCAAAAGGACGGAGACAAACCCAAAAAACAAAGAGAAAATAGCATAAACAAATCTGAGGAAGGAGACAAGGCACAGGACAAACTGACTCACCTCTGAAAAAGTGAGTCTTCTTTCTTGCTCGGTTTCCTCCCGTGTGTGCTCCTTCTCTGCTCCCTCCTTGCACTTAGGTTTCGTTTCTGTTGGAAGAGGCGAAAACGAAAGCAGTGTTGATATGTTAGTTCAAAATCTATATTTGGGGAAGGCGGGCTATTTTTAGTTTAAACAGACCGTCGCGTTTATAAACGCGTGTATGTTCGCGTGTATGAAAATTTAGCTGCGTTTATACACGCGTTTTGCAGGAATTACCCGCGTTAATATACGCGATTTTTAGGAAATAGCCGCGTTAATACACGCAATTTTTAGGAAACAGCCGCGTCAATACATGCGATTTTTATACTTTCATTAAAAACATATTATAATTTTGTGTTTTCTGGTTTGTACATAGGATGTCATCAACCTCTTCAAGCAGTTCTGGGGAAGATGAGACAATGCGTCATCGTAATCGCGATGTGTGGTTGGGACAACGGATCAAATGTATGTGTAATCGATGTCAAGGATGCATTGTACGAGCACATCGAATTACCTTGAATCACGTCTCCATGTATGGAGAATGGAATCAAACAGGTTTAGAGGTGAGTATATGTAAATTGATGGTATTCAAATGACTCATGGTATCCAAATTAAATTAATAGAGTTGTTATATATAAACTCTAATTGAAGCAAGATGCAGTACCACACCCTAACATGGTACCCTACGCGCGACGAGAGCACGCAAAGCGTCGACGAGATGATGCTGGAGCTTCGGGATCTATTGTCAAAGATGAGTGGGAAAGGGATGACAATAGCCCTGCACCCCACGAAGTTGTGGAAGAGGAGGTGCTTGATGATATGGTGTGGAATCTTTTTAAGGATGATCCCAAAGGTATGGACGACGATGATATGAAACAAGAGCATCTTTACAAGGCTTCATCGACACCGGTGTTTGAAGGGTGCACATTCTCTGTTTTACGTGCTTCACTTGAACTACTCAATATACAAACAGTTTATGGATGGAGCAATGCAAGTCTTGACGCATTATTCAAGTAAACATTCTAACTTACAAATTTGAATTAGTGGTTTAAGGTTTAGGATTTAAGACTAATTATAATTGATGATATTGGATGCAGGCTATTATCAAACATGCTTCCAAAGGAAAATAGACTACCCACCTCAAGAGACATAGTGAGGCGCTATGTGACATCTCTTGGAGGACTGGATTATGATCGCATACATGCATGCGTCAATGATTGCATTCTCTTTTGTGGGACGCATAAGGAGGCTCGACATTGTCCCACTTGTGGTGAAGCAAGGTATAGAACAGATATGAAGAGTTTTGATGTACCTCGTAAAGTCTTGCGACACTTTCCTATAATTCCTCGCATCAAACACATGTTCAAGTGCAAATCCATAGCAGAGCTCATGTCATGGCATTCCTCACATCGATCGGATGATGGCATGTGGAGAATTCCCGCAGACACTCCTGCTTGGAAGCATATTGAAGATGAGTGGCCCAGCTTTAAAACAGAGCCCAGAAACTTGAGACTTGGCCTAGGTATGGATGGAGTGAATCCATTTGGTTTCAAAAGCACCGCATACAGCGTGTGGCCAGTTGTGTTAGTGAATTACAACCTTCCACCATCAATGGCGATCAAGAAGGGACATCTTATGTTATCCCTTCTAATTCCAGGGAAACATAAAGTCAAGCATATGGATGTTTATCTTGAACCATTGATTGATGAGTTGGAGGAACTATGGAGAGGTGTTGCGGTGGTGGACATTAGTAGGCCTCCCTCCTCTTGACACTTCGACTTAAAAGCAGTGTTGATGTGGACAATGCATGACTTTCTAGGATACAGCGATTGTTCTGGTAAGAATTCTAATTACCTCCGTACTCTATTACTATTGGCTATATATATTAATTATACATATTGACTTTATTATTCTAACTTTTATTTATATTTTAACAGGTTTGAAAACATCGGGTAAACATGCATGTCCTGTTTGTGGCCCTTCGTTAGTACATGAGTATGCTGACGGTTTGTGTAAGACCATATTCGATAATCATCATCGATTTCTCCCCTCAGATCATCCTAAATATGTTGCTAGTAAGAGTAACATTCCTCCACAAACACTTCGTGCAAAAGATTGGAAGCGTATTTGGGAGTCTACAACTATTCTTCCTCCAGATGGCATGAACAGGTATAGTAATATTTTTTCAATCTTGTTTTGTGTAGTCTCTAATTGGATTAAAGGTCACATAGAGCAATCCCTTGTGTAGGTACTCCATTTTTTTCCAGCTGCCATATTGGACCCATCTTAAGATCAACCATCTTCTTGATCCCATGCACATCTTCAAGAATGTGGGATCTGGTATTTGGGAACATATTATTGGTAAACGAGACAATGTTAGCATACGTGAGGACTTGCGGGTTGTAGGACGTATGCGTCCCACGAGAGGTGGGTGGGCACGTTCGTCTTCCGCCTGCACCATGGATTATATCAAAGAAAGAGGACAAGGAGGTAAAGCAGGCCATCACCACTTTACGTACTCCCACTGGATGCATGAGATCATTGAAGGGAGCCTTTACAACCACTAAGAAAAGAGGCGTTGAGCAACTATATGGGTTGAAGTCCCACGATTGGCACAAGATGCTTTAGGTAAGTGTTTTCCAAGTCTTGTACGTTGAAATTAAATTTTGTAATGCCATAAACCATACATACATGTGCTCTTATGTGCGCAGTTCATACTACCTACTAGCATCGACCATTGTGCAAATAAGAGTTTGAAAAAATGTATTTATAAGATGGGCGAGCTTGTGAGGTATGTAAAACCCATGTCAGATCACCCTTCATTATACCTTGCAAAATGAACATGCATGAGGTATAACGTACTATTTATTTATTTTTCAGATATGTTAGTTCCAAAGCAATTGATCCAGCCACGTTGGATGATGTGTGTGTTATGGCAGTGGAGGTGGTTTGTTTGGTAGAGGAGACTTTTCCGCAAACCATTCTCACAAGTCAACTACATCTCATTGTGCATTTAGTGGACGAAATCGCTTTATGTGGTATTGTGCATGCACGTTGGATGTTCTTCCTAGAGCGCTTCATGAAGACCTTAAAAGACTTTGTGAGGCAAAGTGCAAGGCCTGAAGGAAGCATGGCCGAGGGTTGGTTGATACAAGAGTCTCTTGTATATATTTCAGAATTTCTTGATCAGGTGGACAGCTCTTTGCCACCCACGACTATGGAGCAATGAAGAGGACTTGAGGATGACCTCTATTGTGCCAAGGAAAAGGACAGAGTAAAGTAATTGACAGAACATTGATTGATGATCTCAATTTCACTTGTATCCTTAATAGTGATGTGATGAGCAGATGGGTTACAAGATATGAGGATGCAAAGACAAAAAGGCAAGCAAAAAGAGCTCTCTTTCGGAGGCAACATGGCTCTCGAAAGGCATACCCTAAGTATCTAGCAACACTTCCGAATGATATCCATGTTGATTGGTTGCATGAGGAAATGGAGAGAGCAGAGAGCGACGAGGGGCTGCATATCACGATGGAAGAATGGGAGTATGCACGAGGATGCATGTTAAAGGTACATAGAACTAATGTTTTGCATTAGTTGTAAGTGATTTGCTTTTAATATTTATTTACATTTCTTACACAAATATTGCTTCTATTTTGGTCCAGTGCACTATGTTCAATGCTATATGGTGTGAAGGCAAGCATTTTCGAACACAAAGAATTGATGAAAAGAGAAATACACAAGATTGCGGTGTCATTAGTGTTACCATATTATAGTAGTGATGTGTGTGAACACACTTAGGACCGCCGGGGCACTTTTTCCCTCACTAGGAGGTTTTTTCCCCCGTGCTTTGTATATACGCCCATTATCTTCTAGGGCTTGTTATCTTTCATTTTTGGCACTTATAATACACTACTGTATTGTGCTCAAGCTTCCTCATCTTCTTGAAGTTGTGTGTGCATTCCTGCAACCCTAATTCCAACAATTGGTATCAGAGCAGGCTTTCTCCCGGGCAGCATCACCGGCACCTGCCGCTTCATCTCCTCCGATTGCGACGAGGTTTCACGAGCGTCTGCAAGTCATTTCGCCCTCCGTTTTTGCATTCCAAGTACTGCGCAGGCAAAATCGTCCTACTGTGCAGATTTTCTGTCAACATTAAAATCTGCAGGACAGGTGCCCATTCGTCTGTTTTGGGCTGTGCTACATAGCACAGGTCGATTTTATACAGGTTTACCTCTTACAGACAGCATTTACATCTAGTAGTACAGTCATTGGCCATGGCTGACAACAATGATGTATTCCGCATGTTGGCTGCTGAGGATAAGTTGGATGGCACCAACTATCCATTGTGGGCATATATGATGCGACATGTATTGGTAGCAAAGGGGTTATGGAACATTGTGCAGGGTATTGATGCACGTCCTATTGTGGCTGGGAATGCTGCAAACACATCAGAAACAGGTACTGTTGATGATGGTGCAGGCACAAGTGCTGTAGCAGCTGTTCGAGAACCACCACTTTCAGCAGAGCAGATTCGTTGGGATGGTAGAGATGCGCAGGCTCATGCCTTGATTGCGCTGTCTGTCAAACGTACCATTATCCCACATATTCACTCCTGTAGGACTTCTAAGGATGCTTGGGATGTACTTGCCACATTGTATCAGGCCAGAAATGAGGCTCGTGTTGCTTACCTCCGAAAACAGTTGGAGAGTGAGCATATGAACGAAGGTGATTCTATGGATAGCTTTTTGACAAAGATCAAGGATTTCAAAGAGCAGCTCATTTCTGCAGATGAAATCCTGTCAGACAGTTCACTTGTACAGACTGTTTTGAATGGTCTACCAGATTCTTATCAGGGTCTTGCTTCCACTCTTCGCTTGATGATGAAAGGCAATCCCAATGCCTTATCATTTGAGGAGTTAGTTTCTGTTTTGCTGCAAGAAGACCAGTCAAGGCAAAACAGGAATATTATGCGTGTCGCAGATCAAGCTTTCGTTGCTAGTCAGAGAAGCGGGAAAGGTAAAGCTGGCTTTTCTTCTAGTAAGCAGAAATCTGCAAATGCTGCGCAACCAAAGAAGGAAGACAAAGATGAGAAGAAGGGTGACAAACAGAAGACATTTTGCAAGTACTGTAAGGGAAATGATCATGTCATCAAAGCGTGTCCTAAGCTGGCTGCGAAAGAGGCTAAGAAGAAAGAGGCTGGTATGGCTGTTGCAGATGCCTCTCCTTCTAACAATGAATCTGCTAATGTTGTGCTAGATACAGAATGGGCATTCAATGCGCAGTGCAGTTATGACCCATCTTTGCATGACACATGTATGTCTGCAGTAGATTCAGATGTATGGTACTTTGACAGTGGTGCCACTAAGCATATCACCTCACAGCGCAGTTTATTCACTTTCCTTGAGTCTGCTCCCACAGGGAATACTGTCACTTGTGCCAATAACTCCTCTTATCCCGTTAAAGGAGTTGGACAGATTGTGCTGAATGTTGCAAATGGCAACACCTTTACACTTTTTGATGCATTGTATGTGCCAGGGATCAAAAAGAATCTGCTGTCAGTCTCCGCATTTGCCAAAACAGGTTTGGTTGTAAAATTTGTGAATGACAGATGTACTGTTCATGATCTCTCTTGTGGTGACATCATTGTAGCATCTGGTTCACTATGTCGAGGGCTGTATAAGCTCAATATGGATGGCAAATGTGTAGAGGATTCAGCATGTGCTATTATGGATACGCAGGCTATTTCAAATGCAAAACTGTGGCATGCACGTTTTGGTCATCTGAATTTTGCAAGTTTGCTGCGCCTGCAAAAATCTGAAATGGTGTCTTCTTTGCCTAAGCTTGAGGCACCTGTCAAGCATGTTTGTGAGGGCTGCATATTGGGTAAAATGTAGCGTGCTTCCTTTCCCAAAGATGGATCAGTGAGAGCTGAACGCAGATTGCAGCTTGTTCACAGTGATGTTTGTGGTCCCATGCAAACTCCATCATTTGGAAACTACCTTTACTTCGTGACTTTCATTGATGATTTTGCCAGGCATGCATGGGTATATCCTTTGAAGGCAAAGTCCGAAGTGTTTTTGTGCTTCAAATAGTTTTTGGTTATGGCTGAAAATGTGTCAGAAAGTAAGATGGGCACCCTCCGTTCAGATCGAGGGGGGGAGTATATGTCTTCAGAATTTAATGCATTTCTGGCTGAGCGTGGGATAAAACACCAATGTACAGTGCCGTATACACCACAGCAAAATGGTGTGGCTGAGAGAAAAAACAGGTCTCTCATGGAAATGGCAAGATGTATGGTTAAGAGGCAAAGTCTACCACATGGTTTTTGGCTTGAGGCTGTCATGTGTGCCACTTATGTACTAAATAGGTGTCCCACCAAAGCATTACAGGTTGTCACTCCATATGAGGCTTGGCATAGCCGCAAGCCATCTGTTGGCCATTTACGTGTTTTTGGTTGCCTGTCATATGCATTAGTGCCTGTGCAACATCGCAGAAAATTGGATGACAAAGCTGTCAAATGTATTTTTGTTGGATATAGTGCTGAGAGCAAAGGCTATCATTTGTATCATCCACAGACAAAGCGCATTTTGGTTAGCCGTGATGTTGTATTTGTGGAAGATGCAGTTCAGCCCTTGGTTTCATGTACTAAGGAGACAGATATCAGCTCACGTGATGTCTATGATACATTGTTGCCTCTTTTCAGTGGTGCACAGTCAAGTGCAATACCTCATGAGGCAGTTTTTCAGCCTATGCAGGTTTTAAATGATGGCACAGATCAGCCTATATCTGATGCAGATGTGCATGATGCACTTGAGGATGAGAGACAAGAGATTGAGGGCTCTAGGAATATGCCTAGATGGCTGGTGCAGACTTTGCGTGACAGCAAGTTGGATGCCCCTTTGTCTAGTCGCACTCGTTCTGGCTCTCATGGTGCCTCTTATGCGTCAGATTGTTATGCATTGGCTGTTTCTAGTATGTGCGATGAAAGTGAGCCTGTTTCATTTGATGAGGCACAAAGTTCAGAAAATTGGATGGCTGCTATGCAAGCAGAATACGATGCTATTATGAAGAATGGTACATGGTCTTTATGTGACTTGCCCCCTGGCAAGAAGGCCATTGGCACTAAGTGGGTATACAAATTGAAGCGTAAGCCTGATGGCACAGTGGATCGCCATAAGGCTAGGCTTGTTGCAAAAGGTTATGCTCAAGAGAAGGGCATTGATTTTGATGAGACTTTTGCTCCCACATGTCGTATGACCACTGTTCGTAGCATCTGTGCATTAGCAGCTCATAATGGTTGGAATGTACATCAGCTGGACATAAAGACTGCGTTCTTAAATGGAGATTTGCATGAGGAGGTGTATGTATCGCAGCCTCGTGGTTTTGTTCAAAGAGGGCAGGAAAACAAAGTGTGCAGGTTAAAAAAGGCTTTATATGGTTTAAAGCAAGCTCCACGAGCTTGGTATGAAAAAATACATGCATATTTGACTGCACATGGGTTTCAGAATAGTCCAACAGAAAGCACTTTGTATGTTAAACGTGTGGATGGTGTACATCTAATCATTGCTCTCTATGTCGATGACATGTTGCTCACAGGACCAAATGAGAGTCATATTGCTGATTTTAAGGCTGATTTGAATGTCTCTTTTGAGATGTCAGATTTGGGGCATTTGCATCATTATTTGGGGATACAATTTAAGCAGTGTGATGGAGGTATTGCTTTGTGTCAGACAAAGTATATTGAAACATTGTTGCGGAGATTTGGCCTTGAAGACTGCAAGCCTATTGCTACTCCAATGGAGACAGGTTTGAAGTTGAGTCTTCATGATGCTGGAGATCACTTTGATGTCACACTCTATCAGACAGCTGTTGGTTGCCTCATTTATGTATGCATTACGAGGCCATACATTCAGTTTGCAGTCTCACAGGTGAGCAGATTTATGCATAGCCCAGGCATTAAGCATTGGCAGGCAGTGAAGCGTATCTTTTGCTATTTGAGTGGTACTCGGCATCTTGGGTTGTTTTATCCCAAGGGGAGATCATTGCCGCCAGATTTACATGTTTTTTCAGATTCTGACTGGGCTGGTTGTTATGACACACGCGTGTCCACGAGTGGTTTTTGCTTCATGCTTGGAAGCTCATGCATATCATGGTTGAGCAAGAAGCAGCCTACTGTGGCCACTTCTAGTTGTGAAGCTGAGTACAGGGCAGCTTTCACAGCTACGGTTGAGTGTGTGTGGCTCAGACGCCTTATGGCTGATTTGGGTGTTGGGCAGCCATCTGCCACCACCATCTTCACTGACAGTCAGAGCGCATTGGCAGTTGCGCGGAACCCAGTGTTCCATGCTCGTACGAAGCACATTGAGGTGCACTACCATTATGTCAGGGAGAGACTCTCTGCAGGAGAGATCAGTTTGGCTTATGTGCCAACACAGGATAACCTTGCAGACCTTTTCACAAAGGCTCTGCCTCGTGAGAAGTTCGAAGCTTTTCGCAAAGCTTTGGGCTTACTCCCTTTTGTGGATTCGTCCACATAGCTAGACACTTCCCTATACATGAGTGCTAGCTCTTGTTCACCGCATCACTCTAGGGGGGATTTGTTACCATATTATAGTAGTGATGTGTGTGAACACACTTAGGACCGCCGGGGCACTTTTTCCCTCACTAGGAGGTTTTTTCCCCCGTGCTTTGTATATACGCCCATTATCTTCTAGGGCTTGTTATCTTTCATTTTTGGCACTTATAATACACTACTGTATTGTGCTCAAGCTTCCTCATCTTCTTGAAGTTGTGTGTGCATTCCTGCAACCCTAATTCCAACAATTAGTAGCTTTGAGGGAGCTAATGGAAAAATAGATGATTATTGTGGCATAATCCAAGACTTATTTAGGCTTGACTTTCGTCGCTTCTTTGTGTATGTTTTGGATGTCAAATGGCAAATGAACGTGGTGGAAAAAGGGCCTGATGCAACGATAAAATGCCATGCAAGTGGATATGTAACTATTGACTGTACAAAGTTTTGGCAAACAAAGAAAGATAGGCTCGTATTGCCACAACAATGTGAGCAGGTATGCATTTTTTTACTAATGTGTTTCATGTACATATATATCTAAGCTCGCGTACCCCTTGACTTTTGATATGCTAATTAATTACTGTACTATGTGTATTTGAGTAGGTTATCTATCTACCAATGGTGCATGACATTAAATGGTGGTACGTCATCCCTATTGCACCACGTTCCAAAGTGATGTATAATACATTCACTGATATGGAGCATATGGAGGATGTAACAAGCCGCAATGAAGATGATGTCGAACATGCCATTGAAGATGTGATCGATGATCAAGAAATAAGAGATGATCATGATAATGAGGATGAGCGTGCCATTTCTCATGATCATGAGAATGACCCTACCATTGAGGATGATGGTGATGTTGATGAGGATGATCAGGACATTGATACCATTATCAATGGAGTACAGAATATCGATAGTGGAATAAATTTAATCGTAGCCTTACAAATTGATCAAATGGATATTGATGTTGATCGTTTGGCAAGGATGGATCTTATTGAAGATGAGATCGAACCCTAACCAATCCGTCCCACTGTACGTTCTAAATTGATGACATTTCTATCATCTCATATGCATGATTTATTTTTGAATATATTTCATTGTTGTAAATGCATGTAGTGGGATTGTGTAATGATGTATACTGTAATGTACTATGAGATGGTTTAAAGAAAATAGTTTTTAATTTTGTAAAGAAATTCAGTTTTTCTTCAGTTTGTCTTTACCATGCGTGTATTAATCCGTGTATAGTGGCGTGTATTAATCTGTGTATGGTACCATGTATTAATCCGTGTATATTAGCGTGTATAGATGCGTGTATTACTGCGTGTATATAAAAGCGTTTATACACGCGTTGGTAAATGCAAATATACACGCGAACTTAAATGATAAAATACATGCGCCCGATTCTATTCAAATACAGGCGCGACCATACACGCGCTCGTAATTTATCGCCTGTATAAAACGCATGTATGACAGCATTGTCTTGTAGTGTGTCAGTGGATTACCTTTAGTGCAATCAGGTTACAACTCCATTTTGGTGGTAGTTGACAGGCTAACCAAAGTTGCCCATCTGATTCCAGTGATGATGAACAATGACAATGACATTGCATAAGCCTATGTTACATGCATGATTGGAGAAATGATGCCTTTTTTGGGATGAAAAATGATACAAATTGGTTAATGGGGTGTCATACTCTGCACAGTGGATGTTGCCAGAGTTTTCCTTAAGGAAATCTTTAGATTGCATGGTTTACCCAAGAGGATAGTAAGTGACAGAGATCCCAAATTCACATCGAAATTCTAGACTACGTTCTTTGAAGCAGTAGGAACTTTCTTCGATCTCAGCACAGTCTATCACCCCGAAATGGATGGCCAGACGGAAAGGGTGAATCAGGTAATAGAAGATATCCTTCGGTCATGCTGCAGGCAGGGAACCCAAGAAGTGGTTTAGTCATTTGCATCTGGTCAAATATGCTTACAATGCTTCTTATCATCGGAGCATTGGGATGAGTCCTTTCAAAGCTTCGGACAAGATTGCCTTACACTGTTGACTTGGTCTGACCCATTGATCAGAGTCGAAATGTCCAGACAAATGCTTGATGACATGGACCAGCAGATGCAATCAATCCGTAAAGATATAAAGGCAGCCCGACATAGACAAAAGTATTAGCAGATAAAAAGAGGCCAAAGAGAGAGTTTGAAGAGTCAGATATGGTCTTCATTTGTTGAGTACGACCAAAAAGAAGTTCCTTATCCTTAGGAGGGAAGTACAAGAAGCTAACAAAAAATCAAAATAGATTTTCCAAGGTGCAGTTGGAATTGATTAAAAATGATTTAGAAGACCTTGGCCTAAGGGTCAAGATTTTCTAAAGATTTTGGATTAAGGTTCCTATGGACCAATAGGATTAATCCAAGTGTTGGGATAAGATAAATCCAAAGAATAAAAGAAATATCCAAAAATGAGTAAATTCCCACATAAGATGAAGAGTTGACTAAGTACTAGATTTATTAGTTAAAAATTATGAAGTATTAATAAAAAAATGAGATATTTTAGACTAATCATTCATTTTTGACACATTGGTAAGGAGAAGGGGGCCCTTCAAGGAGGTGCCTATTTCACATGGGTGGATGAGTTTTAAACTGAAAAATAATAGGCTATTTTTATCTCTCCTCTCTCCTAGATCAAACCAAATAAAAAAGGGAGCCAATTTGGTCCAAAACTTGTCCAAATTCAGCCAAACTGAAGCTGGAAAATTCTAGAACTCAGTTGGACTCAGTTAGTGGCCTCCCTCACCTATAAATAGACCCTCATTCTTTTGTATTCTCATCTGTGAACTAAACTATCCCGATATTACTCTAAGATAAGCTTATTTTCTATTATCCTCTAAAAATTCTCTACAAATTGAAAAGATTGGAGCTTCTCTCTCTCTTCAATCTTCCTTGGAGACTTCATCAACATATCAAACCAATTGATTGGTTGGGGGCCTCTACTTTGATCAAAGAATCAAGTAATCTAGGAGGTAAAATGTGGTTTATGGTCTTTTTTTCTTTAATCTCCAAATGTTTCTCTCTTCTCAACCCCTCTCAAGCTTGAGAAGCATTCAATTGAATGGCTTTTGAATACAATTGAAGTTCTTTAATGAATTGTAAAAAACACATAAACTCTAATTTATGCTTAAATTATAATGTTTTTTGAAGCATTTCTCTCTCTCCCCAAAGAATGGTCATTCCTATGACCTATTCTATATTCAAATGAAGCTTCTCATGAAGCGATTCTCTAATCTAAAAGTAATTTCTATGCTTGTCTAATTGAGGCCAAATAAGTGGCTTTTTAATGCTTTTATACTATTTAATTTATGAAAAAACTAAGAATCAAGTCCATAATTTTATATTGATCCAATTAATGGTTATTTTAATCATAGTGATATTACTAAACTTTATGCTTTCAAATTATTGAGAATTATCAGTAATAGCAATGGAGCTATGGTTAAACTTCTAAAAAATTAACACATAAATCATTTTCATTCATAATATGAAAAGAGGACTTCCTACTATATTCTAGGATTAATCATCCTAGATTAATTGAATGATTCTCATTAAAATCATGAAAATTTTGATTTTTATGTTTATGCATAAATAAATAATTAGAAAAAAGAGAAATTTCTAGTAATCCATTTTTATGTTAAAAGAGTAATCCCCATGACAATGGAAATCCATGTATTCCAATCAAGTAAGAGAAAAATTGTGATGCTAAAATAATGTATATTTTATTTGAAAATTAAAGAAGGATTTTAGTTAAATTTATCTTTTTGCATAGATAAATATAAATGATGAAAGAGGAACTCCCACCATATTGGAATTCAAATATTTAAATGAAAAAAGTGTAATTCCTAGTGTGAAGGAATTAATGGAGATTTTTATTTAAATTTTAAGAGAAAATTAAGTTAAACTTTTTGCATAGATAAGTTTAAATGATGAAAGAGGAATTCCCACCATATTGGAATTCAAATATTTAAATGAGAAAAGTGTAATTCCTAGTGTGAAGCAATTAATGGAGATTTTTATTTAAATTTTAAGAGAAAATTTAGTTAAATTTATCTTTTTGTATAGATAAGTTTAAATGATGAAAGAGGAATTCCCACCATATTGGAATTCAAATATTTAAATGAGGAAAGTGTAATTCCTAGTGTGAAGAAATTAATGGAGATTTTTATTTAAATTTTAAGAGAAAATTTCGTTAAATTTATCTTTTTGCATAGATAAGTTTAAATGATGAAAGAGGAATTCCCACCATATTTGGAATTTAATGATTTGAATGAGAAAAGTGGAATTTCTAGCTTAAATGAATTAATGGATATTTTTATGTAATTTTTAAGAAGAATTTTAGATAGATTTAATTTATGGTAAAAGAGGAATTCCCATGATAATTAGATTGCACTCATTAAATGAGAAAAAGAGGGATTTTAAGTTTATTCAGAAAAATAGGTATTGGTATTTAGTTAAAAGAATAAATTTTATGATATTTAAGAAAAGAGGGATTTGAATTAAATCTTAGTGTCAAAAGATGAATTTCCACCATAATTCTACCTAATGAATTAAGGTCGAGAAATTATGTGGCATAAAGAATATCTTTGGATATTTTAATTGGTAAAATGTATATTTACCCAAAACTAGATGTTTGTTTGAAGGGAATCCTTGTAGAACTAAACAGAGTGAATTTGGTTAGACTAGGAGAGGGACGGACAGTAAACCTACTTATCCATCTCTCGATCTGAATCAAGTAAAAACTTTGTGACCAATTCGAGTTTCTAATCAAAGAATAGACTATCGGAACTAAACTAGTTTTTCCTATCCGAACTCACCAAGTATCTAGTTGGATAATCAGACTGAATGATGGGTAGATTACCCTGATGAGAGATTAAGGATCCTCATTATGAAACTGGGAATTATGGAAAAAGGCTTTTTGGAACCAATCTCAAACTGGAATCTTACTTGCATTGGAACCTCTATTTTTTTTATTCAAAGGACTGTTTTATGTGGAGGAAGCATTTGGCTTATGTTTTTCTAAGAGGAGGTTTGTTGGAACAGTCAGCCAGGGAGTCGTCAAGGGACGTCGCTCGCGGCAAAGCCTGTCGAGGTCTTGACTAGCCTCGGTACGGATAAAATGGTGTGTTTCGATACGATGGGCGAGGACCAATGAAGTGGTCCCTGAGTGAAGTGCTAGGACACCTAAGGAGGATTCTAGAGGGTTCTGACTAGGCGATGCATGGGCTCCCGGTTGTTGCTAGGACACCCATGTGTACGTCGAGGAAGATTTCGGATGGACTAAAAGGAAAGATTTTTGAGAACCAAATTTTGATACTGGATCTCATTGGTTGGCCAGCTGGTCTTCAACGGAGAGTTTAGAGGATATTATTGTAATACAAAGGACTCAAAATTTTGGAAAATGATGAGTGATCAAAAATATTATGATTTCTATTGAAGGATTGTTTTAAAGCCAATCGAATCTTTTATAAATGGTAATTTCATATTGGGTGTGTATGTGGTATGCCTACCTTAATTTTTGCATGAATCGTCGGCTAGCCTGGGAACTTGTTGCGGCAAGACCATGGATAGGTCTTCGCATTCACTTCCATCTCTTCTCCACAATGGCCAACATACCATCGCGCTTCTCCTAGACTGACTCTCAAAAAACTTAACAAAACCTACTAAAAACCATAGGAGACCAAAAAAGATAAAACCCAAATAGTCACAAAATCAAGCAAACTCAAACTTGGTTCATACCTTGACTTTATACCAGAATTGAAAAAACTTCATGAGCTTAGGGATATGATTACAAAGACTCAAGATGAGTCATAATCACTGTTCATCCTCCTGACAATCTGAAACCTGTCACAACCTAAAAATCTTTGGACATTCCTAGTGTCATCCTAGAAGAAAATTAAAAACTCACCTATCCCAAGCATGGATACTGATCTTTTTAGGAGAATAGTTAATTATGAGACCCCTCACCTCATTGAAGAGATGGAAATTCCAACCTCACCAATGTCCTCATATGGTAGAGAGGTGATAGGTACTCCGTTCCCAAATAGATGGAATTCATGGCTTCAAAAATAGAAACCACAATCACTACATGTTTATGTGGACACTATAAGATCCCTCCCAAGCCATGTAATGATTCTCTTTAAATATAGATTTCAAGAAGACAGAGAGTGCACTTAGAGAGAGGATATAAGGCTACAAACATTAAGAAAGCGATAAAGTGAAAATATTGGCTCTAGAAATCTAAAAAGAAATAAGAAGACAACAATAGATCTATTAAGAGATAAATATCTGCAAAACCATAATTTTAAAATTAGGTGATAGGAGGTCATATTTAGAGTACTTTTACATATTTAGAGGCCATGCATACAAAAAATATGAAAAAGCAATGTGTTTCTAAATATGGCACGTTTGCGACTATATACAGATGTTTTTACCTATTTCATTGATTCTAGCTTGTAGACCAAATGGGATGCATGTATTATAATAATCGGATATGTATCCCCAATGATGAGAGAATAAAGGGAAGAATTCTAAGAGAAGCCCATGATAGCCTGATAGTAGCTGGACATCCAGGGTTTATAAAAACCTATATGTCTGTGAAGAAAAGCTTCTTTTGGCCAGGACTCAAAAAGGATGTACTTGATCATGTGCAAAAATTCTTGATGTGCCAAAGAGTCAAGGCAGAGAGAGTCAAGATGCCAGGGAAACTGCAGCCTCTAGACATTCTAGAGATAAAGTGGGAATGCATTAGTAGGGACTTTGTCACTAGATTACCTTCAGTGCAATCAGGTTACAACTCCATTTTTGTGGTAGTTGACAGGCTAACCAAAGTTGCCCATCTGATTCCAGTGAAAGAAACATACTCTGCAGTGGATGTTGCCAGAGTTTTCCTTAAGGAAATCTTCAGATTGCATGGTTTACCCAGGAGGATAGTAAGTGACAGAGATCCCAAATTCACATCGAAATTCTAGACTGCATTCTTTGAAGCAGTAAGAACTTTCTTGGATCTTAGTATAGCCTATCACCCCGAAACAGATGGCCAGACGGAAAGGGTGAATCAGGTAATAGAAGATATCCTTCGGTCATGCTGTGGGCAGGGAACCCAAGAAGTGGTTTAGTCATCTGCATCTGGTCAAATATGCTTACAATGCTTCTTATCATCAGAGCATTGGGATGAGTCCTTTCAAAGCTTTGTATGGGGACAAGATTGCCTTACACCGTTGACTTGGTCTGACCCATTGATCAGAGTTGAAATGTCCAAACAAATGCTTGATGACATGGACCAGCAAATGCAATTAATCCGTAAAGATATAAAGGCAGCCCAAGACAGACAAAAGCATTATGCAGATAAAAAGAGACCAAAGAGAGAGTTTGAAGAGTCAGATATGGTCTTCATTTGAGTATGACCAAAAAGAAGTTCCTTATCCTTAGGGAAGTATAAGAAGCTCTCTCCCAAATACTGTGGGCCATATGCTATCATAAAGAAAGTGGGCGATCTAGCCTACAAACTCCTTCTGCCTCCCCATCTCAAGGTACATGATGTATTCCATGTCAGTTTGCTTAAGAAGTATATACCTAGCCCGAGTCACGTACTTGATGATGAACAATTGATCTCTCCGACTCAAGGCCAGATAGTACTCCAACCTGAGGAAATCCTTGATGTTCGGGAGAAGATTCTCAGGAGAAGAGTCCTCAGATAATTCTTAGTAAAGTGGAAGTTCTTCCCTCCTCTAGAAGACGTGCCACCTGGGAGAAAGAAGAAGAGTTGGCGAAGGATTACCCCCACTTTGCAAGATGAGGACAACTTGCATTTTTCAAGTGGGAGATAAGATTCTTCCTCAGCCTGAATAACAATTAAACCTCTACTTCAATCCCTTGTAATCATTCTATGTTTCTGAATGCAAGAAAGGCCTAGTAAGATAAAAACTTTTAGAGAGTGGTAAATCAATATTGGAATATTTTTGGATAAATAAATTCTACAAATATCAAAAAAATGTTTCCCTGAAACAAAAAATCAAAATAGATTTTCCAAGGTGCAATTGGAATTAATTGAAAATGATTTAGAAGACAGCCTAAGGGTCAAGATTTTCTCAAGATTTTGGATTAAGGTTCCTGTGGACCAATAAGATTAATCCAAGTGTTGGGATAAGATAAATCCAAAGAATTAAAAAAAAACCCAAAAATGAGTAAATGCCCACATAAGATGAAGAGTTGACTAAGTACTAGATTTAATAGTTAAAAATTATGAAGTATTAATAAAAAATGATATATTTTAGAGTAATCATTCATTTTTGACACATTGGGAGAAGGGGGGCCTTCAAGGAGGTGCCTATTTCTCAAAAAGAGAGCCAAATTGGTCCAAAACTTGTCCAAATTCAGCCAAACTCAAGCTGGAAAATTCTAGAACTCAGTTGGACTCAGTTAGTGGCCTCCCTCACCTATAAATAGACCCTCATTCTTTTGTATTCTCATCTGTAAACTAAACTATCCCGATATTACTATAAGATAAGCTTATTTTCTATTATCCTCTAAAAATTCTTTACAAATTGAAAAGATTGGAGCTTCTCTCTCTCTTCAATCTTCCTTGGAGACTTCATCAACATATCAAACCAATTGATTGGTTAGGGGCCTCTACTTTGATCAAAATCAAGTAATCTAGGAGGTAAAATGTGGTTTATGGTCTTTTTTTCTTTAATCTCCAAATGTTTCTCTCTTCTCAACCCCTCTCAAGCTTGAGAAGCATTCAATTGAATGGCTTTTGAATACAATTGAAGTTCTTTAATGAATTGTAAAAAACACATAAATTTCCATTTATGCTTAAATTATAATGTTTTTTTAAGCATTTCTCTCTCTCCCACAAAGAATGGTCATTCCTATGACCTATTCTATATTCAAATGAAGCTTCTCATGAAGCGATTCTCTAATCTAAAAGTAATTTCTATGCTTGTCTAATTGAGGCCAAATAAGTGGCTTTTTAATGCTTTTATGCTATTTAATTTATGGAAAAATTAAGAATCAAGTACATAATTGGATATTTATCCAATTAATGGTTATTCTAATCATAGGGATATTACTAAACTTTATGCTTTCAAATTATTGAGAATTATCAGTAATAGCGGAGCTATGGTAAAACTTCTGAAAAATTAACACATAAATCATTTTCATTCATAATATGAAAAGAGGACTTCATCCTAGATTAATTGAATGATTCTCATTATAATCATGGAAAATTTAATTTTTATGTTTATGCATAAATAGTTAATTAGGAAAAAGATGAATTTTTAGTAATCCATTTTTATGTTAAAAGAGTAATCCCCATGACAATGGAAATCCATGCATTCCAATGAAATAAGAGAAAAATTATGATGCTAAAATAATGTATATTTTATTTAAAATTTAAAGAAGGATTTTAGTTGAACTTATCTTTTTTCATTGATAAATTTAAATGATGAAAGAGGAATTCTCACCATATTGGAATTCAAATATTTAAATGAGGAAAGTGTAATTCCTAGTGTGAAGGAATGAATGGAGATTTTTATTTAAATTTTTAGAGAAAATTTAGTTAAATTTATCTTTATGCATAGTTAAGTTTAAATGATGAAAGAGAAATTCCCACCATATTGGAATTCAAATATTTAAATGAGGAAAGTGTAATTCCTAGTGTGAAGGAATTAATGGAGATTTTTATTTAAAATTTAAGAGAAAATTCTGTTAAATTTATCTTTTTGCATAGATAAGTTTAAATGATGAAAGATGAATTTCCACCATATTTGGAATTCAATCATTTGAGTGAGAAAAGTGGAGTTTCTAGCTTAAATGAAATATTTTATGTAATTTTTAAGAAGAATTTTATATAGATTTAATTTATTGTATAAGCGGAATTCCCATGATAATTGGATTGCACTCAATAAATGAGAAAAAGAGGGATTTTCAGTTTATTCAAAAACATAGGTATTGGTATTTAGTTAAAAGAAGAAATTTTGTGATATTTAAGAAAAGAGGGATTTGAATTAAATCTTAGTGTCAAAAGATGAATTTCCACCATAATTCTACCTAATGAAATAAGGTCGAGAAATTATGTGGCATAAAGAATATCTTTGGATATTTTAATTGGTAAAATCACTAAATGTATATTTACCCAAAACTAGATGTTTGTATGAAGGGAATCCTTGTAGAACTAAACCGAGTGAATTTGGTTAGACTATAAGAGGGACGGACAGTAGACCTACTTATCCATCTCTCGATCTGAATCAAGTAAAATCAAAGAACACAAGATAGGGTGCAATCTCCCCCCCACTGTGTGTGGCTACACTCCCACATGAGGCTTCTTTGATTCGTTGCCTGAGAACATGTGGTAGAATGATTCCTCGATTTGGATGTAGTGAGCACACTTTTTGCAAGATAGGTTAGACGATGAAAAACTCTCTTTGCTTCATATTGTGAAGAAAGCTTTCCTTGCCTTTCTTCGTCCCTCAAGCTAGCTCGCATGGTCTGGCAATCATCATCATACCAACCATTCTGAGGCATGGTCCCACATGGAGGCTTGGTGGTGGACTTTGTGGTGTATGGAAAGGATGAGGTAGTGGAGTTTTGTAGGGTTTCGGTAAGCTAATCCATGAGGGTATCGAGGGGAGCTCAAGAATCTAAATCTAAGATATGGTGGTAAATGTGGTGAGAATATACCTCGTTTAGCTCATGATCAAACTTACACATCATTATAATCTTGCCAAACCTCTTGCAAAGTGCCACCAACATCAAAAGAGAATTCCCCCTCAAGACCCTGATGATCATTATCCCTTTCAAAGAATTCACTGCAATAACCAAAAGTACCACTGAGGTCAAAAGAGAATTCCCCCTCAAGCACCTGATCATCATCACTTTCAAAGCATTCATTTTGTAATCACCAAAAGCTTTCGATAGTCGGCTGGATACCCTTGATGTATTTGAGCATCTTGAACTTCTCACTAAAACCATCCACACATGAAGAATAAGCTTCAAGAACTTTTGTGCATAGTCTTTGAGTTTGCCAAACCCTTGCTCGAAGAGAATTCCCCCTCAAGCACCTGATCATCATCACTTTCAAAGCATTCATTTTGTAATCACCAAAAGCTTTCGATAGTCGGCTGGATACCCTTGATGTATTTGAGCATCTTGAACTTCTCACTAAAACCATCCACACATGAAGAATAAGCTTCAAGAACTTTTGTGCATAGTCTTTGAGTTTGCCAAACCCTTGCTCCAAGTCCCATTCATCAATCAATTTGTCATTCCTCAACTTGGAAGTAAAAGGCATTTTGCATGGCATCCTTCAAGGCAACCTATGTGATGAACTCCTTACCATTATCATGCAAGTGTCGCCACCAAGTATGTGCATACCCTTCCAAATGAAGTGAAGCAAAGTAAGCTTTAGCACGATCACTTCTTAGGTTCATCTCATAATGCATATCTAACTTATTAGGTGGATCGTCATGATGCCAAGCTTCATCCTCATCTATAAAGTCAAAGGCCACACTCTTCCCTTCTGCATCACTACATGATGTAGATGGAATGTGTGAAGGCAAAATCCCAAAAGAAAATGATTTTGGTTGCAAATTGTCTTTATTGCCCAATTGCACATGCTCATTGCCACCCAAGTTCTTGTGTTGATTGAAGAAGTCTCCTATTTGTGAAGGACTCAAGCCTTTTCCTCATCTTGGATATGGATAATCATATGTGGATTCCTACCAGCATCTCTATTTGGTAATTTTAGACAAGGAAGAGAAAAACATCTATGAAACTTACAAAGGTAGAGTTCAATATTTTAATCTCTCTGACATAGGAATGAGCATTAAGGAAGTCCTCATACAACATGCCTACATGCACTCAGAACTGCATTTGCAATGTTGGCCTATTGATATACCACTCCATAGACCAAACTGTATGTTAATGTATTTCAAAAGGGTTTTACATTATGTGAATGCATTGTGATTCATTTCTATACTTACACTTCTCTTGTATTTCTCTGTACAAATATATATCCTTCAAATCTGGTAGACTGGCAGTTTATTGATTGTATAGTCAAAATCTTCTATGCATTTCATGATTTTATTGGTTGAGCACCTATACAAAGTAAGATCAAGTAGGTCTTTGTATAAGACATGATTTTTCTTTTATGACAAATTTTGCATGGCACCTCATAGTGTTACAGGTTATGGATCTTTGAAACCATTACCACTGCTTTTATTCAACAAACTAGAATGGCCAATACCTACTAGAGAAATAAGTGAGTAATTTAGATTAAAGATATACAAAGACCTGTAAAGATGTATGAGATCAAATTTAGCAAGTTGTTAGGTGAAAATCATTGTCTTTATACCATTGCATGTTTTCATTAGCTTCTTTGATGAGGAGGAGGTTAGAAAAACACTGTTTTTATTAGCTTCTTTGATGAGGAGGAGGAGGATGTTTTTATTAGCTTCTTTGATGAGGAGGAGGTTAGAAAAACACTGTTAATATACATTTGCAAATGAGAGAAATGCTTAGATTTTATATATCAAAATTGGGATTAAAAGAGTTAAATGGGATTACTTGCCAAATCCAACAAGTCTTTTGTCTATAAATACATGATTTGCTCTCAAAACTTCATTTTAGCCTTTCAATATATGAGATGGTATTATGTAAATGGAGATCTTGTAGCAATTGATCAAGACTTGTACGAAGACATTTAAAACCCATTAATCTTATTAGAGGTATAGTTTGATCATGAGCCCTTGATAGTACTCAATATTAGGTCAAACATCTCCATGCGTAAGTGAGAGCAGACCTGGCAAATGAGGACAACCTATATGTGCTTAATGGTTATGTCTTCAAGTACTAAGATAGTAAGGTATGCCAACAATCAGTCTCACCTTGAAAATGTCTAGATTTTAAAATTAAGCCATTATCATTATTACTTACATACATTACTTTGAATTTTACATATAGGTACCGCGAGAGAAAAGAAATGACCATTTCATGTAAAAACATTACCACGAAGCAAGTTCTCTTGGTGTTACTGACTATATCATAGAGATCATCATTACAACATGGAGATACAAAAATAGATCCTCACATCCTAAGAGCAGTTAATACAAGGATCAATGCCTTCTTACATTGTCTAATGATATATTGAATTTACATATTATATTAGAGCTTTATTCTAAACATTGGGTGAATGCAAGCTAGCTGGTGGAGCGTGTTGTTGGGGAGGGGAAGCTTGCTCTTGCAATTCACGAGCTTGATCTTGCTATTGGGGAGGGGAGGATTTCTCTTGCTCATGGGATTTCTCTTTCTATTGGGGAGGGGAAACTTGCTCTTGCTCTTGTTGTTCACGAGCTTGCTCTTCGGAAGGTTGCTCTTTGAAAAAGAAACCTTGTTGTTTATGAGGCAATGACAATTTCTCCTATGTGGGCTGTTGAGAGGGTGGCAAATCTCCTACGTGAACTCACTCCCTATCGATTGGTGTTTGCGATGATTATTGCCATGGTGGTTCCCTTGGTGGTGGTCATGGTGGTGGGAAGGGGCACAAAGACAAATGGCATATGTGGCTATCATTGCTCAATATTGTTGATAAGAATTTCAACTATCATTGCCTTGAATAATTAGAAATCCAAATTCGTATACTGTGCTAATCATGGATTCTACATGAAAGAAAAATTAAGTATGCGCTATCAGAGAATGTACAAGGAAATTGAGATATCATTCAAAGAAAAATGCATGCTTACGATTTCTGAGGAGGGTAATCCCAACATTGAGTACATGGCATTGTAGGACACTCTCCAACCACCGCTATAGCCATCCTCTTGGTGTGGGACTCTACATCTAATAATTTGTGTTTCATCTAACATCTCCTCTTAGATTTGCATGCCATTTTATAGTTATTAATACTAAAAGTTGATCTCCCTCTCTCTCTGTCTCTGTCTATCTCTCTCTCTCTCTCTTTCTATTATATGTTTGAGAACCAATGCAACAAAAGTCATACTCATGGATGGCATGTCCGAGTTGCTTTATTTGATGCATTGGTTACTCAATTCTTGCTCTATGCAGTGGAATTTTGGGGAGGAAGTATATCACAATCCACATGGAATGACATTGATAAGGTACATAAGATGTTTCTATGTCGACACCTAGGGGGTAAAGGCCTCTACCCCTTATGCGATCATGCTTTCCACTTGAGATGATGGCATTGGAAAGAAATTATAGATATATCACAAAGATCCGCAATCTTGAAGAGTACAGAGCACCTAGACTTGCTTGGAAAGAAGGTTCCAAACTAGAAAAAATGATCAAAAGCAAGATTCTATCATCGGGATGGGTGTTGGACGCTAAAAGATTTTTTCGTAGGTGGATGATGGAATCTCTTTTGGACCTACCTCCTGATCAGATGTGTTATGTGAATGTCAACACACATCTACTTGATGCATTAAAAGCCACATGGGAGGATGAAAAGAAAGTAGCTAAGCTACAATACTATATATCACTCATATCAATCCAGAGTGCTGGGTGACCTATAGAAAACTAGCACTTGAATGTACTCAGCCTTACCTCAGCATATTGATTTCAGTTGGATCTCACAGGGCCATAACACAATTATGTACCAGCTCTCTCAACCTAAGTATTGAAAGTGTTGCATGGGGAGGAGTTGTAGTTGAAAACCGCATCTGTTCCCTATGTGACACCTATACAGTTGAGGATGAAGAACACTTCTTGATTGTATGCCCGGGTTATACTCACATCCAACTTCAGTTTCCCCATTTATTAGAGGGTTGTACTAGTCTTTTGCAACTACTACAGGCTCATCCCCGAAGACTCGGGACTTATGCATGAGTCCTTTTTTAGCATCATCAGAATCTATGTGATTTCCACACTACCCTCCCTCCCTAGGGTGGAGACTCTATATCACTTTTTGGTCCCAAAGGTCACTATTTGGCCTCTTGTAGGGATGATAGAATATCATCATCATCACCATTTCTCTCAGTTTCTCTCTCACACATTCTCAATTATATTAAAAATGATTGTGAGGACTTACTGCTGCGAGGACTTACTGCCTCTCATGGGGGCATGAAAGAAATTAGATGAATTGGCAAGATATCATCGCTTTTGATTCAAAATCAAAAGCAATCAAACTCAAGCATGAACTATAAAATAAAATTAGGACTATGAGAAGTAACATCTAGTATCTATATCACATGATACCAAAAGTGTAATTTAGGTCACATGTCACTTACTATTTATGGTAGGCCATCATAAAGACTTGTGCTTTGTCCAAATTTACATCCCTTAACCATGGACATACATCCATAAGGAATGATTCTCTCAAACCAGAACCATGGATAGTAAGGAATCCAAAACATATACTTTATGTTGAGACTCCCATGGAAGATTTGACAAAATCATGCTGCTGAACAGATAATTTACATCATACTTTATGCTGGGATTCCCATGGGAGATTTTAAAGGCTATACATAATTTACATCATATTACTTACTTTAAGAAGGCATAACACTTTTCAATCAAGTTATTTTATATGGACATAGCAAACCTTAAATCAACCAATATAACTCTATCGTTAACCTCCTTGTGCACATTGGGTTGGACCTAAATCTCCTCCATGCCAAAATGGAATTATTAAGTAGTGTTACTCATCGGAAGCATCACATCAAAGGAGGGGGCCACACAGCTCAATAATTCAACATTGGAATGATGCAGTTCTAGATAAGTAGTTCTAGATAAGCATTGGAATGATGCAGTTGCCTTCATCACCCTTTCCAACCTCTCCCTACTTTTTTCCCGTAGGCATTACACGCATTCAAATTCACTTAAAGCCATCAATTATCGCCATGAGTCTTGCATTTTAGCTTTACTTGGTACATTATCATGCATATGATGTCTTTATCTTTGGCAACCATTTGCAGACTAGGACTCTCATCTTGTGACCTTTGTTACATTTGAGCTGTGCTTGGTACATGCCCATAATTAATATATAAATGCCCGTAACAATTATTATCCATGGTGGGATACCCTACATTACAAACCATCCCCAGCCAAATTTTTTTTTCTCAAAACCATATATCATAAGGGCATGAAACCCACATGAGTGAAGAACATCACAACATCACCATGAAACTCAAATCTCCTCGTCCAATGTTGTGTGGATTCCAATGAGGTCAAATCTATCCTGCAAGATACTAAATCATCATCTAAAGTGTCAAATCCTGCATGGATAACTTCCGAGAAATCTAAATCATCATCTAAAGAGTCAAATCCTTCATGGATAACTTCCAAGAAATCCCTTTAGGATTACACACCTACATGTTGGTGCTTCTCAAGATGAATGTGCGAAGTGAATGAGGTTTCAAAAATTGTGAATTCTGGGAATTTCTAGCAACATTTGCACACAAAATCTAATCATGGTCATCTAGTGTGGAGGTGGAATATGCCATATGCACTTAGTAGGAAAGTTTCCTTACTTGCAATGACCATGATTTCTAACTCTTTGTTGAATGAGGTGAAACACAAGATCTCTTTGCGGAAGAGTGTGGAGCATAATGATCAGCTATGGTGGATCATAACAAGAAAGTAGCATGATTTGCATCATGATTAAGTGTTAATGATGGTAATTGAGCCTAACATTAATCAAACTCCTAGGGGATTAATGCATAAACAAGATCAACCAGTTACTCATAAAAATGGGCCTCTTTTACAGGCACATTAATACAAGAATAAGGAGCCAAGTACGATTCCCCCATAACTTCCCCATTATTCTCGCACTTCGACCAATTTTCCTCTCCAAATTATTGGCCCTCAGCTAGATTCAAGGTGGGCTAATTTGTTCTTTCTCCTCACTTGATTTTGTTGAAATTAATCCAAGGCAAAAATGAAGATTTTTATTTTCTTAGTGCCATTCACAAAGCTTAAGTGACTCTAAAGTTGTTTGGACTAATCCACCTTTGGCTAAATGACCCTCCTAGTGATGGGTAATGGTTTCATTCCCAACATACTCCCTTTGAAGTGTTATCCATCAGTTTGACATATGGATTGAACCTATTTTGATACATAGATTTTCACCATTTAAAAATGGTTGATGTTTTACACAAGTAAGAGTAGGAGGTGGCCTATAGACCTTTGGGGCTTTATAATTTCCAATCATACCATTATGTTGCCTCATTGTTGTCACATTTCGCACGCCAAAATTTATCGTCCTTTTGTCGTGATGATATATATACATTCACTATAGATGGGGTGACAAAACAGGTCATGGGACTAAAAAGTTCTTATGCAAGTGGCCCACGATTTGCAGCAAAGAATCGAGTTGCGGTCGTGAACATGATTGAAGATGAAGAAAATGACGTGGCCAACCTAAGCAAGACGGTACTCTAAATCATGATCTCTACCACTAGCAAGGTAAACCTAAAACTAAATCTTATACATTATTTAATATGAAAAGAAAATTTACAGTCCTTAGGTGAGCTTCTTGCCAAGCAAGACAAGAAAAACTATATGTACTTTCTACACATGGAAAAAAATACATATTAGACCATTCACTATCAAGACTTGAGTGAACTAACAATGATGCACATATGTTTTTCAACTCACCAACGAATATATGTAACTTATTATTATTTCACATTCAACCTTTAAACTTTAACACCTTGTTTAAAATACTTTCTTTAGATTATTCTCTTTTCTATTTCAAATAAGGTTAACGAGATGTATATGAAAGATACTTATGTTGGTGTCTGTGAAAGATACTTATCTTAGTGTCTATGAAAGATACTCATGTTAGTATCTATGAAAGATACTCATGTTAGTATCTATGAAAGATACTCGTATTGGTGTATGTGAAGGATATTGTTTTGATGTCTGTGATGGATAATCTAAGTGATATTTATCTATGACGGATAAGTTATCATATTGAATCTAGTGTTGAGAGAGATTCTATCTGTAATGGATATTATATCTTGAATCTCTTCACTTGCTAGTTAAATATGCAACTGAGGACAATTGCAACCCAAGCAAGAGGGATGTTATGGTAATTAATTTATTAATTATTACGTGACCAAATTATTGAAAAGAATATCTTGGGTCAAGTTGATTGTAAGTGAAATCAATCAATGGTAACACATGTGGGATGACATGCTCATGCTAAGTTGATAGTGAGTGAATCCGATCAACTCTTTGAACACGTGTGATTCGTGTGAATACATTGTGAGTGAATCCAATGTGGGAATGAATCCATTAACTGGTTGTGGGGGTGAATCCGACCAATTGTGAAATGTGTGACGCATGTACAGACTTTTCGACCAATTTTCCTCTCCAAATTATAGGCCTTCAGCAACTAGATTCAAGGTGGGCTCATTTGTTCTTTGTCCTCGCTTGATTTTGTAGAAATTGATCATCCTAGGGAGAAATGAAGACTTTTATTTTCTTACTTCCATTCACAAAGCTTAAGTGACTTTAAGGTTGTTTGGACTAATCCACCTTTGGCTCAATAACTCCTCCTAGTAGTGTGATAGTGATGGGTAATGGTTGCATTCCCAACACACTCCCCCTCAAGTGTTATCCCCATCACTTTGACATATGGATTGAACCTATTTTGATACATAGATTTTAACCATTTAGAAATGGTTGATAGAGTGGGGAGCTGAAGTGTTATCCATCACTTTGACATATATGGATTGAACCTATTTTGATACATAGATTTTAACCATTTAAAAATGGTTGATAGAGCGGGGAGGTGCCGTATAGACCTTGGTCTTATTACAATTCCTAATCATACCGTTACGTTGTCTCCGTGTTGTCACATTTCGCACGCCGAAATTTATCGTCCTTTTGGCATGATGCTATATATCACAATAGGTGGGTGACTAAAAGGTTCACGCTTTGCAGCAAAGCGTGTGGGATCTATATATATATATATATATGGGCCTTGCTTTGCTGCTAAGAGCAAGCTCTTCTACAGCCCCGTCTCACATTGTCATTATGGCAGCTGCCTATTGCTGTTCCAAGCGCCTGTGTTGCTCTCTACCACTTCTTTTTGAAGCTGTTGTGGTGATACTTATAATCCTGGGGTGCGATCTTCCAAGCGCGAGGTCATGCAACAATGACCCACACGGGCCCCCTAAACATCACACTAAGACTCCCTCAGTGCCGCCCACCACTAAGCCTCCCTCAGTTCTTCCTACAGTTCCTGCTACGCCTCCCTCTATGCCCACTAAGCCTCCCTCGGTTCCTCCTACCATGCCTCCCCCAGTGCCCAATAAGCCTCCCTCAGTTCCTGCTACGCCTCCCTCTATGCCCACTAAGCCTCCCTCGGTTCCTCCTACCATGCCTCCCCCAGTGCCCAATAAGCCTCCCTCAGTTCCTATCATGATGCCTCCCCCAGTTCCGTCCCTTCCTCCTACGCCTCCCCCCCCTGCCACATGCTCTGTTGACATCATCAAGCTCGGTGTCTGCGTTCCCATCCTCGGCGGCGTTCTAGGAGACCCACTTCAAAGCGATTGCTGTGCTCTGCTCGGCCTCATTGGGCTTGACGTGGAGGTGTGCTTGTGTGCTGCCATCGATGCTAACATCCTCGGCCTCGTTAACGTCCATGCAAAACTCGACGTCATCGTCACCATCCTTACCACTTGCGGCTCCAAAGTGCCTCCTAACCTCTCATGCCCTTAAACCGCCCTAGCTAATTAACACATCAAACCATTCCCTCGCATTGTTGCCATTCGAAATATCTACAACATTTCCTAGCCAATACATCACGTTAATATGTATGCAATATTGTTGATGTCCCCCCCCCCCCCCCCTAAATTGATGGACTACCATTGTCCTTGCTCTTTAAGAAGTCTATTGTTATATTAAAGTTTACAAACCCGGGTATTACACTTCGTCTCTCGTATCATGCATGGTCCTTTTGCTGATCCTTTTCTTGCAATGGAAACGTTCTTTTACATACCATTTATGGTTCTTGATTGATCGATCCTCTTCTTTGCCATAGAACATTCTTAAATTACGGTCTAGTCTTGACTCTTCTCCACTGATTAACGTTGAAAACACTATTTTGTCCCCCAAGCCATCAATGCTGCTTGGTGTCATCCCTGCACTCCAGATCATGGAGCAACATGATCCAACTCACACACACCATCTGTAATGGGATCTAGAAAACACACCTCTTGAGCACACTAACATGGAAGACATTAATTACCCCCCGAGTTCTCAAATACAAGGGAAGAGAGAGTTTATAAGCTTTGTCTCTCCAACCCTCCGTGTAGTCACATATGTTCCACAATATCTAGGTGATAAGTTCTTGTACTTCCTGAAAAAGAGAGAATATCTCTTGGGTTGTACACGCAAAGAAAAACTACATCACCTTCACTGAACGCCTAGTTAGATCTTTTCGGCCAACATACTGCTTTGGCTTATCCGCGATAGCTTTGATGTCTTTCTTTATATATTATATTTGATGATCCATCTCATCTAGCATCGCCTTTGAAACTTCCATTTTGATCAGGGGTCTGATCAATTTAATGATGCTAGGTAAGCTTGATCTCTATATAGCATCTTCTTTGTTCCACTCGGATCTTGAGGTCATACCAATTTAATGGTGTTAGATAATACTCTCTATATAGCACCTCAAATGGGCATATCCCAATGCTTTGATGATGAGAGGCATTATAAGCAAACTCCACGAAATGCAGATAGTTCATCCATCTACTCCATTCTCATATCCACATAATGCCTCAAAGATATCCTCGATCACCTAGTTTACCCTCTCTGTTTGGTCATCCATTTGTGGATGATAGGCAGTACTAAGATCAAGAGAGGTACCTACAACTTCAAAGAATACAATCCAAAATGTAGATGTAAACTTGGCATTTCTATCACTTATAATCCTTCTAGGCAACCCATGTGATCAAAATAACTCCTTCAAAAAGACTTTAGCAACATCAAGTGCAATATAGGTCTTTTTGATGCAGATTAGGCTGGGCTAGCACTATGGAGTCATACCCTACATTCACTGAAGCCGATCCCATGATAGAATCCATACTTATACATTTTCATTTCATTTGTTGTGAGATGTCCAAGGGATGCAACTTTCTTGGCACTTTTTCTCTTTTAGCCTTGATTTTGTTTGGCATATTAGGCATTGATGAACATGTTGCAATATTTCTTTCTTAAGCATGGGAAAAAAGAAGCTTTTCTTAAGCCTGGACTTGATTGTTTGGCATATTAGGCATTGACGAACATGTTGCAACATTTCTTTCTTAAGCCTGGGCCAAAAGATGTTTCTTTACATATACAGCCATGAAATTCTTCACATACCGTTAGGGTGTCCTATTTTAGGTTTATCATGAGCCTCGTTCAAATGTTCTTCTCTTCAAATCTTTTCCTTCACAAAACACATAGCCGATTTGTTAAAATACAAGAATTCATCTCCCAACTTGTGGCTCTTGACTTTTCATCATTTCTTGGGTCATTTTGCTACCTTGCTTAAGTAAGGAAATAATAGGGAAAATAATTTATCCAACTTTTCTCCTTCATTGTTGTGATGGGTAAGGGTTCTTAGTTTTGGAAAGAAATTACACACCGAACCCTATCACTTTGTGGGTTTGGGTGCCCTACTTGAGTTGCTATCTGGGACAAAACCGTGATGCTCCATGCTTGTATGGTTTTGTTGGATGATTTATCCCCTATCTCTTGATTCGGGTGGATGACTTATACATCCTTGTCTTGAAAATTATCCACTAGGTATATTTCCTCGTGGTGAGTAGTACTCATCAAAGAACACTGTTGTGGACAAAATAGGTAATATTTCTTGAAAACGAGAAACATTTGGCATCTTTCATAAAAAAAGTTCAGTTTTTTTACCTCTTTTTAAAAAGTGGTCTACGCATGCGTACAACACTGCCAAAAAACGATAATATTTTGGGCACTTTACATGTTTCTTACAAAAATTGACATGAAAAAAAAGACTTTGTTTTGCTTACTTTTTGAGATTATAATTAAAAATCTAACAATAAGTTTTCCAAAAACATGCCAAAATAGAGACAATGTTTATTATTTCCATCTTCAATCCATTTTAAAAAATGATACAACTGTAAAATAAGCCATTTTCTAAACATATAGCTTCCACAAATACAATTTTTTTCTTCTATGTGTATACTTGAAGCTTAGACTCCTTGGGTCATCTGCCATGTTAGCATGATTGAGGATGTGCTACAGAGTGCAACTATTAAAATCTATTTGTATAACTGTATTACAAAAGCGTTATCTTGATACAATTATTATCTAAATTGTAAAATCCTATTTTGGCTCTTGATTAGAGTAGTATTAAAATCCATTTTGAAGCTCTTGAGTATCACAATTTCTTAATTGATAATATATACTTTTTTAAAAAGAGTTCGTTACATACATATGAATTTTAAAATATCATGAATAAGTTATTTAAAAGTTGTCTAATTTTGAAAAATAATTCCACACTCATTTTTAAAGAAGATGTGTCGATGTGACAAAAAAGGGGGTTAAATGGTAATTTTAGTTATTAAATGAGTTTAGAAAGTATAAAAAATGTCTCTATAAGAAATAAAAGTTTATACTTTCTAAAATACTTTTTTGTAGAATATCAAGCGGGGACTTAGGTTCGAATCCTACTGGTTTACTACACATAGTAAGGATGTTTTAGCTATAACGTTTGCGGCGGCCAACTTAATGCTGAGTAAGAACTTCTCAACTAAGAGTTGATGTTTTCCATCAGCTTGATACAAAATATCAACTTTTACAAAAAATTGATATTTTGCATCAAGTTGATGTAAAACATTAACTTTATATTCAAAACATTAACTTTCTATGCAAAAGATCAACTTTTTTACAATACTTGATGTTCTGTATCAACATTATACAAAACATCAACTTCCCACAAAACTTGATGTTTTCCATCAACTTTGATGCAAAACATCAAGTTTTATGGAAAAGTTGATGTTTTGCATAAAATCGATGTAAAACATCAACTTTTTCATAAAACTTGATGTTTTGCATCAACTCGATGCAAAACATCAACTTTTCACACAACTCGATGTTTTGCATCAAAGTTGATGCAAAACATCAACTCTACCACAAAACTTGATGTTTTGCATCAAGTTTCAAATGCTGTGGAGAAGAAAGTTGGAGGATCGGAGATCGATTTTTACAAACGGCCTGTTTTAGCCATTCCATCCATAGCAACATGCTCAGATGACCTATTCCATAAATTTTGAGTACCAACACGACTGTGTTTTGATGCGATTTGCAAACGTCACAAAGTGACTTGCTTCATCAGCAAGTTGCTTTGTGATGTCTATAAATCGCATCGAAACATATTAGTGTTCATACTCAAAATTTGTGGAATATGTCATGTGAGCATATTAGCGTGGAGATGGAATTGCTAAAAATTTGTGTTTGTGATAATCAACCTCTGCTCCTCCAACTTTTTTCTCCAGAGCATCTGAAACTTGATGCAAACCATTAAGTTTTGTGGTAGAGTTGATGTTTTGCATCAACTTTGATGCAAAACATCGAGTTGTGTGGAAAATTTGATGTTTTGCATCAACTTTGATGCAAAACATCGAGTTGTGTGGAAAAGTAAAGTTGATGTTTTGCACCAAGTTGATGCAAAACATCAACTTTTCCACACAACTCAATGTTCTACATCGAGTTGATGCAAAACATTAAGTTTTATGAAAAAGTTGATGTTTTACATCGATTTTATGCAAAACATCAACTTTTTCATAAAACTTGATGTTTTGCATAGAATTTTAAAAAAATATACCTAGAATAAGGTGATATAGGTAGAACATACGTTTATGGCTAAGGACGTGAAAAACACATATGGTCACAACCTTTGACTACAAATTTGAGAGGAGGTCAAAAAAAAATGCTTGTCTATGTAACCATGTAACCTTTGTATCATAAATAATATCGCTACATAGTAGATGCCAAAAAATCATGAGAACAGAAGAGCTAGATGAGATAATCCATGATGACTTGTGATCCATTGGTTTTAATCCAAATGTGCAAGGCTCCATTGATTTGGAACACCACGAGTCGATTAACTCGTCAATCTTGATTTTTGTTCTACAATTCAATTTTAAAGCTGAAGAACTATGAGTAAATACACATGGTGTGACCACCTATGCCGAGGAGGGGGGTTCATGTGAACCTGGACTTTGTCATGCCTATGTGCGCAATAGTATGCTCTCCAGCATAGGGGACCTTGAATCTACCATCATCGTGAAAGCTCTAAGCTCTTCTCTACCACCATTCCAAAAGCCCTAAGCTCCTCTCTTTTCTCTTTATACACAAATACAATGTCGCGAGCGAAGATTGCATCTCGTAGCATCCTTTGCATGTCCTCTAAATAATTATAACCAGAGTTCATTCTACACTACCCTTAGACATACCATTGTTGAACATCCTTCACATGCACTATAAATAATTATAACTAGAGCTCATTCCTACATACTCTTAGATATACCATCACCTATGTTCATGATAATGGCTATCTAGATCAAACATCAACAGATGCATACTATGAATTTTTGCCACCACCACATATGTACATGATGATATAGGCTACAATTTCTTCCCGCCACCCTTATCCATATTGCATAACAAAAATTCCCTTCATGAAAAAAAATGCCTATGTGGGTCGAAATAATTTACACCCATAGGCTATACGATGCCTGCCTCTAAGATTGTCCTACTGAAAAAATATGTCTTTTAACATGCTTAGGTTTACTCAGAGCCTCCATAGTTACCATCTTCTATATATATATATGAATTACAAGTCTACCTTTGCACACCTATAAGTTGACCTCTCTAAACTCTTAGCATTGGTTGTATATCATGCCCACTATCTGCTTATAAATAATAGAGAAAATAATTATATCATGCAAACTGTCAAGGTAAGTATATACTAAAGGCTTTATTATTTGGGTCTAGAAATAGACTCAAGGATGTTTGTAGATTTTTTCATAAATTATGGAGCTTATATTGTTATTTCTTCTAATATTTTTTGAGTGCTTATCAAATAATGTGCATATTTATGTAGTGGTAGAATTTGTCCCACAAAGTCTATTAGAAAAAGTGTCTTATGTTCATGGCTATATGATATCTACCTCTAAGATTGTCGTGCTGAAAAAATATCTCTTTTAACATGCTTAGGTTTATAGTTACCATCTTCTACATATATATATGAATACAAGTCTACCTTTGCACACCTATAAGTTGACCTCTTTAAACTCTTGTGCTATACTGGCATCCATTGGAAGCTCCTAGTGCATGTTGGTAGGTAGTAGCATGCTTAGGTGCATGTTGAGTACTACCTAAGCATGCTGCTACTAATGCATGCCAATATTAGCTACAACATACTTAGGTAGCTACCATCATGCATTGAGACTACATGCTAGTAAATCTGATAGAGCTACCGACATTCTTAGAGAGCTCTACTTGTCATGAACCAAGAGCTCTCGACATGCTTACGTAGCTTCCCAATGCATGCCACATGCTCTCTAAGCATCGGTAACCTACCTAAGCATGTCAGCATATATTGGGAGCTACTAGCATGCATTGTGACTTCTTAATGCATGCTGATATCTATTGGCATGCTTAGGTAGCCAACCAATGCATGTCGGTAGCTATCAGCATGGTTAGGTAACACGCAACATGCATTAGGTAACTACCTAAGCATGTCGAGAACCCTCAATGTATACTAGTAGGTAGCTATCTAAGCATGTTAGGAGCGACGGCCATGCACCGGTACAGATCCCGATGCACATTGGTAGCTACTGGCATGTTTGGATATAGCACCCAATCTTCATTGAGATCTCTCGGTACACGTCGATAGCTATCTACATGCTTAGATTGTACCGGCGTGCTTAGGTTGCATCATGTGGCATGCATTGGTTAGCTCTACCAGCATGCACTAAGAGATCTCAATGCATGCTACTAGATACTAATGCATGTTGATAGATACCAATGCATGCTGGTAGATACTAATGCATGCTCATAGTTACCTAATTATGTCACTAGCTATTGGCATGCATCAATATCTACTAGCATGCATTAGGAGCTATCAGTATGCAGAGCTAGCAGTGCATGTCAGTAGCTCAGTACCTACCGATACGCTTAGATAGTAGGTACCTGGCATGCACTAAGAGCTCGCGGCATGCTTAAGTAGATACCTAATGTATGCCATTGTTAGCTATCTAAGCATGCCAATAGCACTAGCATGCATCAGGAGATATCGGCATGCATCAGGAGCTCTTGATAAATGCTGATAGCTCCCAACAATGCATGAACTTCTTAGATTCTTGAATTTCTTGCTTCTATAATCAGTCGACCCATGATCACCTAATCCAACTTAAAGAATTGTCTATCCAAGATTATGTCATGTCATCAAGTGGGTATAAAACAAAGCACTACACCGATCCAACCCTATTACTTGACTCAGAGCTTTGGATGCCAAGTGACCCTATTGATGTCAAGAAATGATGCAAAAAACTAGTCATGATCTCTTCATCACCCCCACACAGCCTACTTTCAACTTGTGAATCCAAGGTAGGAACCATGTAGTTTCGTTTTGCTTTGCATACTTGTAGAGTTCTCAAGGGCCTCTAATTCTTACACTTCATCTTTTTTCCTACCATCTCACACAATAGGTGTGTAGGGTTTAGTTCAATAGGCACTGGGTTGCCGATCATGATAGGCTCCATGTGGATAAGAATCTATACATGCATGGGGTTCATATGTGGCAAAGCACATGTGGGTGTGGCCTTTGAACTCAACTCCTTTTTTACCAGTTTGATACACTACTCTAACAAAGCCAAAGCTAGACCGCTAAAGTAATTAGTTATGCAGCCAATGAGGCTGGTGGTTCGTCTTAAGTTTGTTGTTTGAGTGTTTAAGCGAGGTTTTATCTCCCCAAGTCTTGTAGTCCTCCCATTAATCCAAGATCAGAGGAGGTGTCACTACCTCTGAGAGTTAGTCCTTGCACCACGTTGAATCGAGTCTCAGAAGAAGGTCCCAAGCCAAGGTTGGGTTGGTAGGAAGCTATTTGGATGGAAATGCTTTCCTCTAAATTTATCTCTAAATTAACAAACCCAGATCGTAAATAATTTCTTGTCATTTCAAGCTATTTTAGGGCCAGGGAGATTTCCTATAAATGTTTTGATTTTTGGGGATTTTTTTAAAAAAAAGTGTTGTCTAACTTTGTCCAAAATGGGTTTTAGGTATCTCTGAAATACAGGATAACAAATGGCACACTTTTTGGATTAGTTAGGTTTGTTAATTTTTTTGGGTTACATCAAAATGATTGCAATGGCTTAAAATAAATATCTAGCAAGTTTTTACACACACTTTTTTTAAAAAAATATTATGAGCGGCAATTTCTTTTTCTTTTTTAAATTTTTTTATTTTTGTTTTCATTTTTTGTGTCTTCTTTCATACTTTGTTCTGAGTGGTCACTGACTATTTCTAGAGTATAACCGGGTGTACTATTTATTATGTTACCCAACCCAAGGGACACTTAGCATAACTAGTGGATCCAATTTAGGGTCTACCCTATGACCATATTTTGATTTTGGGGTCTAATTATCCAAATAAAATCAATTTCAATACCCAATAACTAGTTTCAAAAACCAAAAATTAAAAAACTTCATTAAAAAACTAGAAAATACAAAAAACACAGAAGTTACCAAAACGGAACAAATTGAGGGGTTAAGGTAACAAGAATAAAATAACAATAGCAAGAAGAAAACATAATAAAAAATTAGCATAAAATAGAAACACACCTAAGCATTCAAGATGCAAGCAGTAACAAAGCGATGGAGGTATTGCCTGATATCAAGGCCAGTTATGATAAGCTTTTATGGCATGAGAAAGGCATAGGAGTCACTCTTATTGTGGGGAGTTCACCACACCACACTTGCGAGTGCACAAATGCTTAAATCGAGAACTAATATGCCATAGTAAGTACACAAATGCATAGGGAGGGTATGTTGCTTACCTCATGATACCTTGCGCTTGGGATTCTCGTAGGTAGCAACGTCAATGGAGTATGAAAGAGCTCATGACATTGCACACTCCTCATAGCTCAACCACCTTGCAACTCGATCGCCCTCTCACACACTCACTCACACATGCATAGACAAGCACCTACAAAGCTCACTCACACACTCACTCACACATGCATAGAGAAGCACCTTACAAAGCTCAAATCATGCATACAAGCAAGCAAGAGGCAAGAGTGAAAGGGCAGAGAGAAAAAGCACTCGTAGATTATGTATGAGAGAATGAGGGGTTGGGGTTTTCTTTTGCCTTTTCTTTTGCCTTTTCTCTTTTGTTTTTAGGGTTTACATCATTTTTGCAATCAAAGCTAAAAATTAGGTCCTAGACCTCATAGACCGCTTACACTAGTGTAAACCTTATCCTCACTGGTAACCTTCATTAAGCTTTCCTGTGGCATGCCTTTCATAGAGAAATAGCGAGCGATGATGTAGAATATACAATACATAACCATTTGAGTGAGATCCAGTCTTTCCGATGCTGCAACCAAATCAAGTGAAAGTGAAGATTCTTTGACAAGGGTTAACAACGGGTTAACAACGGGTGAGGCCAGAAAGAAGGATGATAGAATGAGTAGTAAAGGGGGCCGTATGGCTCTGAATATTGTTAGCCCATAGTTTATAATGAATCTTAGCTCCAATCATCTAAAAGGTAGAAGAGGAATGAAAGAAATAAATTTGATAATAGGTCCATGAGATTTGATGGAAAGAACTAGATCTAAAAGAGGATGAAAGTTAGAAGAAGGCCACTTGTGGTTTGCCTTCTCTAAAACGTCTAGATCAATGAGAGGGATGGAGGATTCAACTTTAGGAAAGGGGAGAGAAAGAAAAGCTAGGTTATTAATAGAAACTAATTTATTAACTATTGAGAGGAGACTGGAAATGTGACTTTTAATATCCACTGTGAATATTGGTTATCAAGGTAGCTACACTCTCATGAGGAGAATTATACTAATGGAAATGGTTAACATTTTCCTTAATGGAGACATCACCTCTGTTGACTTTAAAGGTTAGAATCAAGGGCTCGATTGTATGAGAAGAATGTGGAGGCTAGAATCATGGAGAGATTTATGGAGAGCATCATTGACTTTGTTAATCTACTAAACATGATTAGCATTTGCTAATCCATCTTGTACTCAGTCTATTTAAGAGGCACACATCTAATGGAAATATAACTCTCACTCTCCTATCTTGGTATCTTTATGCTTATCATTATCTTAATCATATTGTGATTAGGCTAATTATCTAGATTAGCATGTTCATTATGTCTAAACCATGAGATTTTGCATCATCTATGAGCCATTATGATGCCAACAATTGGTATCAGAGCCAAAAATCCATCTCTAGGATCTTGCATTAACTCTTTATTAATGCTAATCCACTTATACTAGTGATTAAACCCATTTTTAGTTTGTTTGCACTATCTCCTCTTCCCAGGGGTCTCACCTAAAAATATGTAAGTGTAGCATGTGAGTTTATGATGAGGGGTATATTAAATTTAAAAAGTTACAGAATAACATTTACAAGAGGGGGTTTTTAACCAGTTAAAAAAAATAGTAAGTTTATGAAGAAAAAGGGGTCATTTTATTCACAAAAGTATGTAAGTGTAAGTGGTTTTTTAAATACTCCTTGAATACACATGACACACAGGATTTATTTATAGTGCACCCCCCAAGTTCTTCTTGTGCCTCCTACTCACAAAAGGGGTCGTTTTATTCACAAGAGTATGTAAGTGTGAGGGTTTTTTTAAATATTCCTTAAATGCACATGATACATAGAATTTCTTCATAGTGCACCCCCCGAGTTCTTCCTCTGCCCCCCACTCAAAACAAGATTGGCTCTCTCTATTCTCTCCACCATTACCCAAGATCTCTTGGGAGGATCTTAATCGCCTTAAGGCAAAGGCTCAACATCACACTGCAGGATTTGGCATAATACATGCCAAATTGATGTAGCCAGCACTAAGAAAATTTAGGGAAAAGATCTCATTCTCGTCATCCACCTCAAAACAACTCAATCCCAACTAGACCTGGAGGTCTTTCAATGCCTCGATTATGCTTTTAATATCCATTTCAACTGAAATCGACTATATAGACTAGATCTAGACTTTAATACCTCTAGAAGTAGCTTTTAGTAATGTTCTGAGTAAGCAATGATTAAGTGATGTTAATAATGGTTTATGGTGCTTAAAACCAATTTAATCCAATTTTATTCCATGCTCAATCATTGCATTGGTGGATCTATAAGCCATAACTATTCAATGCATTTCATTAAGTTATCCCAATAGACAACCACCTCTACTAACTACTGATTAATTAACACTAGTCTTGGTCGTTGTGTGAACCATGGTGGGTTCAAACATCACATATATAAATTTCATGAATATAAGACACTTTTTCTAATAGACTTTTTGGTACAAATTCTACCACTATGCATAAATATGCACATTATTTGATAAGGACTCAAAAAATATTAGAATACATAAGAATATAAGCTCCATAATTTATGAAAAACTCTACAAACATCCTTGAGTCTATTTCTAGGCCCAAATAGTAAAGCCTTTAGTATATACTTACCTTGATAGTTTGCATGATATAATTATTTTCTCTATTATTTATAAGCAAATAATGCGCATGATATACAACCAATGCTAATAGTTTAAAGAGGTCAACTTATAGGTGTGCAAATGTAGACTTGTATTCATATGTATATGTAGAAGATGGTAACTATGGAGGCTCTGAGTAAACCTAAGCATGTTAAAAGAGATTTTTTTTAGCAGGAAAATCTTAGAGGCAGACATCATATAGCCTATGGGTGTAAATTTCAACCCACATAGGCATTTGTTTTCATGAAGGGAATTTCTGTTATGCAATATGGATAAGGTTGGTGGGAAGAAATTGTAGCCTATATCATGATAATATGTGATGGTGGCAAAAATTCATAGTATGCATATGAATTCATAGTATGCATATGTTGATGTTTGATCGAGATAGCCATTATCATGAACATAGGTGATGGTATATCTAAGAGTAGTGTATGATTGAGCTCTAGTTATAATTATTTATTGTGCATGTGAAGGATGTTGAAAGATGGTATAGCTAAGGGTAGTGTAGAATGAACTCTGGTTATAATTATTTAGAGGACATGCAAAGGATGCTACGAGATGCAATCTTCGCTCGTAACATTGTATTTGTGTATAAAGAGAAAAGAGAGGAGCTTAGGGCTTTCGGAATGGTGGTAGAGAAGAGCTTAGAGCTTTCACGAGATGACGGTAGATTCAAGGTCCCCTATGCTGGAGAGCATACTACTGCGCACATAGGCATGACAAAGTCCAGGTTCACATGAACCCCCCTCCTCGACATAGATGGTCACACCATGTGTATTTACTCATAGTTCTTCAGCTTTAAAATTGAATTGTAGAACAAAAATCAAGATTGGTGAATCAATCGACTCGTGGTGTTCCGAATCAATGGAGCCTTGCACATTTGGATTAAAACCAATGGATCACAAGTCATCATGGATTATCTCATCTAGCTCTTCTGTTCTCATGATTTTTTGGCATCTACTATGTAGCGATATTATTTATGATACAAAGGTTACATGGTTACATAGACAAGCATTTTTTTTAATGACCTCCTCTCAAATTTGTAGTCAAAGGTTGCGACCGTATGTGTTTTTCACGTCCTTAGCCATAAGCTTATGTTCTACCTATATCACCTTATCCTAGGTATATTTTTTCTTTAATTGTATGCAAAACATCAAATTTTATGGAAAAGTTGATGTTTTGCATAAATCGATGTAAAACATCAACTTTTTCATAAAACTTAATGTTTTGCATCAACTCGATGCAAAACATCGAGTTTGTGTGGAAAAGTTGATGTTTTGCATCAACTCGATGCAAAACATCAACTTTTAGGCTAAAAGTTGATATTTTGCATTGAGTTGATGCAAAATATCAACTCGATGTTATGCATCGAGTTGATGTAAAATATTAAATTTTTCACACAACTCAATGTTTTGCATCAAAGTTGTTGCAAAACATCAACTCTACCACAAAACTTGATGTTTTGCATCAAGTTTCAGATGCTCCAGAGAAAAAAGTTGGAGGATCGGAGGTTGATTTTCACAAATAGACATTTTTAGTGATTTCACTTGCATAGACATGCTCAGACGACCTATTCCACAAATTTTGAGTACCAACACGACTTTGTTTCGATGCGATTTGCAGATGTCACAAAGCGACTTGCCAATGCCAAGTCGCTTTGTGATGTCTGCAAATCACATCGAAACATAGTCGTGTTAGGACTCAAAAAATTGTGGAATAAGTCGTCTCAGCATGCCAGCATAAATGGAATCACTGAAATAGGCCGTTTGTGAAAATCGATCTCGAATCCTCCAGGAAAGATGCTTTTTTTATGGAATCTTTGAAAGATGCCAAATATTTCTTATTTTCAAGAAATATTACCTATTTTGTCCGCAACAGTGTTTAGGAGTCAAGAGTATTCAATGTAGCAACCTTTGTTGACTTTAGGCCTAGAATCAAGGGCTAGGTTTCAGGAGAAGATTATGGAGGCTAGAATCATGGAGATATTTATGGAGAGTATCATTAAGTTTGTTAAGATACTAAACATGATTTTAGCATTTACTAATCCATTTTGTACCCAACCTATTTAAGAGGAACACATCTAATAGAAACAAAACTCTCATTCTACCATCTTGGTGTCATTGTTCTCGTCATTATCTTAGGCTATTCATAAACCTTACCATGTTCATTATGTCTAAACCATGAGATTTCTCATCATTTAGTATGAACCACCATGATGCCAACAAATATTGGGCATCATGGTGGTTCATTTAGTATGAACCACCATGATGCCAACAAATATTGGGCATGCAGTCAATGCTACAAGTTTCAAACTACTTTCCAGATCTCCAACTAATGCTACAAGATTAATGGCATGGGATTTAAACTGGTGTCCAAATATCTAACCATGGCTAGCATAAAACATGTCATGTAGCTTGAGATTTGGACTGGTGTCCAAATCTCTAACGAAGGCTACCACTAGCAATGGCAATATCTTCTCCTCACAAAATTTAGATTTGGACAAGTGTCCAAATCATTGTTTGTGGAGAAATGGATTGAGATTCACAATAGCAAAGGAAATGTATTCTCCTTGTAAAATTGAGATTTAGAAAAGAGTTCAAATCTCTATTTGTGGACACTAAAAGTGATGTCATGAGATTTGGACTAGTATCCAAATCTCAAACCAAGCCTACAAGATAAATGGCATGAGATTTGGACTAGTTTCCAAATCCCAAACCAAGGATAAAAGAGTAATAGCCTAAGATTTGAACTAGTGTCCAAATCTCCAACAATGGCTAGAATAGAGAAATACAATGTAGCTTTGGACAAGAGTCCAAATCTATGTTTGTGGACACTAAGATTTAAAAGGTTTGAGCCATTCCCAAGGCACAAGGTTACTGTCTAAATCTCAAAACCATGGCTAGCATAAGTAAGGTGGCTATTGTCTAAATCTCCATCCATGGCTAGAATAAGTAGGGTGGCATAGGTAATGTCATATAGCTTATCCTCCATAAATTAAGAGATTTGTACAAGAGTATAAATATATTTTTGTGGACACTTTATGTCTCTTTGTGGCACTGGGATTTAAAATCCTGAAGCCAGCCTCACGGCACAAAAAGGCTTAAAAACTTAATCCATCCCAAGCATGCATGAGGGAGAGGCATGGACGAGGGGTAGCAAGTGCAGGGAGGGGAGAAGGAGGGGTGGCTAGGAAGGATGGGGGGAGGAGAAGAAGTGGAGGAGGGTTAGAGGAGTCAAAAGTTTCAAATTTGAATTTTAAGGGGATCAAAAAGTGACTGAAAGTGACTAAGATACGTGCATAAAAAAGAAATGATGAGTATGAGTCTTAAAACTCACATCTTATAAAAGTAATGAGCTTATAAGTCACATAATAAGCTATTATACCTATAAAAATATATAATGAGAGTGACTTGTCAAAGTAAGTTAACACCTTAAAAAAAATACCTTAAATTCCTAATTACACCTCTTAAAGGGATCCTAGAACATCTCAGCCTTCCTCTAATAGTAACTTCAAAGTTGCACAAAGCAGAGATATAGAATGAAGATTCAGATAGAGATTTTATAAGCCAAGTTTAACATTTGAACTCTTGTTGCACCCCCATGAACGCTTATCAAATAATTGATTGCTTGATAGATTTATCTATAAGTTAAAACATGTGTAAGGTTCCCCCCTTCTAAAATAGGGGAAACACTTAAGATAGTCTACTAAGTCTTAACTTGGAGAAAATTTCCTATTCATCGATACCTTGACCAAGTAGAGATTCAAGGATACGATTCATAGGTAAGACCTAGTCCTATCTCGTAGGGGGAGCGTGATCTTCTAAAAATCAAATCACCCATAGGGTAATTGATCATAAATTGGGCAACTACTAGACTTGATTTCTAGAGGCAACGCTTTTTTCCTCATCCATGCAAGGCACAGCCGCCCGCTGGCCTAGTCTTCTAGAATAGAGTTGCCCAAGGACCTATTTATCTAGCGTAGGGCTTTCACTTAATCTGTTGGAAAGCTACCCGACTAATCGGGTCCACCCATCCGTAGGATGGTGCCACAACGGGGCATTCCATCCTCCCACTTTCCACCCTACTCACGCGTCAATTTGTTTTCTAATTAATCCTACCACACTGTGACATAAATAACATGTTCCTTAATTAAGGCCCTTTTCACAAGGTTTGTTAAAACAACCTTTTTCCACAGTACAATAATGCCAAAGACAAGATTTATAAAAAAGTTTATACATGAATCAATTTCATACAAGCCAAACCGGCTCTCTTATTCTTTTCCTTTATACTGCCGATGATCTAGAATTCGGCCTTCTAGCCTCTACATGCTGGGCAAAACCCTACGGGACCATACACCTCATCGTCGGCCCGCTGCGAGGACTCAAGCCGGCTTGTCGCCCTCTCAGGCTCCATCGCTTGATCCTCGCGCCCCTCAGAGGGATGTGTGCACACTAGGGTGGGCTTATTCACCGCACTAGCCTGGGCCCTCAGAACTAGACAGCATCATAATCTCTCACCTCAATCGGCAAACCTTATTCTCCCAATGGTATGAGGGATACCTAACGACGTCCGCCTGGCTACACAAGCACGAAACGGAGTTAGCGTCGAAGCTGTTGAGAGGTAGCGATTGCGTTTGTGCAATGCTATATTGATATGGGTGATGGATGATGGGTGAATTTTGGAACACCTCGATTAAGAGGGGGTGTTGAGAGATGTAATTGTGGTGTTGTGTGTATGTGGGAAAGCACCCTAGAGGTGCAAGATATTGTGTGTATGTGTGTATGTGGGAAAGCACTCTAGAGGTGCAAGATATTGTGGTGAGATAGAAATGCCACATGTAATATTGCATGGTGTGTGAGAGTTAACTAAAAGAGTGGAAAAGGAGTTGCCACATGGATGATGATGTGTAAAGTGGGATAAGGCTAGAGGGCCTATATCATTGTATGGTTCATTGTGATATGCAATACAAGGGAATAGTGTTGAGTGTGCAATCTCCCTCTCTCTCTAGTCATGGAGTTTTTAGTGTGGTTTAATCCACCTTAATCTTATGCTTAATCATTGTCCTTCACCATGATCAATCCCATTTCTAGAATCTTAACATGGTATCAGAGCCAAATGGGCTCTTGATCATGGTTATTTATGTATATTTGTGAGTGTTTGTTTAATTAAGCATATTTTATGATTTAGCCTTATTATTAAGAAAAATTTTAGCACACTCATTATCACTTGGTTGCATTGAGAGAGATTTGAAGCTACCCATAGGAGATGGAGATTTTGGAGTTGCTCATGAAGCTGTCAAAGAAGAGCTATGCAACAAGGAGGTTACAATGAAGCTGCCATTGAAGTCTCAAGTGGAGATTTCTCATTGTGGAGATGACAAATGGTGTTGTCATCATCAAAGAAGCCGTCTACAAAGTTGAAAATGCAGATTTCAGCATCATGAAGGCTATGGAGTCTTCATAAACAACAAAGAAGCTACCAAGGAGACAATGGTCTCATGAAAGGTTGGTCTTGTGAAGTTTTGCCTCAGATTTTGGTTGATTTTGAGCATGGAAAAATGCTCAATGTTGAAGGGTTGCTAGCTGTTGGGATTTGTGAATCCTATGGCTCTTGCACTTGGACAAAGAGGAAAGAGTGGAGGAGGTGCATGCTTGTCAAGTGATGGCAAGATGTGATGGGCTGATTTGTAGCTCATAATGGAGCATGCTTGAAGGGCATTGCTCATGGAGTTTGCTCATGAAAGATGAGCTGGTTGTGGATGCTATTGGAGCATTCATTTTCTGGTTATGCACCTATGGTTTCATTTGAGAAACTTGTGAAGAGGCAACCTTGAAGATGTTGGCATGCATATGGAAGAGCATGCTATATATATGGAATTCATATTGGAGCTCATGAAAGGCCATGTTAATGGCTATGGGAGAAACCTCATAGTGGAGGTTTACAGGTTTACGAAGGCAAAGAACTTGCAATGACTAATGGAGGTTGATTTGGACTCATGGAGGGCCATATCAATGGCTTATGAAACCTCATAATAGGGGTTTTTGAAGAGGAAAATGTAGACAAAGAATCGGGAAAGGAGGTAGCGCAGTCAACATGTGGAAGAAGTGAGCAGCGCAAATTGGTGGCAAAAAGGAAGAGTCCTAGAGAGGACAAGCAGTTATGGCAAGCTCAAAGGAGAGGAGCTCAAAGAAGATGACCTACATGGTGGGTCCTATAGCTGCATATTTTGGCAACGCAGACGTTTGGTCAAGGCCACCAAGGAATCCGTAGAGAAAGAAAAGCATCAGTCACATGACATAGGAACTCCAAGCATCAAAGATCCTCAAGCATTTGGCTATGGCGGACTACTGTGTGCAATAGAGTAATAAGCAAAAGAGGAAGAAGATGATCACGTGGCACGGTTGCAGAGCTAGAGGAGTTAGAGCTATGTGCATGCCATCTTTGGCGCATAGCTTGTAAGATCCCTGTTCCCACCGAGCAACGGATTCGGGGTACTGGCAGCGGAAGTAGCGCTTCTCGCGCGGGACAGGGGTCCCACACTCGGGGCCTCGCCCACGGATATCCGGATAAGAGACTAATCCGTCGGTTGTTCCAAAACCGAACCCGGAAAAACTTTCTTAACCGGAAGCACGGGCGATTCCGCCAGGATAACTTTTTACTCTAACGTAGTCAAGATCATTTCTGATCGAGATGATCCAATTACATCTATAAGATAGTCAGTTCAAGGAAGAAACTTGCACTTGGATCATTGGGATCAACGCTTTTTTCCCCATTCAAGAGGCACAGCGTTGATTCCTATCCATAGAACAGTTACTGTCCGGGATTTTTTTTTTCTATCGTAAAAACAGAAGTTTGAGTCTCGATTTACGAATCCATCAGTCCAGCCTAACCCCATCCAGTCCCATGGGTTAGCCAACCGCCGAACCACTGTAGTGATGGGATCCAATTAAGAATTTGGTTAGGTTTTGTCCCGGGTACCAAGGAAAAGAGTTCCAAGGCCCCCTAGCCGGATGTTCATGCAAAATAAAACTAGTCACACCACTCACACACCCACCAATATGAAATTGCCTTTTTCAACCAGATTCAACCAGTTTAAAACAATCCTTTAATAAAACCATAGTATCATGGATCACCATCTTCCAATTTATCCAATTGATTCTTAATTTCCCATCATTCTTTCATCAGAGTATCTATGGCATCATTGGCAACTAGAACGCTCAGGAGCCGTTTCGATAGTTCCTAGCCCATAATACTTGGCAATATAATAACTTATCAAGATGGACTCTCGTTGAAGATCAGCAAGATCAACCAACGGATCCATATAAGGAGCCATGGACTCATCCATTGAAGACCAGCAAGGTCAATCAACCAGATCCATGCTCGATTTCAGAAAACAACTCCAACTCTGTTCCAATATCTTCCTTGACGCACGCGTGGGTATCCTAGGCGCCGAGCAACGTATGGTCAGCACCCTCTAGGATCCTTCGCAGGTAACCTAGCGCTTCACGCATAGGCCGCTTCCTTGGCCCCTCATCCACCGTACCGAAAGCTCACCATTTTAATCGCACCGAGGCTGGTCAAGACCTCGGCCGACCTTGCTACGCGAGACGTCCTTCATTGACTCCCCGTCAGCAGTTGCAACTTTACCATCACGACTTTAATCACAAGATGGTCAAAATGCTCCCCCTAGCATTCTTGACATAAAACAATCATTTACAAACAGCATTTACAAACAGTATTTACAAACAGTTTACAACACAATTTCTATTTTAACTTTCATTTTTCTACATTATCCCTCATCAATCTACGTTACTTATTCTATATTCCATTTATATGTATACTCATCCCATCACATCATTTCTATCTCATCATTTCAGATTCCCTCACATCACATATCGTATATTCACATCCATACATCCACATCTATATGCGTACATTCACATCTACATGCATACATCTACATCTCTATGCATACATCCACATCCACATTCACATTCACCTCCATACATCTACATCTACATGCATACATCCACATCTCCATTCACATTCATACATCTACATCTACATGCATACATCCACATCCACATTCACATTCATCTCCATTCACATCTACATCTATACATCTACATCTACATGCATCCATCCACCTCCACATCCACATCTACATCTATACATCTACATCTACATGCATACATCCATATCTTCATTCCCATCTACATCTATACATCTACATCTACATCCATATCTTCATTCCCATCTACATCTATACATCTACATCTACATGCATACATCCATATCTTCATTCCCATCTACATCTATACATCTACATCTACATGCATCCATCCACCTCCACATCCACATCTACATCTATACATCTACATCTACATGTGTACATCCACCTCCACATCCACATCCGTATCTATACATCTACACCTACATGTATACATCCACATCCACATCTATACATCTACATCTACATGCATACATCTACATTTCCATTCACATCCACATCTATACATCTACATCTACATGCATCCATCCACATCTCTATTTACATCCTCATCTATACATCTACTTCTACATGTATACAACCACATCTCCATGCATACTTCCACCTCCACATTCACACTCACATCCATACATCTACATCTACATGCAAACATCCACATCTCCATGCATAATAAAATTCTTTTAATTAATCTAGGATGATAGTTCCTAGAATATGGTAGGAAGTCCTCTTTTTATGCTTTGAATGAATTTATTTTATGCGTAATTTCTATAAAAATTTTGCCATAGCTCCACTACTATGACTGATAAATCTCAATTTTTTTTTCTAAGGGATAAAGCTCATTATTAAAGAAATAATTAGAATGGTCTCTAATTGGATCATCAATCCATAATGGTCTCTAATTGGATCATTAAGAAAACAATTAGAATGGTCTCTAATTGGATCATCAATCCATAATGGTCTCTAATTGGATCATTAAGAAAACAATTAGAATGGTCTCTAATTGGGTCGTCAATCCATAATGGATTGAATCATCAATGTGCATAAACTAAAAGCATAGCAAAAAGCCATTAATTTGGCCTCAAGCATAGCTTAATCTTGGATTAAGGAAAGGCTTTATGAAAAGCTTTATGAAAAGCTTCATTTGGATTGAGAATGGGTCATGAGTATGGCTATTTCTTGAGTGAGAGAGAGTAATTACATAAAAACCATTAGAATTTAAACATAAATGAAAATTAACTTCAATAGCATTTATTAAATTATGTAACTCTTCACTACTTTTCACCAATTAACTTCAATAGCATTTAAAAAACCATACCAATTAAACTTCTCAAACTTGAGAGGGGTTGAGAAGAGAGAATCATTGAGAAATTATAGAAAAGATCAAAATTCAATATACTTACCTTATGATTTGCTTGATTCTTTATTCACGGTAGAGGCCCCCAACCAATCAATTGGTTTAGTATGTTGATGGAGCCACCAATGGGGATTGAAGAAAGAGAGAAGTATCAAAAACTAGTGAATTATTAAAGAATTCACAGTTCTTGGCTTAGGTAGAGTAGAGTAACAATGCATAAGACACTATATATTTTGGCTTAGGAGGAGTAAAGTAACAAAGCATAAGACACTATATGTTTTGGCTTAGGTGGAGTAGAGTAACAAGCATAAGACACTATATATTTTGGCTTAGGTGGAGTAGAGTAACAAGCATAAGACACTATATATTTTGGCTTAGGTGGAGTAGAGTAACAAAGCATAAGACACTATATATTTTGTCTTAGGTGGAGTAGAGTAACAAAGCATAAGACACTATATTTTTTTCAACAAGGGGAGGCTTCTATTTATAGGAAAATTTGAGCTCCTAACCAAACAAACTGATTCTAGAATTTTCCAAGTCAGTTTGGTCACTTTTTGACCATTTTTAGGTCAATTAAGCTAACTTTTTGGAACTAGACTTGAATGAGGAGAGAGGAGAGATGAAATATCTTAATTTTTATGAGTTTAAAACTCATTCAAGCATGTGAAATATGCACCTCCTTTAAAGAATTCCCCTTCCTTACATATGTGTCATAATGGAATCATTTTAATATTGCTCATAGTTTTTTTACTAATAAGCCTTGTACATTTTCAACTCTTCATCTTATGTGAGCATTTAAGGGACTCCCCTTCCTTACATATGTGTCATAATAAAATCATTATTCCCAAAATATCTCATATTTTTAATATTGCTCATAGTTTTTTTTATTAATAACCCTTGTACATTTTCAACTCTTCATCTTATGTGAAATATGCACCTCCTTTAAAGAACTCTCCTTCCTTACATATGTGTCATAATGGAATCATTTTAATATTGCTCATAGTTTTTTACTAATAAACCTTGTACATTTTCAACTCTTCATCTTATGTGAGCATTTAAGGGACTCCCCTTCCTTACATATGTGTCATAATAAAATCATTATTCCCAAAATATCTCATATTTTTAATATTGCTCATAGTTTTTTTACTAATAAACCTTGTACATTTTCAACTCTTCACCTCATGTGAGCATTTACTCATTTTTGGGTATTTTCTTTTTACAATTTGGATTTATCTCCTCCCTACACATGGATTGATGCTATTGGCCCATAGAAACCTTAATTGGACCATAGTCTAAAGTTTTCTAAAAATCTAGACCCTTAGACTAAGGTTCTTTATACCTATTTCCAATTAATTCCAATTGCACATTGGAAAATTCTTTTTGAATTTTTGTTTCAGGGAAACTTATTTTAATAAGATGAGTTATTTTTCTATCCAAAAATATTCATAATCTGAATATTCTCTCTCTAAAATAATTTTCTCTCTCTAGGCTAAAACAGCTAGAAACAAGGCCTTTATATTTCTGAAGAGGGATTGATCAAATAGGGGAAGATACTAGACATCAAAAAGGGGGTTGGGGGAGGAATCTTACATTCTACCCCACTTAAAAAACGCGAGATGTCCTCATCTCGCAACTTGGAATAATTTCGCAAGATGCACGAATATGAGACTTAGAGAAAAATTTTAATCACAATTAACCACCAAGAAAAGTCTTAAAGAGAGCAAGATTCAAAATAAGAACAAGATTTAAACTTTATTCATTCACGGGACTTATACAGTAAAGATAGAAGAACTCTTTACACTTCCATAAGCCCGTCCATCATATGGTCACAAAAGCAGTCCTCACAAGCTGCACAAGTATAGGGTAACTAATCTATGGGAATGATTTTCCATCCTACTGGTTATTGCCGCACCTATCTCAGTGGTATGAGGTGATCTGACAAAAGGACCTCTGAGAGGCAAGCCAAAAACGGGATAAAGGCATATCTTCTCATGAGGAAGAAAACACGCCAGTAAGAAGACCCGCTCAGAAAACCCAAGATGCCTTGATCTCATGACGCAGTAGTATCGGGGATCCAAACCCAAGGCTTCAATAACCATGGCCAAGCGGACATTGTTACGAAGTGTTGCTGACCCCAGGGTGTTACCCTAGTTATGTTTTGATAGGTCCGCCATTTGATCTGCGCTACAGAAGTTCCTAGGTGAGGAAAAAGTGAGCGCTCATACTGTTCTATAAATTCTTTCTTCACAGACTCTCTTGCGTCTTGAAGGTGAGAAATCATCAGGGATAAAACTAATTCCTGTTGCCAAGCCATGAAGGAGATTAAGAAAGAAAGGAGATTGATGGGAGTAAGATTACTGTGAGTGACAAGTAAAAGTTACGACTTATATAAAGGAAGGAGCTAGCGTAACCTAGAAGCCAACGGTAACTTGCCACTGAAGTTTTACCGTCTTTTCATGATTTGCGTTTGACACATTTTTCTATAGAAGGCATTAAGAATTTTTGAGATGAGGAGATAAAAGAAGTTTGTAGGCTAAGTCACCTACTTTTATTGAATTCAGATATAAGGATCACAATATCTGGGGGATAACTTCTTATACTCCCCAAGAGATAAAGAACTTCTTTTGGGCCATACTCGAATGAAAACCTTGGTATCCAAAACACCGATTCTCACTTCTAAACTCATTGTTCTAAATCCTTAAAATAGGCGTGACTCCTGAGAAGTATTTTAGGAAAAGGGTATTCCTTTTTTAAACAGAAACTTTCTTTTATTTTAGAGAGGGAATAATTATAAGATCCGAAAGGGAGATTCTTACTCCTATATACCTCGAAGGCTGGGGAGGAATCTTACATTCTACCTCACTTAAAAAGTGCGAGATGTCCTCATCTCGCAAGGTAGAGGACATCTCTTTTTCTTAAGATCCAATTTTATTCTAGGGTTCCTTATATTCTGGTCAACCCAACAGAACACTGGGATAAATATTCCTTATATAGAACTCATCATTAAATAACAATTCATTCAGATCATGTCATTCATATCTTTAACATGATAATGGTCCATTAGACCGAAAAGTTTCCTTCGGAACATTCCTCCACGGAAATTTCAGTCAAGCGAGTTCTCAATTTGACATCCCTTAACTTGATCTACCGGTCAAGTATTAACAGTAGCAATCTGACAGCACAACCCACTAATCTCATAGTGATTTGCTGAATTCGTTATCATCATTCTAGTTATGAATATCATCACAGGGACTCGTCCCATTCCCCCTCATTGTGGTTTCATTATATTTCAACTAATTTTTAAAAATCAACATTTTTCAATCAGCATTTTCAATCAGAATCCAAATCAATTCATTCATTCTCAAACAGAATTAAAAATCATATCAATCACATTCGAAATCATCATCTAGATAGCATTAACGCTTATAATTTCAAGTCTTAGATTTACTCGTATATACTGTCAGTAAAGAGCTGCAGTATACTCTCGGTATATACGGGTAGTCTCACGGCCCTTGGAATTATAAGGTAAATACTATCATGTCTAGGCCTCAAGCAAGTCAGGGATTCTATATAATTGCGGCACTTCCATCTGAGGACCCAATTACCAAATTACGAATTTTAGTTTGAATATCAAATTGTATGAATTATATCACACAATTATAACCTTTTTGTGTTTCTTGATAAATTTTTGACATATTTGTCTTCTCAGTTGATCTTTATTAACCAAATGCTCTGATACCAACTGTAATATCCCTGTTCCCACCGAGCAACGGATTCGGGGTACTGGCAGCGGAAGTAGCGCTTCTCGCGCGGGACAGGGGTCCTACACTCGGGGCCTCGCCCACGGATATCCGGATAAGAGACTAATCCGTCGGTTGTTCCAAAACCAAACCCGGAAAAACTTTCTTAACCGGAAGCACGGGCGATTCCGCCAGGATAACTTTTTACTCTAACGTAGTCAAGATCATTTCTGATCGAGATGATCCAATTACATCTATAAGAAAGTCAGTTCAAGGAAGAAACTTGCACTTGGATCATTGGGATCAACGCTTTTTTCCCCATTCAAGAGGCACAGCCGTTGATTCCTATCCATAGAACAGTTACTGTCCGGGATTTTTTTTTTCTATCGTAAAAACAAAAGTTTGACTATCGATTTACGGATCCATCAGTCCAGCCTAACCCCATCCAGTCCCATGGGTTAGTCAACCGCCCAACCACTGTAGTGATGGGATCCAATTAAGAATTTGGTTAGGTTTTGTCCCGGGTACCAAGGAAAAGAGTTCCAAGGCCCCCTAGCCGGATGTTCATGTAAAATAAAACTAGTCACACCACTCACACACCCACCAATATGAAATTGCCTTTTTCAACCAGATTCAACCAGTTTAAAACAATCCTTTAATAAAACCATAGTATCATGGATCACCATCTTCCAATTTATCCAATTGATTCTTAATTTCCCATCATTCTTTCATCAGAGTATCTATGGCATCATTGGCAACTAGAACGCTCAGGAGCCGTTTCGATAGTTCCTAGCCCATAATACTTGGCAATATAATCACTTATCAAGATGGACTCTTGTTGAAGATCAGCAAGATCAACCAACGGATCCATATAAGGAGCCATGGACTCATCCATTGAAGACCAGCAAGGTCAATCAACCAGATCCATGCTCGATTTCAGAAAACAACTCCAACTCTGTTCCAATATCTTCCTCGACGCACGCGTGGGTATCCTAGGCGACCCAGAGCCCGAGCACCGTATGGTCAGCACCCTCTAGGATCCTTCGCAGGTAACCTAGCGCTTCACGCATAGGCCGCTTCCTTGGCCCCTCATCCACCATACCGGAAGCTCACCATTTTAATCGCACCGAGGCTGGTCAAGACCTCGGCCGACCTTGCTACCCGAGACGTCCTTCATTGACTCCCCGTCAGCAGTTGCAACTTTACCATCACGACTTTAATCACAAGATGGTCAAAATGCTCCCCCCAGCATTCTTGACATAAAACAATCATTTACAAACAACATTTACAAACAGTATTTACAAACAGTTTACAACACAATTTCTATTTTAACTTTCATTTTTCTACATTATCCCTCATCAATCTACGTTACTTATTCCATATTCCATTTATATGTATACTCATCCCATCACATCATTTCTATCTCATCATTTCAGATTCCCTCACATCACATATCGTATATTCACATCCATACATCCACATCTATATGCGTACATTCATATCTACATGCATACATCTACATCTCTATGCATACATCCACATCCACATTCACATTCACCTCCATACATCTACATCTACATGCATACATCCACATCTCCATTCACATTCATACATCTACATCTACATGCATACATCCACATCCACATTCACATTCATCTCCATTCACATCTACATCTATACATCTACATCTACATGCATCCATCCACCTCCACATCCACATCTACATCTATACATCTACATCTACATGCATACATCCATATCTTCATTCCCATCTACATCTATACATCTACATCTATACATCTACATCTACATCCATATCTTCATTCCCATCTACATCTATACATCTACATCTACATCTACATGCATACATCCATATCTTCATTCCCATCTACATCTATACATCTACATCTACATGCATCCATCCACCTCCACATCCACATCTACATCTATACATCCACATCTACATGTGTACATCCACCTCCACATCCACATCCGTATCTATACATCTACACCTACATGTATACATCCACATCCACATCTATACATCTACATCTACATGCATACATCTACATTTCCATTCACATCCACATCTATACATCTACATCTACATGCATCCATCCACATCTCTATTTACATCCTCATCTATACATCTACTTCTACATGTATACAACCACATCTCCATGCATACTTCCACCTCCACATTCACACTCACATCCATACATCTACATCTACATGCAAACATCCACATCTCCATGCATAATAAAATTCTTTTAATTAATCTAGGATGATAGTTCCTAGAATATGGTAGGAAGTCCTCTTTTTATGCTTTGAATGAATTTATTTTATGCGTAATTTCTATAAAAATTTTGCCATAGCTCCGCTACTATGACTGATAAATCTCAATTTTTTTTTCTAAGGGATAAAGCTCATTATTAAAGAAATAATTAGAATGGTCTCTAATTGGATCATCAATCCATAATGGTCTCTAATTGGATCATTAAGAAAACAATTAGAATGGTCTCTAATTGGATCATCAATCCATAATGGTCTCTAATTGGATCATTAAGAAAACAATTAGAATGGTCTCTAATTGGGTCATCAATCCATAATGGATTGAATCATCAATGTGCATAAACTAAAAGCATAGCAAAAAGCCATTAATTTGGCCTCAAGCATAGCTTAATCTTGGATTAAGGAAAGGCTTTATGAAAAGCTTTATGAAAAGCTTCATTTGGATTGAGAATGGGTCATGAGTATGGCTATTTCTTGAGTGAGAGAGAGTAATTACATAAAAACCATTAGAATTTAAACATAAATGAAAATTAACTTCAATAGCATTTATTAAATTATGTAACTCTTCACTACTTTTCACCAAATAACTTTAATAGCATTTAAAAAACCATACCAATTAAACTTCTCAAGCTTGAGAGGGGTTGAGAAGAGAGAATCATTGAGAAATTATAGAAAAGATCAAAATTCAATATACTTACCTTATGATTTGCTTGATTCTTTATTCACGGTAGAGGCCCCCAACCAATCAATTGGTTTAGTATGTTGATGGAGCCACCAATGGGGATTGAAGAAAGAGAGAAGTATCAAAAACTAGTGAATTATTAAAGAATTTACAGTTCTTGGCTTAGGTAGAGTAGAGTAACAATGCATAAGACACTATATATTTTGGCTTAGGAGGAGTAGAGTAACAAAGCATAAGACACTATATGTTTTGGCTTAGGTGGAGTAGAGTAACAAGCATAAGACACTATATATTTTGGCTTAGGTGGAGTAGAGTAACAAGCATAAGACACTATATATTTTGGCTTAGGTGGAGTAGAGTAACAAAGCATAAGACACTATATATTTTGGCTTAGGTGGAGTAGAGTAACAAAGCATAAGACACTATATTTTTTTCAACAAGGGGAGGCTTCTATTTATAGGAAAATTTGAGCTCCTAACCAAACAAACTGATTCTAGAATTTTCCAAGTCAGTTTGGTCACTTTTTGACCATTTTTAGGTCAATTAAGCTAACTTTTTGGAACTAGACTTGAATGAGGAGAGAGGAGAGATGAAATATCTTAATTTTTATGAGTTTAAAACTCATTCAATCATGTGAAATATGCACCTCCTTTAAAGAATTCCCCTTCCTTACATATGTGTCATAATGGAATCATTTTAATATTGCTCAGTTTTTTTACTAATAAGCCTTGTACATTTTCAACTCTTCATCTTATGTGAGCATTTAAGGGACTCCCCTTCCTTACATATGTGTCATAATAAAATCATTATTCCCAAAATATCTCATATTTTTAATATTGCTCATAGTTTTTTTTATTAATAACCCTTGTACATTTTCAACTCTTCATCTTATGTGAAATATGCACCTCCTTTAAAGAACTCTCCTTCCTTACATATGTGTCATAATGGAATCATTTTAATATTGCTCATAGTTTTTTACTAATAAATCTTATAAATTTTCAACTCTTCATCTTATGTGAGCATTTAAGGGACTCCCCTTCCTTACATATGTGTCATAATAAAATCATTATTCCCAAAATATCTCATATTTTTAATATTGCTCATAGTTTTTTTACTAATAAACCTTGTACATTTTCAACTCTTCACCTCATGTGAGCACATTTTTGGGTATTTTCTTTTTACAATTTGGATTTATCTCCTCCCTACACATGGATTGATGCTATTGGCCCATAGAAACCTTAATTGGACCATAGTCTAAAGTTTTCTAAAAATCTAGACCCTTAGACTAAGGTTCTTTATACCTATTTCCAATTAATTCCAATTGCACATTGAAAAATTCTTTTTGAATTTTTGTTTCAGGGAAACTTATTTTAATAAGATGAGTTATTTTTCTATCCAAAAATATTCATAATCTGAATATTCTCTCTCTAAAATAATTTTCTCTCTCTAGGCTAAAACAGCTAGAAACAAGGTCTTTATATTTCTGAAGAGGGATTGATTACAGGGGAAGATACTAGACATCAAAAAGGGGGTTGGGGGAGGAATCTTACATAGCTGGTAGAGTAACTACAGCTATTGAAGCAAGAGGCTCATTTTTGGCATGTATTAGAATGGTGCAGCAAATATCACGTGTTGTTGTGCAGACGTGGTGAATGGAAAAAAAAACTGCATCTTTTCGAACAGTCGAAGGAGAAGAAGAGTGTTCAGGGAATCTAACGACGACTGCAGAACTGGCACGTCTCGTCGGCGCGCGGCACAGAAGCGCATTCAACGCACAAAGCAGTCGTGCACACATTTCAAAGAAATTAAAAAAAAAGATTAATTTAACCCTTATTGGAAGTAAGGGCAAATTCACACAACACCGTATCATTTACTTTTAAAGCATAAGCTTTGTTCACATGCCTTTAAAAGGCATTATATGTGAACACATTCACACACAACTAATTTCCAAAGTTTTCTTTCAAGATGTTCACACACACATCGAGGGTCCCCTGCCCGGTTGCGACCAAGGGATTTGTAATTTTATTTTTCACCCAAACATGATGATGGATAAATCATCCACGAGCATGCGTGCTCAAAACGGGAAAAATTTTGTATTCACCCATGGTATGAGGGTAACCATGCGCGAGCTCACCGAGAAGCTCAAAATGGTTGTTGTGATGTGTGCAAGAGCGATGCACGTGTGAGGTGCATGCGCATGGGTTGGTTCTCACCCGAACTTCCATGTTCGGACTCAGTGGTTCCGCTGTGAGCGAGTCGGCTCAAAATAGACTAGGTGTCTAAGATGGTAGACACGAGCACACATGTTTGGTTGATGGACACTCCAATGTATCATTGAGGGGGAGTGTTGAGAGGTAGCGATTGCGTTTGTGCAATGCTACATTGATATGGGTGATGGATGATGGGTGAATTGTGGAACACCTCGATTAAGAGGGGGTGTTGAGAGATGTAATTGTGGTGTTGTGTGTTTGTGGGAAAGCACCCTAGAGGTGCAAGATATTGTGTGTATGTGTGTATGTGGGAAAGCACTCTAGAGGTGCAAGATATTGTGGTGAGATAGGAATGCCACATGTAATATTGCATGGTGTGTGAGAGTTGACTAAAAGAGTGGAAAAGGAGTTACCACATGGATGATGATGTGTAAAGTGGGATAAGGCTAGATGGCCTATATCATTGTATGGTTCATTGTGATATGCAATACAAGGGAATAGTGTTGAGTGTGCAATCTCCCTCTCTCTCTAGTCATGGAGTTTTTAGTGTGGTTTAATCCACCTTAATCTTATGCTTAATCATTGTCCTTCACCATGATCAATCCCATTTCTAGAATCTTAACAGAAGCCAGGAAAAACTTACACTCTTTAAAGATAACAATTTCAATACAATTTATTGAATACAACATCACTCAATTTGTAGCTTCATACAATTTTATCATTATTTTAAAAGGAAAAGATACACATTTATTTACACTAATATAAAAGAAATTCTTCATTAAAAGATAACCAAGCTAACGTGGCCACCATTTCCTTGAGGAGCTTGTAAAGGGATGGTTGGGGCCGCATTGGGAGCATCTTCTCTAATTTCGTTGTTGCGCACTCCTCCTGAGGCAATATTCTGACATTTTCGGGAGGAAGGGGCCATCTTGGATGTCCTCTTGTAGGGCTCGCTTTCGTGGTCGAAACGCTCTGGTCAGATCTCAATTCTGAGATCGTTTGCTCACCGTATGAGCAAAAGACCACATCGCATGAACCCTCTCTTAAGGCTAAAACCTCTTACTAAGGGGGATAGAGGAAAATTACCTTATCTGAAAAGTGGCAAATGAGGGGGTGTGAAGAGGGGTGGTTGTACTAGAGCAAGTACACTGCACTGGGACAGACGACGATACGGACGGCGGCACAGCAGAGCATAAGCTACGCAGAAATGCGTGTTGCCCATGGAGCACCCCAGGGGTCTATATAACTGTGGGTACGGGTATGGGCACTGTGCAAAGGATGAAAGGACGATGTACTAGCAAAGGCTGTAGATCAGTGGCTTGCATGGCTCTGGGGGAAAGGTACAGTGTCGGTTAACAGGGAAAGGAGTAGTACGCATGTACCTTATCTGGTCAGGGGCAGCATGGGTGTCCACGAAGCGGTACGTGTGGACCACACAGTGGGCGGCCGTCCTTTGGTTCTTGTGTGGCCATCCTTTGGTTCTTGTGCGGCCATCGTACGGGCACCTTGGTAAGTGTGTGGTCCAAATTTTGGGGCGGGGTCCCCAAATTTGGAGCGTCGGCCTCGATTTGCGTGTCCGCGGAGTGCCTCGGGGAGCGAATTTTTTTTAAATCCGGGATGTTCTCCTGGTCATTAGGGTGTAGACTGCTCGTCAATCGGACCCCCGATCGTGCATTTATTAAGGTTTAAAGGTCGTCGCTTTTTAACTAAAAATGTCTGAAATTTGTGTATAAGGTTTAAAGGTTTTTAACTAAAAATGATTGAAATTTGTGTAATCTTGATCCGGTGTCCGTTTTGGATGCTGTAAAATCCTATATTAGGATAAAATCACGCGCAAATTCCAAATTTGGGCTCAGAATTTGAAGATTCTAAGTAGAAATGACTCATTTAATAAAATCATTGATTTTTATACCAATAAAAGTCATAAATTTATCTATTACATGGACATTTCTTTATTAGTGAAGATGGGTATGTTACATCCTTCCCCCCTCAAAGAAATTGAGATGTCCTCATCTCGTCATCATGAATTGGGGATAATCCTTTAAGAGTGTAGCTTTATCTTCCCAAGTTACATCCTCTTCAGGGTAATCTTTTCACTGTACAGTGTACTAGATGTTCTACAAGAGTTCTATTTCGGAGTTGCCTTTCCCTAAAATCTATGATGCTACTAGGCTGTAATTCAAGGACTCCTTGAGTAGGGATTACAACTTGTTCATCATCTCATCAAGAATATGATCGAGACAGGGTACATAAGGTTTTAACAAACTTACATGAAATACATTGTGGACTTTGATATGGGCTGGGAGTTGGAGTTTATAGGCACTTTTACCTAGACACTTGATAACTGTATAGGGACCACAATACCTAGGACTGAGCTTCTTATATTTCCCAAGTGATAGAGAACTTCATTTGGGTTGCACTCGTAGAAGAACTTTGTCTCCCTCCTTGAAGATCCTTTCAGCATAATGCTTTTGTCGATCTTGGGCAGCTTTAATATCCTTTTAGATTGCCTTGGTTTGTTCCTCCATCTCTTCGAGCATTTTCCTGGATGCCTCAACTCTTATGGTCGGATCAGAGAAATTTAGAGGAGACAAGCATTCTTGCCCATAGAGTGCTTTGAATGGTGACATTCCTATGCTTTGATGATAAGATGCATTGTTGGCAAATTCTACCAGAGGAAGGTATTGAATCCACCTTTTTGGTTCCCGTCCACAATATGCTCTGAGAATGTCTTCAATTACTTGATTGACTCTCTCAGTGTGGCCATCAGTCTTTTGATGTGATAAGTTGTGCTAAAGCAAAGTTGAGTTCCCAGGGCTTGAAATAAGGACTGCCAGAACTTTGAAGTGAAGTCAGAAACCCGGTCACTTTCTATCCTTTTTGGGAGACCACGAAGTTTGAGGACTTCCTTGATGAATATTCGAGCAACATCAGAAGCTTTGAAGGTCTTCTTTGCTGGTATAAGGTGAGCTACTTTGGTAAGTAAGTCCACTACTACCAGAATGGAGTCATATCCTCCTTGAACAGTGGGGAGACTTGTGACAAAATCCAAACTAATGCACTCCCACTTCATTTGAGGAATATCCCAAGGGTTGAAGTTTCCCAGGCATATTCTTGACCCTTTCAGCTTTGATCCTTTCGCATGAGAGACATTGCTACAAGTACCGAAGGACATCATTTTTCAAGCCTGCCCAATGAAAGCTCCTTCTTACAGCATTTAATGTTTTTGCATAGCCTCAGTGTCCTGTAGCAAGACTATCATGAGCTTCATGGAGGATTAGTTTCTTTAAATCAGGATCCTTAGGGATACATAGCCTGTGTGATTGAAGTAGAGGCTTCCTTCATGAGTGGAGTATTACTTGATTAGATTCTTCTCTTTCTCTGAATTTCTCCCTTCTTCTACTAACTTCATCATCCTTTGATAATCTGGATCATGAGATGAGACTTCTTCCACCTTGACCAACATGGGATTATTTGGCATTGAAATTGCAATCAAGAAAGATTTGCGGCTAACTGCATCTGCTACCACATTATCTTTCCCAGGGTGAAATTTGATATCGAAGTCATATTCTTGTAGAATTTCAGTCCATCTCCTTTGCCGCATGTTGAGGTTAGGCTCGGTGAAGATCCACTTCAAACTATTGTGGTCAGTTACAAGCTGGAATTTGCCCCCCAAGAGATAATGTCTCCATAATTTGAGGCAATGGACAACTGCTAAGAGCTCCAAATCATGGGTGGCATAATTTGCTTCATATTGCTTCAGCTTGCGCGAAGTATAAGCGACTAGTCTTCCTTCTTGGCCTAAGACACTACCAAGTGCTAGACTACTGGCATCAGTAAACCACTTCAAATTCCAAAATATCTTTGACCTTGGCAGGGTCTACTGAAATGCCATCTTTGGAGACGATGAACCCAAGATACTCAATTCGATGAGTGAAGAGGGTACATTTGCTCTTCTTGGCATAGAGTTTATGTCTGCACAACAATTGTCAAACTCTACGCACATGCTCCTCATGCTCTTCCATTGATTTGGAGTAGATTAAGATGTCATTAAAAAAAACAAGCACAAATTCATCCAAGTAAGGACGGAATCTATCTTGCATCGGTGGTTGAAGATTGCAGGAGCAATGGCTAACCCAAATGACATTACAGTAAACTCATAATGGCCATAACGGGTATTGAAGGCTATCTTGGGTATATCTGCTTCCTTGACTTTGATCTGATAGTAACGAGACCTCAAATCTATTTTTAGAAGACTTTGGCCCATGAAGAATGTCAAGAAGTTCATCGATGCGAGGGATAGGATACTTATTCTTGACAGTGACTTGATTTAGTCCTCGATAATCTATGCAGAGGCGGAGAGTTCCGTCCTTCTTTTTTTGGAAAAGAACAGGTGTCCCCCAAGGAGAGCTATTGGGGCGTACGAATCCTTGCTCAATGAGTTGGGTAAGTTGCTCTTTAGGTTCAATGGCTTTAGGAAGAGACATTTTATAGGGCATTTTTGAGACGGGTTGAGCTCTAGGGATCACCTCGATTTCATGATTGACTTCTCAAGGAGGCGGTATCCCTGTAAGCTCGTCAGGGAAGATATCAGAGAATTCTTGGAGCCAAGAGGGTTCTGTCTCCTTACTAGGTTCAATGGCTTTGTTGAGCTTGACTAAGAAAACTTACTGACCCTAACGTGTTCCCTTGAGAAGATGTTTTTCCTTGACTACCCTAGATGTAGGTTTTCCTGTTATCCCTGAACGGATATTACTTGGCCATGCTCATTTTCAAAAGTGATACTCCCCTGGTTACAATGAATGCTAGCTTTGTTTGCAATTAACCAATCAATCCCAAGGATTCCATCATAAATTCCTAATGGCAAGACTCTAAAGTGGCCATGAGTTCGCTCATTACCCAGCTCAAAATCAAGGTTTCCTATAGAGTGGTGAGATACTACTTCTTTCCCACTCGCTAACTCTACAGTCATTCTACTAGCTATTTTTTGACCCAAGTTTAATTTTTGCAAACACCTAGGAGAAATGGGTACTACCACAATCAATCAAAAGCTAAAATGGCTTACCGTGATGAGCAGATGGGGTTTGGATTACACCAAATTGTTTATTCGGACCTTGGTGTTCTACTGCCGCATGGACGGTGGCGCGCTTTTCTTCAGCCATTTCCAAGGCCGGTTCTTCACTTATAATACAAGCGATCCTAGCAACAACTGCTTCTCCGCGACCATCCATCTCCTCTTGCACCTTAGTGGATAGGGGTTCCACGGCCTTCATTTCCTCTGCCACCTTGGGGAAATGATGTAGCCATCTTGGGACAGTTGGCCCTAAAGTGTCCCGGCTCATTGCACTCAAAACACAAAGGGCCTTCTGTTATATGCACATTATGTGTGTATATACTAGGAGACTAACCCACATTAGGCTTGTGAGCATGGAAGCATTTGAACAAGCTCTAGTGGAGCATGGGTTAGGACTAACCTTAAGGATTAAGGTTAGAGTCAGGCATCCAAGGGTCACACATGGGGAATGGAAAGTCAAGAGTCACTTGAGGACCCTCCTATATAATAGGGGCATGGGGCACACTCAAGGGAGGCTTGGGGGCTTGGAGGCTTATGCTATGGTCTCTTGTGTAGAGGTCCATATCTACTCATCTGCCAATTCACACTATAGCTACATGCTATTGGATTGGAGTTATACCTCTTGATGGTATGGGACATCAAGGTAGAGGTATGATGTATTTCATTTATAGTTCATGTGTGCATCCCTTGGGCTCGGGGGTGGTTGGGTGGTTGATTCTATGCCTGATTTATGCATGTTTATGCATAACAATTATCTAGAGAGATCTTAGGGTTTTAACAGTGGTATCAGAGCAATCTCTAGTTAATTGTTGTTGATTTTTTTTGAAGTAAATTTTAATATTTACTAATTAAAATGTTATTTTATTGATTTGTGTTGATGAATTTCATGTGGATCGTCAATATGGTGATTGGAATGCATGTTACTTCAATTCAATGGACGAATCGACGTTGCGGGAGAATTTCGTGAGTTTAATGCTATTTTTTATTATTTTTTAGGGTTTAAAATAAGCATTAATAGAATTTTTTACAAAAATACCAAATATTTTATGGTGGATTATTTTAGTAGAATGGATTTCCTAAATTTCTAAGAGTTTTAGAAATTTTTTTCTAATTTTTTAGGAGTTTTTTGAGCATTTTTATGATTAAAAATGTATTTTTTTACATATTTGCAGATTTTTCGCGGCTATGCTATCAAATTTCTATCGATTTTCTACTGAAATGCAGTAGGGGACAGCATGTTGATGCATGAAATGCTCTCTCGTGTGTGTGGGGTCCTCTCCGCCTCTCAAATCTGATTTTTCCTTCTTTTTTCTGTGAGAAATTCTCTTAAAAAGGATTTTTTAAACATTAATCATAATTAATGTTAATTATGATTAAGAAATGTTTAATTAAAAATTTAATAAAATGATTAAAGTTAACCCCTTTGTTAACAGAGAGGGGAGGAGAGAGAGAAATGGAAGGGAGAAGATGGAGAGGAAAGAAGGGCCTCTCTCAGTCATCTGCGCCGCGCAGACGGGGGGCGGGGAGGGTTGAAATTATGGGATTTGAGATAAAATTCTCTGAAAATTTCTTCTTGAAACTTTTTGGCTTTTCATCTTCCGAAAAACCTTTGGCGTTCCGTTTTTCCGAAACCTTTTGGCTTTCCGAATTCCAGAAAATCTTTTGACCTTTCGTATTCCGGAAACTTTTGACCTTTCACATTTCGATTTTTCTTGTCTTTTCATTTTCCCAAAACTTTTGGCTTTCCGTATTCCGGGAAAACCGTTGGAATTCCGAAATTTTTTGACCGTTCGTATTCTAAATGCATTTGGGGTAATTTAAATTTTTTAAAAAATTCTTGAAATTAGTGAAAAATTAGACAAAGGTTATTTTAAATTTCGCGAAAATGTGGGGTTGGTGTTTGACATGTGGTGTGTCCATTGGGGCGCCCGTGAACCATTCAAATTCCTTTAAAATATATATTTTTGACCCAAAAAATTAAAAAATCCATTAAAATTATAAATTTTCATTGGATTTGAGAATTGCTGGGCGGAATTGGAAACTTCGTGGAACGATGGGATTCTCAAGAGAAATTAGGAATATTCTAGAAATTATTTTTTGAAATCCTAAAAATTTATTATTTTTAAAATATCAATGGTATTTTAGCAAATTAAATTACTAAAAATATTCTAGGAAAATATAGGTTTGGAATGACATAAGATAGGTTTGGTGGAATTCAAAATTATTATAATTTGAGGCCCTAGAAAATTATGGAAAACTAGGAAAAAATCATGATAATTCTTTTTCTTGAGAATTTAATATTTTTGAGGGTTATTTAATATTGAAGTATGTTTTCTCGTGCTGACATTAGATAGATGCGGGTTATTCGTATATTATTAATATGATTATATCTCATATTAATGGATATTTATGTTTGGATTAATTCTAAACAATGTATTCATGATTTTTTACCATTGTTTAGCCATTCTTTTTGGACATGTTCCTTAATTTCTTTTGATGGCTATAATTTACGTTCAAAGTGTGTTTTACCTTTGACAATTTTCTACGATATTTTATTTTGCACTTATTTAAGTGTGGATTGTGCTTAATTTCTTAAGCCTAAGATAAATTCTCTCATGGGTTAGTTGATAGGTTTGTTTTGGTAGATTTTTATTGGATGTTTTCCAAGTTTTATATGGACTCATCAGGTTCTAGAGGTTTTTTATTGAGTGTTACACACTTTGGAGTTTTGTTTAAACAACACAACATTCATATACTCCGTATTGATGAGTTGGTCACCAATTTCAATGCTTCTTTTGGCATGATTAATGTCCATTAGATGGTATGCATTGATTTTTATGATCAACTATGGTTTTCATGGATTCGAGGAGCTTCTATGCTTTTATCCATGGTTTTAGAAGGATCTTAGGAGGTAAATAGAAGAATAAAAGGAAAATCTCTCAAAAATGAGTAAATACTCACATAAGATGAAGAGTTGACTAAGGACAAGGTTAATAGTTAAAAAAGAGAGATATTTAGGTGAAATGATACATTTTTGACACCTCTGCATGCATGGGGAAATTCCCCTCATGAAGGAGGCGCCTATTTCACATGCTTGAATGAGTTTTAAACACCCAAATAATGGGATATTTTTATCTCTCCTCTCTTCTGTTTCAACTAGATCCAAAAAGTGAGCAAAACTGACCTAAAAATGGTCAAAAATTGACCAAACTGATCGAAAAAATTCTAGAATCAGTTAACTTGGTTAGAAGCTCATTTTTTTCTATAAATAGAATCCCTCTCCTTTGTTTAAACTCAATAGTGTTTTGCACTGTTACCCTGTCTCTCTCAAGTGCCAAAAACAGTTGTCTCAAACAAGAGTTGAACCCTCAAACCATCAAGCCAAAGGAAAACTCTCAAACAAGAGTTGAACCCTCAAACCATCAAGCCAAAGGAAAACTCCCAAATTCAGTTGGTGATTCTTCTCTTTTCCATTTATTTTATGGTTTTTATGGTTTTTTATGCTTTTTGTCTTCTCTAAAATTGCAAGTGATGTTATGCCTCATTGCAAAAGGCATTCCCCTCTCTTCTCTAGTAAATCCAACCATTCTGTATCCTAGGTGAATGATTAATGATTAAAGTCAAGTTTTTATAATGTTTGTCTTAAATAAGTAGAAAAATGTTTACTTTAGAATAATTTCAATACTCTTGGTGCAGTTTTAATTAATTTTAGAGACTTAAAAATTTGAAAAATGGTCAACCATACAAAGGAGGTTATGGCAAATTTTTTGAAAATTAGTGAAATAAATTTGATCTTTTATTATTCTAAAAGAGTAATCCTTATGGTTTCTATATTCTAAAGTATCATTTCCATGCATAGAAGATGCATTTTGATTATTAGTATTATTATAAAAGTATTACTTTCATTATATTTGATTTTTATGCCTAAAAGTATGCATAAAAGATTAATTTTTATTATAAAAGTGTTACTTTTATCATATTTAATTTTTATGCATAAAAGTATGCATAAAAGATTATTTTTTATTATAAAAGTGTTACTTTTTATCATATTTGATTTTTATGCATAAAAGTATGCATAAAAGATTAATTTTTATTATAAAAGTGTTACTTCTATCATATTTGATTTTTATGCATAAAAGTATGCATAAAAGATGAATTTTTATTATAAAAGTGTTACTTTTATCATATTTTTTTTTATGCATAAGAGATTATTTTTTATTATAAAAGTGTTACTTTTATCATATTTGATTTTCATGCATAAAAGTATGCATAAAAGATTATTTTTTATTATAAAAAAGTTACTTCTATGATATTTGATTTTCATGCATAGAAGTATGCATAAAAGAAAGTGTTACTTTTATCATAATTGATTTTCATGCATAGAAGTATGCATAAAAGATTATTTTTTATTATAAAAAAGTTACTTCTATCATATTTGATTTTCATGCATAAAAGTATGCATAAAAGATTATTTTTTATTATAAAAAAGTTACTTCTATCATATTTGATTTTCATGCATAGAAGTATGCATAAAAGAAAGTGTTACTTTTATCATAATTGATTTTCATGCATAGAAGTATGCATAAAAGATTATTTTTTATTATAAAAGTGTTACTTTTATCATATTTGATTTTCATGCATAGAAGTATGCATAAAAGATTAATTTTTATTATAAAAGTGTTACTTTTATCATATTTGATTTTCATGCATAGAAGTATGCATAAAAGATATATTTTTTAATATAATTTGTGATTTTCATCATAAATGGTTTTTATGCATAAATGGCTGCATAAAAGATTTTTTTATATTAAAAGTGTGATTTTTATCATAAATTATTTTGATGCATAAACATATGCATAAAAGATATTTTTTTATATTAAAAGAGTGATTTTCATCATAAATAATTTGTATGCATAAACATATGCATAAAAGAAATTCTTTCATATTAAAAGAGTGATTTTCATCATAAATGATTTTTTTGATGATAAAAGTGTGACTTTCATCAGAATCGAATTTTATGCATAATTAGATGCGTATATAATCTTTATAATATTAAATAAGGGTTCTCCTTAGTCCTCTAGTTAATTTTCGTAAAAATTAGAAAAATGAATAGATAGATAATATGTGAGAGGAAATTCTTCCATTTCATATTCACTAAGATAGTAATGAGAAAATTTAATTAAACTATCGAAGTCGGAGATCGAGATAAATGATTATTTTATTCCTCTTAAGAAATCCATGTTTTAGAAATCTGTAAGCAAATATTCATCGAACGAAATTTAGAAAAGAGAAATTGAAATAGTACCTTTCGAGAAAGATAGTTTAGGAAGAACCTTTCTAGACCCAAACTCTGATTCAGACTATTGACCAAGACCTAATCCCTTCGTCTCAATGACGATGTGATCAGTTCAGGAAAAATGCATTCAAAACACCCACCGAATCTAAAACTAGTTAAGACTTTTGATTTTGATCTGAGGATCAAGTTAATAGAATTTGAGGAGTTCTGTTTGGAATACAGACCTGGATCTAGAAGTATTGGGATACGGATTTAAGATTATTCATGGTTTTCAAACAAAAATCAAAACAAAACTTGCATAGAAACCCTGTTTTCTTAAAAGACTATCTTACGCCAGAATGCTGGAGGGAGCATTTAGCATATATGTTTATCTAAGGGAAGTTCGGTCGCAACAGCTCTGGCAGGGAGTGTTCGAGGGACAGCTCACGCGGCAAAGCTTGCCGAGGTCTTGACCAGCCTCGGTATGGTTAAAATGGTGCGCTTCCGGTATGATGGGCGAGGGCCGACGAAGCGGTCCCTGAGTGAAGTGCCAGGACACCTAAGGAGGATCCTAGAGGGTTCTGACTAGGCGATGCACGGGCTCGTGGTGCCGAGGACACCCATTTGTATGTCGGGGAAGATATTGTATGACAGACCAATGTTATTGTAATCTATCATCACTGGATCTCGTTTGTTGTCTCGCTGGTCTCAACGGAGAGTCCAGAGTGATACTATTTTGTGAGAAATAGACTCAATGGAAATTTTGAAGTATGACATGTGTAACCAGTAATTTGTTTGTCAATGGATTGTTTTTAAATTTTTAAAGAGGTGTGCGTATCTGTTTTCTAAAGCTAAAGTTAAGAAAGACATTTCAATTATGGGTGGGTGAGTACTTGTTTGGTTCCACTGATTCCAGTGGTGGTAGGGTGGTGGCTAACCCATGGGCCGGATGGGGTAGGCTGGAATCATGGAGTTTTAATAATCAAACTGAAAAATCTTAGGATTACGCTAGGCTTCGAGTAGATAGTTAATGCCCTGATAAATTTCTCGATTGAGTGGATCAACGGCTGTGCCTAATCTTGATTAGGAAAAAAGCTTTGAATTGCTCAGATGATCAAATTATATCAGTGATAGTTTCCTTCTATTTGATTTATTCAGGTGAAGGATAGTTTAGAATTGATCTCGTTAGAAAAATTGGTTAAGAAAAATAAAAAAGGTGGAATCGTCCCCGCTTTTCGGGCATGGGAAATTTTTTCGGTTTCGGTTTTCGGAGTGACCACCAGCCTAGTCTCGTGCCCGAACATTTGTGGGCGAGGCCCCAAGTGAGAAACCCTGTCCCGCGCATGAGGGGGCTGCTTCCGCTATATCAGTTTACCGGGAGTCTGGTGCACGGAGGGAGGCAGAGGGATCTCACAGTTGGTATAAGAGGCGAAATTGCCTAAATTTTTTTAATAGAAATCTGGGAAAGAAATGTTTTTCACTTGTTAATATTATGTAAATGAACTTCAAAAAATAAAAACTTATAAATTGAATTGGAAATTTATAGATGGACACCCCAAACCTATCTTGAATTCCTGGACTCTCTCAGAGTCAGGATATGATAGCTTTTGCGTTTAATCACCTCATTAACTCTACTATTACCCGAATGAGCAGAGTGAGACTCGCTCGCCATTTTGAGAGTCTTTACTTTCCTGATCCTCTTGAGCGACGTCGGTATATGTGGTTCAATGGAGGACGGTGCATTAATGTCAGTACCAAAAGCCAGCGTCAGCAGAGGCTCAGGCAAAACATATCCTTAGCCATGATTCTGATAAGACTAGGGCTTGTTCAACATGTTCAACTCTTTGATCATTCACCTAGGAACTTCAAAACTTCATGCCGATTTTTTAGACTTCTTAGCCGCTTTATCCCGAGAAATAGAATTACAGCACCTCTTTGTGTAATGAATCGTGTGTACCATGGTATGACTTCTTCACAGTTTTGCTTCTTTATACGATTACGTCTGAGGTAGTGATTCTGGAGCCCGAGCTGCTCTATGTACATATTACAACTTTTATATAAATATAAAAATATTTTCGAAGAAAAATTTCATGTTGTATAAGTGATTGTTTTACGGACGATTTGATAAAAATAAATCTGTTATCGGACATATGTCATAGATCTCCAATAAGATCATTGTCTTGTTTAAGAAATTGTTTTCCGAACCTCTTGTCTTAGAATCTCGTGGATGATATCAAAATAAAAATTTAATAATATATAAATTTTTGGCAGAATCATGAGACGATGAAACCGTGGCCGTCAGCCAGACCCTCTCTCTGAAGATGACGAACTTGACCCTGAAGTTCGCAAGGCTCTTCATAGGACTCAGCTAGGATCCTTCAAAGGAGAAGGGGAGAACCTGGGCGAGGCTATGGAGAAATGGGCGGAAGCCATGGAAGAGTATTTTGACGTCACAGGCTACAATGAGCGGAGCAAAATGGCTCTTGCCGGCTGAAAATAGTAGAAACAGCCAGGGTAGCATGGAGGAACCACTGTGACACCAACTGTCTGGATAGAAATACTCAGTACTGGAACGACCTAAAAACCTATCTAAGAAAGAGATTTTGTCCCCCTGCATTTTTGGATACCAAAATGAACGAATTTTTGAGCTAAAGCAGGAGAGCAAAACCATCAAGGAATATCACCATGCCTTTGCTCTTCTACTCAAATATTCACCACCTCTAGACGAAGAACAACTCATGGTCAGGTTCATTCGGGGAATGAACGAACCCTTGGACACACTGGTCAAAAATGCCAAGCCAGTGTCCATGGCTGAAGCAATAAGAATGGCAAAAGATTTTGCCAAGGCGTTTGTAGTAAAGGTCCCGCCAAAGCCTGCACCCTCTAACTTTAAAAGATTCCAAGCCCAGGGAAGTACTTCAAACTTTCCACCCCCAAAGAGGCAGCAAGGCCCGAATCAGAATCAGGATGCAGGAAGATTCAGAAGTGAAGGAAGACCCTTCCCCCAGAATACTTTCTCAGGAGCCCCACCTCTTTCAAGAAATCAGAGGGATGAGCTCTCCAACCTGAAGAAATTCTTGATGTTCGAGAAAAGATCCTCAGAAACAGAATTCTCAGAATTATTGGTAAAATGGAAGTTCTATCTTTTTGAAGATGCAACCTAGGAGAATGAAATCGATCTGTTGCGAGATTACCCCCAGTTTGCGAGATGAGGACATCTCGCGTTTTTCAAGTGGGAGAGAATGTAAGATTCCTCCCCAACCTCTCAAGATGTCCAGCATCTTCCCCTGTAATCAAATCCCTCTTCAAAAATATAAAAGATCTTGTTTCTACCAGTTTTAGCCTAGAGAGAGAAAATGTTATAGAAAGAGAATATTCAGATTTTAAATATTAGAAAATATCTCATCTTATTAAAATAAGTTTAGAAACAAAAGTTCAAAAAGATTTTCAGAAGGTGCATTAGAAATTAAGTATAATTTGTTCAAGAGGCATTATCGTGGGGGTGAAGATTTTTTCAAAATTTTAAATTAAGGTTTCTATGGACCAATAAGATTCATCCAAATGTAGAAAGGAGATAAATAGAAGAATAAAAGGAAAATCTCCCAAAAATGAGTAAATACTCACATAAGATGAAGAGTTGACTAAGGACAAGGTTAATAGTTAAAAGAGAGATATTTAGGTGAAATGATACATTTTTGACACCTCTACATGGGAGAATTTCCCTCATGAAGGAGGCACCTATTTCACATGCTTGAATGAGTTTTTAACTCCCAAATAATGGGATATTTTTATCTCTCCTCTCTCCTGTTTCAACTAGATCCAAAAAGTGAGCAAAACTGATCTAAAAATGTTCAAAAATTGACCAAACTGATCTGGAAAATTCTAGAATCAGTTGGCTTGGTTAGAAGCTCATTTTTTTCTATAAATAGAATCCCTCCCCTTTGTTGAAACTCAATAGTGTTTTGCATTGTTACCCTGTCTCTCCCAAGTGCCAAAAACAGTGAATTGTATTCATAATTCATTAGTTTTTGACCTTCCTTCTTCTAGAAGATTGGTGGCCACTCTTGTCTCAAACAAGAGTTGAACCCTCAAACCATCAAGCCAAAGGAAAGCTCTCAAATTCATTAGTAAATTGGTGATTCTTCTCTTTTCCATTTATTTTATGATTTTTTATGCTTTTTGTCTTCTCTAAAATTGCAAGTGATGTTATGCCTCATTGCAAAAGCCATTCCCCTCTCTTCTCTAGTAAATCCAACCATTCTCTATCCTAGGTGCATTATTAATGATTAAAGTCAAGTTTTTTATAATGTTTGTCTTAAATAAGTAGAAAAATGTTTACTTTAGAATAATTTCAATACTCTTGGTGCACTTTTAATTAATTTTAGAGACTTAAAAAATTTAAAAATAGTCAACCATACAAAGGAGATTATGGCAAAATTTTTGAAAATTAGTGAAATAAATTTCATCTTTTATTATTCTAAAAGAGTAATCCTTATGGTTTCTATATTCTAAAGTATTATTTTCATGCATAGAAGATGCATTTTGATTATTAGTATTATTATAAAAGTATTACTTTCATTATATTTGATTTTAATGCCTAAAAGTATGCATAAAAGATTAATTTTTATTATAAAAGTGTTACTTTTATCATATTTGATTTTTATGCATAAAAGTATGCATAAAAGATTATTTTTTATTATAAAAGTGTTACTTTTATCATATTTGATTTTTATGCATAAAATTATGCATAAAAGATTAATTTTTATTATAAAAGTGTTACTTTTATCATATTTGATTTTCATGCATAAAAGTATTCATAAAAGATTATTTTTTATTATAAAAGTGTTACTTCTATCATATTTGATTTTCATGCATAAAAGTATGCATAAAAGATTATTTTTTATTATAAAAGTGTTACTTCTATCATATTTGATTTTCATGCATAGAAGTATGCATAAAAGATTATTTTTTTATTATAAAAGTGTTACTTTTATCATAATTGATTTTCATGCATAGAAGTATGCATAAAAGATTTTTTTTTATTATAAAAGTGTTACTTTTATCATATTTGATTTTCATGCATAGAAGTATGCATAAAAGATTAATTTTTATTATAAAAGTGTTACTTTTATCATATTTGATTTTCATGCATAGAAGTATGCATAAAAGATATTTTTTTATATTAAAAGTGTGATTTTTATCATAAATGGTTTTTATGCATAAATGGCTGCACAAAAGATTTTTTTTATATTAAGAGTATGATTTTTATCATAAATGATTTTGATGCATAAACATATGCATAAAAGATATTTTTATATATTAAAAGAGTGATTTTCATCATAAATTATTTGTATGCATAAACATATGCATAAAAGAAATTCTTTCATATTAAAAGAGTGATTTTTATGATGATAAAAGTGTGACTTTCATCAGAATCGAATTTTATGCATAATTAGATGCATATAGAATCTTTATAATATTAAATAAGGGTTCTCCTTAGTCCTCTGGTTAATTTTCGTAAAAATTAGAAAAATGAATAGATAGATAATATGTGAGAGAAAATTCTACCATTTCATATTCACTAAGATGGTAATGAGAAAATTTAATTAAACTATCGAAGTCGGAGATCGAGATAAATGATTATTTTATTCCTCTTAAGAAATCCATGTTTTAGAAATCTGTAAGCAAATATTCATCGAACGAAATTTAGAAAAAGAGAAATTGAAATAGTACCTTCCGAGAAAGATAGTTTAGGAAGAACCTTTCCAGACCTAAGCTCTGATTCAGACTATTGACCAAGACCTAATCCCTTCTCAAAATGACGATGTGATCAGTTCAGGAAAATTGCACTCAAAACACCCACCGAATCTGAAACTAGTTAAGACTTTTGATTTTGATCTGAGGATCAAGTTAACAGAATTCGAGGAATTCTATTTGGAATTCAGACCTGGATCTAGAAGTATTGGGATACGAATGTAAGATTATTCATGGTTTTCAAACAAAAATCAAAACAAAACTTGCATAGAAACCCTGTTTTCTTAAAAGACTGTCTTACGCCAAAATGCTGGAGGGAGCATTTGGCATATATGTTTATCTAAGGGAAGTTCGGTTGCAACAGATGGCGAGGAGTGTTCGAGACAGCTCACGCGGCAAAGCCTGTCAAGGTCTTGACCAGCCTCGATATGGTTAAAATGGTGCGCTTCCGGTACGATGGGCAAGGGCCAATGAAGCGGTCCTTGAGTGAAGTGCCAGGACACCTAAGGAGGATCCTGGAGGGTTCTGACCAGGCGATGCACGGGCTCGCGGTGCCGAGGACACCCATTCGTATGTCAAGGAAGATATTGCATGACAGACCAATGTTATTGTAATCTATCACTGGATCTTTTTGTTGACTCGTTGGTCTTAAAAGAGAGTCCAAAGTGATAGTGTTTTGTGAGAAACAAAGACTTGATGGAAATTTTGAAGTATGACATGTAACCAGTAATTTGTTTGTCGATGGATTGTTTTTATTAAAGTTTTAAAGAGGAGTGTGTGCGTATCTATTTTCTAAAGCTAAAGTTAAGAAAGGCATTTCAATTATGGGTGGGTGAGTACTTGTTTGGTTCCACCGATTCCAGTGGTAGGGTGGTGGCTAACCCATGGGCCGATGGGGTTAGGCTGGAATCATTGAGTTTTAATAATCAAACTGAAAAATCTTAGGATTACGCTAGGCTTCGAGTAGATAGTTAATGCCCTGATAAATTTCTCGATTGAGTGGATCAACAGCTGTGCCTAATCTTGATTAGGAAAAAAGCATTGAATTGCTCAAATGATCAAATTATATTAGTGATAGTTTCCTTCTATTTGATTTATTCAGGTGAAGGATAGTTTAGAATTGATTTATTCAGGTGAAGGATAGTTTAGAATTGATCTCGTTAGAAAAATTGGTTAAGAAAAATAAAAAAGGTGGAATCGTCCCCGCTTTCCGGGCATGGGAAATTTTTTCGGTTTCGGTTTTCGGAGTGACCACCAGCCTAGTCTCGTGCCTGGACATTCGTGGGCGAGGCCCCGAGTGAGAAACCTTTCCCCGTGTATGAGGGGGCTGCTGTCAGCCTACTGGGAGTCCGCCGGTGCGCGGAGGGGGGTAGAGGGATCTCACAGAGGTTCCTGATACACCGAAGTAAAAAGAGTGTAGAACCTGGGCCACAACTCTAGCTTCAAAGTCCTGCATTTTACTTTACTGCCCCTTCTTGGCACCTCATCAAAACATGATAGCCAATCTGCATCTTTAAAATTAGCCTCACCCAATGTTCGCGCATCCACTCCAGAATTTGAAAGACCGTAGACTTCATGTGCTTGGGCTTTGGTCATACAGAAAGTTGACTTTCTTTCAAACTGGACATATGGAAGGTACCAACACGATTTGCCCCTGCAACATTCCATAGCACAACCAGAATAAGTCCAACACATTTATACTAACCCATTTTCATGTATGATTTGCTTGCTTTGGACATGCACCTTCCATATATATGCATGAGGCTACAAGTATGCTTATGTTAACAATGCTTGTGTGCATGTATGATCTTCTTGCTTTGGACATGCACCTTCCATATATATGCATGAGGCTACAAGTATGCTTATGTTAACAATGCTTGTGCGCATGTATAGAAAGTGTGGGAGTATCAAAGGTAGGTGTAGAAAATGTGTTCTCGAGTGTGTTGTCAGCATGCAATATGCAATGTAGTGTCACTAAAACTCAATAAAGCACTATTGCCCATAACTTGAATTTTTCAAGGGATGTTTTGGTATGAAACACACTTATTACAATATACGACAAGTGAGGAGTCATCATTGAAGCAAAAAAATTATTTTGTAAGGTATTCAATAGGGACATTGTTTCATGGATGACATTGTGAGCACACTCACTCCATTACCCCTTGGAACAGCATGGTAATACCCTAACATGCATGTGCAACACACCTCAAACACAAGGCTATAGTATGAAATGCTACGCTTGGGGCATATGTTGATAAAGACCTAGCAAGCAAGGCAATGCAATCGTTTAGACAAATGCATAGAGAAGAAGCAACGTTAGACCATCTAATGTTTGTATATTCTCCTCAAGCATGTGGTGTTCTTGCTAATAAAGGAGGAGAAGAATCAACCAAGTCAACATCTCTAGAAATTGGAAGCTCTTTGCATGCCACAGCTTAACTAGCAGGCTTTTGCTTAGGGGCCCTTATGTTAACAATGCTTGTGCGCATGTATAGAAAGTGTGGGAGTATCAAAGGTAGGTGTAGAAAATGTGTTCTCCAGTGTGTTGTCAGCATGCAATATGCAATGTAGTGTCACTAAAGCTCAATAAAGCACTATTGCCCACAAATTGAATTTTTCAAGGGATGTTTTGGTATGCAACACACTTATTACAATAACACACTTATTACAATACACGACAAGTGAGGAGTCATCATTGAAGCAAAAAAATTATTTTGTAAGGTATTCAATAGGGACATTGTTTCATGGATGACATTGTGAGCACACTCACTCCATTACCCCCTGGAACAGCATGGTAATACCCTAGCATGCATGTGCAACACACCTCTAGAAAAATTCACACAAGCCATGCACCTGAACAAAAATTGACTGCACAACATGTGTAAAGATGCTCACCTCTGTGCTTGGAGTGGCATCTGAGCGAGCCCAGCTGCATGTTGAACTTCTTGCTTGGTGTAGTAGGTGATTTGGGTGTAAGAGGATAATGCCCCTTTCTTATAGCTCCTTTGGCCTTTGCTGCACAGCTGAGGAAGGAGAGGAGGAAGCTAGCACCCTGCGAGATTTCCTAGCTGGGGATGGCTCTGGAGAAGATTCAATGCCTAAGGGAGCAAGAGAAGAAGTGGGAGAGCATTTCCCCTGTGTGTCCTGGTGTCTGACCTCCCTCTCGGCTGCTTTCTTCTTGCTCTCAAGCTTCTAGCATTTAAACACTGGCAAGCTTCCCCCCCAGACGAGGGCCCTTGCTGCTGCAACCGATGAGCACTCCTCATGATGGTTGCGAGTGGTGCAAAGGTAGTGCCCCCACTCCTTTGATTTTGTCGCGGCCTGAATTGAATAAATTAAAAAACTTATTGAAGTCTTTTAAAATTCCCAACATTCCTATGGCTGAGCTACCTCCCAGTTCTTCCCAACCCTGAAATCTGGTAGCTACTAGTGTACCACCTATTCATGCATATACCCTCATATCATAAGCTGAAAATGTATCCATCAAAGCACTTATGGAAGTAATCTAAGCATTTCCATTTTCAACTTGTGTATTCCCATTGGCCACACGAATACATTGGTGGGGTCTTATCGAGAGAGAATTGGCATTGACATCTCCTCATGTACTTGCTGTCCAGAAATTACAGCAAGCATCTCATCCACTTTAACACCCACAATGTGTGCATAAAGACTCACATAGTCATATTCTATGCAATGACCAAATGTGATTGTGAATGGAAGTCCTTGTTTGTCCTTAGTAAAGCCAACCTATTTCAAAATAGAGTGTATGATAGCTCTTCCATCTCCTCTCAAAGTAAGAGGTGAACCAAGAAATGGTACCAAGAATTCACATATATTGATTGACCTTTCCTTGCTTTCACTAGTAGTGGCTCTACCATGGAACTTAACACATTGCTTTCTTCCATCTATTGCTTGTGAAGAAGAAGGAATTTGACCATTGTTATGCTCAAACTCATCATCAAAATATTCCTCAATATGAGGTCTTGAAGCACCACCTCGATGAGTATTTCCCTTGAATGAAATACAAACATTACTCCTTGGGAATCTTGAGCTTTAATATGGAGATGCATGATATTTTCCTTTGGCATCATTGGGTGTGTATGTAAACATTGGTTTGCACATAGAACCATGAGTAGAATGGAAACTTGGGTGATGATCCTCTTTGTCTTCAATATAAGCTTGTTGATCCTTGTAAGATGATCCACCCTTGTCTTCATCCTTCCTCTTCATCTCATTATGCAAGTCCCTAAGCCCTTGCACAATGGGTTCCACAAATGATTGAGACATGATTTCTATCATGCATCTCATCATCATCATCATCATTTGTGACATATGATTTGTCATTGTGGGCCTTCCATGCACACTTGCATTCCTAATAGTGTTAGTTTTTGGTATCCCATTGCCATACTCTAACCCTTTTTCCACATCCATGCCTTCATCTTGTATAAGAATTTGAGCCTCATTTGAAATTGCAACCTCTTCTCCAAATGTTGTCCTCCTGTGGCTTCCGTGGTCTTCCCTTTGGTATGATAGCTGAAAATAGGGATTTGGTTGTAACTTGCTCAAATCTTGGTGGATTTAGGAGATATTGTAGTCTAGGGATAGCTTCCAATATATACTACCCAAATATGCCAAAACAATTGAAATTCGAAATGCCCAAGTATTCTTTGTTTTAGGTTTTTATAGAGAATGGGAAAATGGTCCTAAAACACAAACTATGGTTCCAAATCAAGTACTTCTTGGGTTTTTGGATAGCACTAGAGATATACCAACTATACTCCAAGTGATTTGACCAAGTCAAATTTCATTCAAGACTTAATTGACTTTTTGTGAAAAAGTAAACTTGCTAGTTTTGACCTATCAAACGATGTCAGAATAGAGTGGTTCTTGGCTCATTGGATAGCTCTAAGAGAGTATTATGAAGACATGTGTCTAATTCAAAAGGTCAATAGCTCTCTTTGTAGCTTCCAAATGGCTCTTCCAAGATGTGTGATTGCCCAATAGAGACTCTTAATCACCAAGTAATGATTAGTGATTTTCTTGACCAGCTGTCTAGAAAAATTTGGGCAATATCTCCATTGTATCTTGGATAAAATTTCAATAAAAGTATGACCACAATCTCATATCCACCACTCATGTCAATCTTGTCAACACCCCCATTAACCAATTTGTATCATTTTTCATCCCAACAAAGGCATCATTTTCCCAATCATGCATGTATAGGCTCATGCAATGCCATTGCCATTGTCCATCATCACTTTACCATGTGACATAATTGCATTTGCCCATGCAATTCCAAATGTAAGATGTTGTTGATGTCGAAATCAATCCAATTGTTGTTGATGTGGCGCGTCAATGCTTGCCAATCTCCCAACCAAGCACTTCCCACCCTTGTACCTAGGTCGAAACTAGGCACAAGTTGGGGCCATTTCTTCACATCTAAGTACCTAATCCTCTTCCTTACCACTTTTTCATTTCACTCATGTTAAGGAAGATTCACACCATGCTCTCCTTGGCCTCTCCAACCAAATGCCAAGGTACCCTCTCACACATCAAGGTTCTAGGAATAGAATGTGGATACAAAGTGATGTGATAGGTGTGACTTAAACTTCAAAGATGTAGGTAGGATGACTTACAATGCTTTGCATGATATTGTGCATGAACTCATGCACAATATCATAATATCAATCTCATCATGTCCAATGTCTTCCACAACAAGTATCAATCAAAACACATGTATGCCCCTTACATAGGCATGCCAAAAACATGGGCAATCAACACCTCCATGTACATGTGTATTAGGCATTCACATAAGCATACATGTGCCATTACAAGTATTGATTAATGCCTTCAATACCAATCAATGCATTTTGACTTCACCACGAAGATGCACCAATGCATCAAAATGCATTCACATAGCATCAATGAGTCTCTTAGCCTTACATAATGCACTCTAGGGTATATGTACCAATGCATTGGTGCATTTTGAATGCATTCACATAGCATCAATGAGTCTCTTAGCCTTACATAATGCACTCTAGGGTATATGTCGCCCTGAAAGAATGTCCAAGGCTATGTGATGTCAATGAATGACATTAATAGTGTTGCATTCTTAAGCACTTCAGCCCTTTGCCTTCACTCCATAGTCATTAATGAGCAAGACAATCATCCAAAAGGTAAATAGTAGCTAGCTTCAATGGATCAATGGCAGCATAAGATGCATCCCCAAATAACTTGAATGGTAGACAAATTGACCATGCAAAGTCCTCCAACTCAAGGCAATGCATATATCATTTCATGTGGCATTCAAGAAGTTAAGTAATGGCATTCAAGAAGTTAAAACACATTGATTAAGCCTCCCCTTGTTTAATCCAAAATGCAACCTTAAACATCATAAAGTAGATAGTAAAGAACGTGCTAATCCATGACAATTAATTAATAATAATTAGCCTTACTGTACATGCACAGTCGAGATGAGAGAAATCGCCTCCAAAATCGCCTTCAAGTAGCTGCCATCGCCTTCAAGTAGCTGCCATCGCTTGTCTTCATGAAGGTGTTGAAGATGTGAAATGATGGAAAGTTGAAATCGCCACTTCACACAGCTGAAATGATGGAGAAAATGCATAGTCCCCCACGGCCAGTCACGCACAGCTCCTCTCGGCCAAATCCACTATTTTCATAGTAAGTTGCGATGCTGACAACCAAATCAAAGGAGAAACGCCCCACTACAGACGTCCAATGCCACTTTCTTCCAGTTCTTTTGCTTTGTTAAGCTTGGACAAATCTTAACCAAGTTTTGGACAACTCTAACTAAAATATCTTTGGGAAATGATACCCATGGCATTTTTCTAAGAATATATCCCTCACAAACATGTTTGATTTTGATAGGGGCTTTAAGATTTGGTAGCTCAGACACCATGTCATGTTTATGCAAACATAGAAAACTACCAAAGTTCAAGTGATCAAAGCGTGCATGCCACAGCTTAGCATCACCCATTTCTTTTGTGGCAGAAACTATATATACAACATGCCTTTGTCTTTCATATGTATCTAGCATGTCAAAAGGCCCCATGAGACAAAGTACGAGAAGAAAAAATTATATTGTTGTCACTACGTTCATGAACAATACATTTGTCATCCACACAAACTCAACCACTAAGTCATCCTTAGTTAACGGCAGAGACAAATAACAAGTTCTTCTTGATCCCTGGTACATATATTACATCTAAAAGCATGATTGTTTCACCATTTGAAACAACGAGAACAATTTTATCAACTTCTTTTACATGATACGAGGAGTTGTTTGCAGGTAACAATATTTCCCTGTGGAGCAGATTCAAGTGATGAGAAAAAACTACAATGAGAAGTAATGTGATTATTAGCACCACTATCAAAATACTAGACATGTACATCTGTAAACAGCCATGCATACATCCTTATGCAAAGGGTGAAAACTGCACAACATAATGAAAGCTTAATCATCATGTGCATATTTTGCAGATTCTTTATTTTCTACATTAGATGCTGACGCATCAGCTACTACAGCCATACCTGAGTCTCCAGCCATTTCCTGCACTCATTAATGTAGTGACCAAGTTTCTTGCAATAGCTAAATTTTCTCTTTTTCTTTGGCTTGTCACCTTCCTTGTCTATAGGCTTATCCAATGACTATGATTTTGGCTTGTAACTACCATGAGGAAAGGATTTAAATTGCCTCTTTGTCAATTAGCATAGGAAAAATCCTGATCTCTTGTATGTCTGTACGTATGATAGATTTGTTTTTCCTAGATTACTCTTCTTGCAAGAGCACAAAAACCAACTCCTCAAACTTCAAGGCATTTGGATTGCCTTTCATCATACATTTGATGGTAGAAGAAAAACCTTTATACAAGTCCGGTAATGCATTCAAGACAATAGGCACCAATGAACTGTCAAGATATACTTCATCAACACTCACCAACTTCTCCTTCAATTCTTTGATTTTTGTAAGGAAATTGTCCATGGAGTCTCCCTTATCCACATGCTTTGACTCTAATTTCTTGCGTATATAAGCAATATGTGCTTCATTATGTGCATGGTATGATGAACCAAGTGCATCCCAAGCATGTTTAGCAGTCCTACATGACTGAATGTGAGGAATGATACTCCTCTTGACTGATAAAGCAAGCAACACATGTGCCTGTGCATATCTTTCATCCCACTTTTTTTGTTCCTGTGTAGGAGGTATGCTATGTTGTTGTAATGTACCATGTGAAACTGATTCTGTGTCTGCAGATGTGCCTTTTGCATCATGTTCATCTGAGGAACTAGGATGTTTCTCAATACCGACCACAACATTCCACATCCCTCTGGCTACCAATACATGCTGCATCATATAGGACCATAAGGGTAGTTAGTCCCATCAACCTTATTCTCAATGGACAACATCCAAAATACATCATTGTTTGCCATTTCTAATAATACCCAAGCAAGTAATCACGCAACCTACAAAGTGTTGAGATGAAATCAAGGTGGCTACTAATAAGGCCACTGACAATGGAGACCTACAAAGTGTATGAAAGAAATACAAAGTATAGTATAGTGAGTAGAAATTTTAGTCGTAAGATGTAGATATGGATGTCAATGAAGTGAAGGCTGTAGACAAGGTCTAATGTGGTGAGTGTCTGTTGATGTTTTCTTGTATATCTACATACTCATATATACTAGATGTTTTCTTGTATATCTGTATACTCATCTGTAGTAGATCTGGGACACAACCACTCTAGAATCCAATGAAGAACAATGTAAATCCGTATATCTGTATACTCATCTATAGTAGATCTGGGACACAACCACTCTAGAATCCAATGAAGAACAATGTAAATCCGTATATCTGTATACTCATCTATAGTAGATCTGGGACACAACCACTCTGGAATCCAATGAACAATGTAAATCCGATCCCCAAAGACTTCTGCAAAAAATCAAAAACCACATGACACTACAAGAGAATGAGAACATAGCCACGCAAACTAGAGAGAGATGGAAGTGAGAGAGGGGCCATGGGTATATCTTCAGCTAAGTTGATATCATACTGAAGTAATAAGAGTGTTAGTGTAGATAAAAACAAAGTAAGAGTGTGAGGAGGGGCCCGAGTAGTTACTAGCAGCTGCCCCAACTCCGAGGTGCGCAGATCATCTGTGGGCTTCAGGCATAGACTCCTTTCTTGTGCGACTAGTTGGCGAGGAGGGTACGCAGATCATCAAGGAGGGTACGCAGATCATCTGTGGGCTTCGGGCATAGACTCCTTTCTTGTGCGACTAGTTGGCGAGCCAGATCTTGCATGCGGACGTCGATATTTGCTAAGTTGGTTGGAGATGGTGGTTTCCCGGATCATTCATTCAGCATCCATTTCCTCAAATCTTCCGGTTGTAGTTTCTTATGCTCTCCTGGTAGTGGCTTCCCTTTGTTGTGCCTCAGTAATCTAATTGAGCCGTTGTGCTGCAAATCTTTGTGTGTCCTATAATTGTACTGTCAATTGTGATATGGTCTCTTGACTCCTTTCTGCTTTGTTGGTGCTGATGGTTTCATTGAGGGCCTTGATCTTTTTTGCATGCGCTTTGTTTGCATGTTCTCTTTCCTGTTGCATACCTTGCACTCTTTCTTGTTCTGTGGGCTGTAGTAGCTCTATTTGTTGTTGAAGCATATCTTCATTATTCTTTGTGCTGTCTTGGTACTCCTTGATTTGCCTGGCATGCATAGTTGTGAGGCTCTATGTGTGGTCGATCTCTTTTTCAAGTTGCTCTTTTGCTTGCTCCAGCCTTGCATTTTCCTTGATCTTCTGTACAATTGTCTAACTTAAGACGAGATTATTACTTTCCAAGGCATTGTATCTATTTTCTTGTTGTTCTGCAGCCTTTATGCTCTTCATGGTCACTTCTTTGTCAGTTGACTTTGCTGCCGCAAGGGTTGTTCTTACGCTTTGTACTTTTTCATTGGCATCTTTTAGCTACTTCTAGAGGCAGGCGTTCCTGTCATGTAACATGTGCGTTGTTAATAGGTGGCAACACCTTACCTTTTGCTCTTGTTTCCAGTCTCAGCATCCATTTCTGTAAGTGGATCATGAAGGAGTGCCTCTAAGCCTTCAATGGTTTCCTGGATAAAGCTTTGAGAATCCATGTCTTTGAAGGATTCGAGCTACGACAGTTGCTCTGTATCATCCAAACTTCCCCTTTTGTTTCTTAGACACTTGAAGGATCTCATGAGTGTTGTCTCTTGCTAGATTCTAGGGGAGCCTCCATGAAAGATCCCGACCCCCTCCACGCAATGAATTCTGGAGTGCTAGCAGTGGCAATAGTACTTCTTGCACAGGGCAGAGTCTCTCACTCGGGGCCTCGCCCCCCACGGATATCCGGACAAGAGACTAATCCCTCGGTTCTTCCAGAACCAAACCCGAAAAAACTTCCCTCGCCCAGAAAGCACAGGCGATTCTTCTAGGATATTTTTATTCTAACGTAGTCAAGAGCCTTAACTAACCAAACTGATCCGACCGAGCCCATAAGTCACATGGTCAGATCAAGGAAAATACTTGCACTTGGATTATAGAGACCAACGCTTTTTTCCTCATCGAGAGACACAGCCGTTGATTCTTTTCCATAGAACAAAGACTATCCTCGGGATTTACTTCATCTATCATACCATAACAGAATTGAGTCTCATTTTAGGGATCCATCAGTCCAACCTAACCCCATCCAGTCCCATGGGTTAGCCAACCGCCCAACCACTGTAGTGATAGGATCCATTTAGGAATTTGGTTATGTTTTTCACCGGGTTTCAAGGAAAAGAGTTTCCAGGCCCCCTAGCCGGCGCTTCAAGCAAACTTCAAGATAGTCACACCACTTACACACCCAATATGAAATTGCCTGCTTCACAGATTCAACTATCTTTAAAATAATCTTTTAATGAATCCATAGTATCACTGATTATAATCCTCCAAAATATCCAGGTTAAATTCTAATTTCCAATCATTCCTTCATCGGTGTACCTATGGCATTATTGGCAACCAGAACGCTCACCATCTATCCACTCAGGGGTCTTTTCAATAGTTCCTAGCTCATAGTACCCAAAAATATATTCACTTATAAAAATCTAGATGGACTCTCTATTGAAGATCAGTAAGATCAACCAACAAATCCATATAAAAGAACCATGGACTCATCCGTTGAAGGACCAACAAGGAAAATCAACCACATCCATGCCCAAGTTCAGAAGACAACTCTAACTCCTTGTTCCATTTTCTTCCTTGACGCAAGTGTGGGTATCTTCGCAGCGACCCAAAGCCCGAGCACCATATGGTCAGCACCCTCTAGGCTCCTTCGCATGTCACCTAGCGCTTCACTCATAGGCCGCTTCCTTGGTCCCTCATCCACCATACCAAAAGCTCACCATTTAAATCAAATTGAGGCTGGTCAAGACCTCGATTGACCTTGCTACATGAGACGTCCTCGTTGACTCTCCGTTTTAGCTGTTGCAACTTTATCTGTAAGATTCCTCCCCAGCCCCTCAAGATGTCCAGTATCTTCCCCTGTAATCAATTCCCTATTTTGGCTTAGAGAGAGAAAATATTCTAGAGAGAGATTATTCAGATTTTAGATATTTTTGGATGGAAAAATATCTATTCCTATTAAAATAAATTCCCGCGAAACAGAAGTTCAAAAAGATTTTCAAAAGGTGCATTAGAAATAAATTATAATCTATTCAAAAGGCCTTATCCTAAGGGTCTAGATTTTCTGAAATTTTTAAATTAAGGTTTTGAGGAGCCAATCAGATTCATCCAAATGTATGGAGGAGATAAATTGAAAAAATAAATAAAATGCTCCCAAAAATGAGTAAATAATCACATAAGATGAAGAGTGGACTAAGGACCAAAGGAAATACTAAAAAAATGATTTTTTGACACCTCAAGAGTGGGGATTCCCCCTCATGAAGGAGGCGCCTATTTCACATGTGTGGTGGAGTTTTAAATTCTCAAATATTGAGATATTTCATCTCCCCTCTCTCCTAATTCAAGTCTAGTTCCAAAAAGTAAGCTAAACTGATCCAAAAATGGTCAAAAATTGACCAAACTGATCTGGAAAATTCTAGAATCAATTTGCTTGGTTAGAAGCTCACTTTTTCCTATCAATAGAATCCTCCCCCTTTGCAGAAGCTTAATAGTGTTTTATGCACTGTTACTCTACTCCACCCCCCATAGCCAAAAACAATGAATTTATTGATAATTCATTAGTTTTTGACCTTTCCCTCTTCAAAAGAATTGGTTGGCCACTCTTGTTGCAAACAAGAGTAGATCCCTCAAACCATCAAGTCAAAGGAAAGCTCACAGAAAATCAAGTAAGCTAGAAATCCTACTTTTTCTTTATTCCTTTTAATGGTTTTCTAATTTTTGTTTTCTTTAAAATGAAAAATGATGTTATGCCTTGTTGGAAAGGCTTTCCCCCTCTCTTTATTCTTAAATTCATCCTTTCTTTATCCTAGATAAGTAATCAAATTGTTAGAATTAAACTTTTCATATTGTTTCTCTTTTAAAAGTGGAATTTGATTAGTTTAGAATGCTTTAAACCATTTGGGATAGTTTTTAAGTAACTTGAGGATAGAAAAATTTGAAAAATGGTCAGCCATACAAAGGAGGTTATGGCAAAATTTTCTTAAATTTTGTGAAATAAGTTTTATCTTTTATTATTCGAAAAGAGTAATCCCCACCATTTGTGTATTCTAAAAGTGTTATTTTCATTCTATGCATAAAAAGATGCATATTGGTTATTTTTATTATTATTATAAAAGATTGATTTTCATTAGATTTAAATTCTATGCATAGAAAGATGCATATTGGTTATTTTTTTATTATAAAAGAGTGATTTTCATTAGATTTAAATTCTATGCATATTGGATATTTTTTATTATAAAAGTGTGATTTTCATTAGAATTAAATTCCATGCATAGAAAGATGCATATTGGAAATAATTTTTTTATATAAAAGAGTTACTTTCATCAATATTGATTCTTATGCATAAAATTATGCATAAAAGAATTTTTTTAATTATAAAAGTGTTACTTTCACCAATATTGATTTTTATGCATAAAATGATGCATAAAAGAATTTTTTATTACTATAAAAGTGTTACTTTCACCAATATGTATTTTTATGCATAAAAGAATTTTTTTATTATAAAAGTGTTACTTTCACCAATATTAATTTTTATGCATAAAATGATGCATGAAAGAATTTTTTTAATTATAAAAGTGTTACTTTCACCAATATTGATTTTTATGCATAAAATGATACAAAAAAGAATATTTATTATTATAAAAGTGTTACTTTCATCAAAATTAATTTTTTTACATAAATAGATGCATAAAAGGATTTTCTTTTATATAAAAGTATTATTTCCATAGAAGTTGGATTTTATGCAGAAATAGATGCATACATAATTTTTATATCAAAATAAGAGTTCTCTTTAATCCTATGTTTAAATCCCACGAATATTGGTAAATGAATAAGTAAATACTCTGTGAGAGAAAATTCTACCGTTTCATATTCTCTAGGATGGTAATGAGAAAATAAAGAAAAACTATCGAAGTTGGAATTTTAGATGGTTTTAGGACCTCAATACCCACTTCCAAGGGAATTTAGCTCCATCGGTTTTAGGACCTCAATACCCACTTCCAAGGACTATACTAATTAATCAAATAGGTTTTAAGAGACCTGTTGATTATCTTAAGTATGAGGTTAAGTTTTAGATCACATCTCATGTCATTGAAGACTCCATAGGCCTTTACCTTGACTACTATATGTAGTTGTTAATGCTCGAGGAGGAATCAAACTAATGTACCAGCTACCGTTGATAGGAAGAGGGCGTGTCAGTGCTACAACTAAGAGAATGCCTCTTTGAGGGTTTCACTTGCAAGGACCACGTAGAGTCAATAAATTCCCAAGGGTTTCACTTGCAAGGACCACATAGAGTCAATAAATTCCCCAACAAGCACACAACAATAGCATAACAATTGAATGTACAAGGACACGACAACAGCATAAAAGCTGAATGTCCCAAACAAGCACACAGCAGTCACTCAAGTTGCATTTTCTAGCAAGTTGTCCACAACCAATCGTTATGGCATATATCATTCGATGAAGGATATCCCAATGAGGTTAGTTGTTACAAATCAGCAAAATGGTGCCACCATCACACCCCTCACATGATTGGGGTGAGAAACCAAACTAAGATAATAATCTTAAAAAACCCTAACCCATCTTTATAAATGAAATAACAAGACTCGTGAATCAAAACATACTAATTTCAAATAGAACACAAAAACCCGAGCGATCCCGGTAGTAGCAAGATTCAAAAAGAAGAAGAGCCATAGAAGAAAGAAATATTTAAAGGAGAGTAAACCTACTGCATGTTAAAATAGACTGGGTAGACTTGGGAGCATGCAATGAACTAGTCTACATGAATGCAATTGATGAGGATTTTGATTTAGTCAGCACACAGACTGACTCTCAGAAAACTAAACAAAACCTATTAAAAACCATAGGAGACCAAAAAAGATAAAACCCAAATAGTCACAAAATCAAGCAAACGCAAACTTGGTTCATACCTTGACTTTATACAAGAATTGAAAAAACTTCATGAGCTTAGGGATATGATTACAAAGACTCAAGATGAGTTAGAACCCAAAATAAAAACTAGTGCGAGTCACAAACACTGTTCATCCTCCTGACAATCTGAAACCCGTTCACAACCTAAAAATCTTTGGACATTCCTAGTGTCATCCTAGAAAATAAAAACTCACCTATCCCAAGTATGGATACTGAACTTTTTAGGAGAATATTTAATTATGAGACTCCTCACCTCATTGAAGAGATGGAAATTCCAACCTCACCAATGTCCTCATATGGCAGAGAGGTGATAGGTACTCCGTTCTGAAATAGATGGAATTCATGGCTTCAAAAATAGAAACCACAATCACTACATGTTTATGTGGAGACTGTAAGATCCCTCCTAAGCCATGTAATGATTCTCTTTTAATATAGATTACAAGAAGAAAGAGAGTGCAATTAGAGAGAGAATATAAGGCTAGAAACATTAAGAAAGTGAGTGCACTTAGAGAGAGAATATAAGGCTAGAAACATTAAGAAAGTGATAGAGTAAAAATATTGGCTCTAGAAATCTAAAAAGAAATAAGAAGATAACAATAGATCTATTAAGAGATAAATATCTCCAAAAACAAAATTTTAAATTTAGGTAATAGGAGGTCATATTTAGAGTACTTTTGCATATTTAGAGGCCATGCGTACAAAAAATATGAAAAAGCAATGCATTTCTAAATATGGCACGTTTGCGACTATATACGGATGTTTTTACCTATTTTATTAATTCTAGCTTGTACACCAAATGCCTTCCAGTTTTTTGACTGGTTACATGACCATATTTTGAGTTTTCATCCGAGACTTATGGCCAAAACAATTCACTAGTTCTATCAGGGTCTCTGCATAGGGAAATTGTAAGAAGGCATCAACAAGTAGCCTCAAGGTGATTCTAGACCTTGAGATGTATATATCCCTTCATTCTTATCTAGTCTCTTGGAAGAGAAGGCTATTTTTCTATAGTATTTTGGAGGAAGAGACTACTACTCTATAGCTTTTTTTAAAAAGGAAGAATAGTATGTGGTACTGAATGGGATCTCTATTTCCAATTTGGTCTTTATCTTTGAGACGTGGACTGGCTTAGTTTTTCTCAATTATGATCCTCTTAGTGCTATGTTGGTTATAACCCCCCTTCCCATTTCAAATGTAATCCTTAGCATTTCTTCTACGTATTTATGTGGAAAAGGAGGGAGTTGCATAAAACCCTATGTTTTAGGATACATGATGTCTTTCCCTCGAGAATTAGGATGCGTAATTTTCAATGGCACTTTTTCTCGACCAACCAAGCCTTGAGGCTATGTGGATAAGGACACAATTTGTGGATGCTCATGTGGATCCCTTTGCGACGATGAAGCAATCCCTAACATTGGCTCCTTACCCCTCTCCATGATCCCTATTTCTCATCCAAATAGAGAAGAACTAGAACTTGGTTCCATGGTAAAGGCATGTCTATGATGGGCTCTTATGGAGAGCGAGACTCCTACTTGCATTATGTGTGCTTACTATTGGGTGTATAGTGAAACATGTATCTCTCGTAGTACAACAAAAGACATATTTCCCGATTGTTGACATAATTGTGGTTGTTTAACTTCTTGATAGTCATGGCCTTCTTTGAATAAAATTAGTTTAGGATCAACACCAAATGCTTGAAACATTGTGGAATATTAATTTAGTTTAACCACTTCCGGTGGGAGTTAACATTGAGGTTCTTGGTCTCACTTCCACTGCTTCACTAGAGCTACACACCTGAAAATAGGGTGGTTGAATACGTTCTTAACAAAGCTAGTTGGTGAGAATCCGAAGCTCAAATAACTATGGGTGGCTCGTGTTTCTAGGGATTCTACTATTCCTTTGCTTATGTCTATGTTTTATTAGCTCATTTCTTCACATAAATCTCCTCACTCGTCGAAGGAATCTAGCCTTCTTAACAGGGGAGCACTTTGTTGAGTGGTTGTTTTCTAATATTGAAGGATTAGTGGGTTTGAGGTAGTGCAATTTGATATGCTACAATCGACAAGTCTATTGTTGTTTCCAACAATTAGTCTAGATTGGGTTGGCATCAAAGGTCCTTAGTCATTCTACTAGTAGGTTTGAAACTAGTTTTTTTTTTTGGTGCTAGGCTCACATCTATAGGGTCATGTATGTAGGTTTGCCTGCCCAAGTTTATGCCTCAAACTCATGTTTATAGACTCACGTCACGTCTACTTCCCTTAAATGAAATAAGCCTACTTGGGGCATAAAACTTATAAAACTAGGGCTATGATAGGATTGGTGTACACTTTATTAGGCCTATAATTATACTTCCACATGAGTCTTTATAGTAGTAATAATTGGTCTATATAATGCTAAATATACCTACCTGTAGACTCATGTATCTAGACTCCCCCTGTAGACTCACATGTCTAGACTCATAGCTCATGTATCACATCTCTAGACACAGCCCTTTTTCGGGGCTTTAGGCTCACTTTGCCTACGTAAGACCTTACCTCATAGTTTTTAGTGGTTTTTATGATTTTTTGGGCTTGATGGGTGTGATCAATGATCCTAATCCTAATTAATGGTTATGATGTAAGTAATTAAACATTTTTTATTTTTTCTTAAACAACCAAATCCATAATTCATGAATAAATTATGAAATGCATGAACAAAAAATTACTATTCCACTCTAATTCACCTTAATATGACTCAATGCTCATGTTTTTATAATGTATTTCACTGCGAATCACAACTACTAACAGCTAATCATTATATCAAACCAATGAAATCTAAGACTTTTGGGCTCTAATTTCATGTGTCAATGAGGGTTTTTCCCTACCAATGTAAATAAATTTCAAACCAAAATCAAATTAACTGCTGAAAATAAAATTCCCTTTTGTTCTTATCCCCTACCAATAGATGTAAATAGAATTCCCTAACGCAAATAAACTTCAAATCAAAATAGAAAGTAATTAAACTAACACATCTAAGGCTCTAAAATTGTATGTTTTCTAGAATGTGACCTTAGCAATACCAAATATGTTCAAGATATTACCTTAGCAATACCAAATATGTTCAAGATATTACCTTAGCCTTGCCAAAGAATGTGTTATTGGGTCTTGTAAAATTCCTCCCCATCCTCTCAAGATGTCCAGCATCTTCCCTTGTAATCAAATCCCTCTTCAGAATTATAAAAAATCTTGTTTCTACCAGTTTTGGCCTAGAGAGAGAAAATCTTCTAGAGAGTGGTAATTCAGTTTTTAAATATTTTTGGATAGAAAAATACCTCATCTTATTAAAATAAGCTCCCCTGAAACAAAAGTTCAAAAAGATTTTCAAAAGGTGCATTAGAAATTAAGTATTATTTGTTCAAGAGGCATTATCTTGGGGGTGACGATTTTTTTTGAAATTTCAAATTAGGTTCCTATGGACCAATAAGATTCATCCAAATGTAGGGAGGAGATAAAAGAAGAATAAAAGAAAAATCCCCCAAAAATGAGTAAATACTCACATAAGATGAAGAATTGACTAAGGACAAGGTTAATAGTTAAAAAAGAGAGATATTTAGGTGAAATGATGCATTTTTGACACCTCGGTATGGGGGAATTCCCCTCATGAAGGAGGTGCCTATTTCACATGCTTGAATGAGTTTTAAACTCCCAAAATAATGAGATATTTTTATCTCTCCTCTCTCTTGTTTCAACTAGATCCAAAAAGTGAGCAAAACTGAGCCAAAAATGGTCACAAATTGACCAAACTGATCTGGAAAATTCTAGAATCAGTTGGCTTGGTTAGAAGCTCACTTTTTCCTATAAATAGAAGCCTTCCCCTTTGTTGAAACTCAACAGTGTTTTGCACTGTTACCCTGCCTCTCCCAAGTGCCAAAAACAGTGAATTTTACTCATAATTCATTAGTTTTTGACCTTCCCTCTTCCAAAAGATTGGTGGCCACTCTTGTTTCCAAACAAGAGTAGAACCCTCAAACCATAAAGCCAAAGGAAAGCTCTCAAATTCCTTAGTAAGTTGGAGATTCTTCTCTTTTCCATTCATTTTATGGTTTTTTATGGTTTTTTTTATGATTTTTGTCTTCTCTAAATTGCAAATGATGCTATGCCTCATTGAAAAGAGGCATTCCCCTCTCTTCTTTAGTAAATCCAACCATTCTTATCCTAGATGAATGATTAATGAATAAATCAAGTTTTTCATAATGTTTCTCTTTGATTGTTTACATTAGAATGATTTAAATACTCTTGGTAAACTTCTAATTAATTTTAGTAAGTTAAAAATTGAAAAATGGTCAGCCATACAAAGGAGGTTATGGCGAAATTTTTTGATTAGTGAAATAAATTTCATCTTTTATTAATCAAAAAGAGTAATCCCCATCGTTAGAGTATTCTAAAAGTGTCATTTTCATTCATGCATAGAAAGATGCATATTGATTAATTTTTATTATAAAAGTGTTACTTATATCATTATTGATTTCTTTGCATAAAAGAATAATTTTTATTATAAAAGTGTTACTTTTATCATAAATGATTTTTATGCATAAACATATGCATAAAAGATATTTTTTTATATCAAAAGTGTGATTTTCATCATAAATGATTTTATGCATAAACATATGCATAAAAGATATATTTTTTTTCAAGTGTGATTTTCATCATAAATGATTTTTATGCATAAACATATGCATAAAAGATTTTTTTTTAATATCAAAAGTGTGATTTTCATCATAAATGATTTTTATGCATAAACATATGCATAAAAGATTTTTTTTATATCAAAAGTGTGATTTTCATTTTATGCATAAACATATGCATAAAAGATAATTTTTTAAAATCAAAAGTGTGATTTTCATCATAAATGATTTTTATGCATAAAAGATATTTTTTTAATCAAAAGTGTCATTTTCGTCATAAATTATTTTTATGCATAAACATATGCATAAAAGATATTTTTATATGAAAAGTGTGATTTTCATCATAAATGATTTTTATGCATAAACATATGCATAAAAGATATTTTTTATATGAAAAGTGTGATTTTCATCATAAATGATTTTTATGCATAAACATATGCATAAAAGATATTTTTTTTAATATCAAAAGTGTGATTTTTATCATAAATGATTTTTTTGTATAAACATATGCATAAAAGATATGTTTTTATATTAAAAGTGTGATTTTCATCATAAATAATTTTTATGCATAAACTTATGCATAAAAGGTATTTTTTTAATATTAAAAGTGTGATTTTTTTCATAAACAATTTTTATGCATAAACTTATGCATAAAAGGTATTTTTTTATATTAAAAGTGTGATTTTCATCCTAAATAATTTTCATGCATAAACTTATGCATAAAAGGTATTTTTTTAATATTAAAAGTGTGATTTTCATCATAAATGATTTTTATGCATAAATGGATGCATAAAAGAAATTCTTTTATATTAAAAGAGTGATTTTCATCATAAGTGATTTTTATGATGATAAAGTGTGGCTTTCATCAGAATTAGATTTTATGCATAAAAAGATGCATATAGAATGATTATATTTAAATAAGGGTTCTCTAAACCCTCTATTTAATTCTCACAAAAATTGAAAAAATGAATAAGTAGATAATCTGTGAGAAGAAATGCTACCGTTCCATATCCACTAAGATGGTAATGAGAAAGTTCAATTAAACTATCGAAGTCGGAAATCGAGATAAATGATTATTTTATTCATCATCATAAGAAATTCATGTTTTAGAAATCTGTAAGTAAATATTCGTCGAACGAAATTTAGAAAAAGAGATTGAAATAGTACCTTTCGAGAAAGATAGTTTAGGAGGAACCTTTCTAGACCCAAACTCTGATTCAGACTATTAACCAAGACCTAATTTCTTCGTCAATTTTCATCAATGACGATGTGCCCAGTTCATGAAAAATGTACTCAAATCCCCACCGAATCTAAAGCTAAGTTAAGACTTTTGATTTTGATTTGAGGATCAAATTAACAGAATTGGAGGAATTCTGTTAGAATTTAGACCTGGATCTAGAAGTATTGGGATACGGATTTAAGATTATTCATGGTTTTCAGACAAAATCAAAACTAAAAACTTGCATAGAAACCGTGTTTTCTTAAAGGACTGTCTTACACACCAGAATGCTGGTGGAGGGAGCATTTGGCATATATGTTTATCTAAGGGAAGTTTGGTTGCAACAGTTGGCGAGGAGTGTTCGAGGGACAGCTCACGCAGCAAAAAACTGCCCAAGTCTTGACCAGCCTGGATATGGTGAAAAATTGTGCGCTTTTGATATGATGGACCAGGGCCGACGAAGCGGTCCCTGAGTGAAGTGCCAGGACACCTAAGGAGGATCCTAGAGGGTTCTAACCAGGCGATGCACGGGCTCGCGGTGCATAGGACACCCATGCGTATGTCGAGGAAGATATATATATGTATGGTGACGAAATGATTATTGTAATCTGTTACTGGATCTCGTTGCTGACCAGTTGGTCCCAACAACGAAGAGTCCAGAGTGGTACTGTTTTTGTGAAACAAGGGATTGAATGGAAATTTTGAATTATAACATCTGTGACCATATTTGTTTTGTCAATGGATTATTTTTATATGAAAGTTTTAAAGAGGAGTGTGTGCGTAACTGTTTTCTAAAGCTAAAGTTAAGAAAGGCATTTCAATTATGGGTGGGTGAGTACTTGTTTGGTTCCACCGATTCAAGTGGTAGGGTGGTGGCTAACCCATGGGCGGGATGGGGTTAGGCTAGAAACAGTGGTAGGGTGGTGGCTAACCCATGGGCGGGATGGGGTTAGGCTAGAAACAGTGGTAGGGTGGTGGCTAACCCATGGGCGGCGAGATGGGGTTAGGCTAGAAACAGTGGAGTTTTAATAATCAAACTGAAAAATCTTAGGATTACGTTAGGATTTGAATAGTTAGTTAATTCCCTGATAAAATTCTCAATTGAGTGAATCAACGGCTGTGCCTGATCTTGATTAGGAAAAAAGCGTTGAATTTACTCAGATGATCAAATTTTATCAGTGATAGTTTCCTACTATCTGGTTTATTCAGGTGAAGGATAGTTTATAAACGATCTCGTTAGAAAAATTCGTTAAGAAAATTCAAAAAGGTGGAATCGTCCCTGCTTTCCGGGCATGGGAAATTTTCTCGGTTTCGGTTTTCGGAGTGACCACTAGCCTAGTCTCGTGCTCGGACATTCGTGGGCGAGGCCCCAAGTGAGAAACCCTGCCCCGCGCATGAGGGGGCTGCTTCTGCTGTGCTAGCTACCGGGAATCCGGTGTGCGGAGGGGACAGAGGGATCTCACAGTTGGTATCAGAGCAAAAATTGCCTAAATTTTTAATAGAAATCTGGAAAGAAATATTTTTCACTTGTTAATACTATGAGAATGAACTTCAAAAATTGAAAACTTATAAATTGAATTGGAAATTTATAGATGGATACCCCGAACCTATCTGGAATTCCTGGACTCTCTCAGAGTCAGGATATGATAGCTTTTGCATTTCATCACCTCATCAACTCTGCGACGACCTGAATGAGCAAAGTGAGACTCGCTCGCCATTTTGAGAGTTTTTACTTTCCTGATCCTCTTGAGCGATGTCGGTATATGTGGTTCAATGGAGGACGATGCATTAATGTCAGTACCAGTCAGCGTCGTCGGAGGCTCAGGCAAAATATTTCCTTGGCCATGATTCTGATAAGACTAGGGCTTGTTCAGCATGTTCAGCTCTTTGATCATTCACCCAGGAACTTTAGAACTTCATGCTGATTTTTTAGACTTCTTAGCCGCTTTATCCCTAGGAATAGAATTACAGCACCTCTTTGTGTAATGAATCGTGTGTACCATGGTATGTCTTCTTCACAATTTTGCTTCTTTATACGATTACGTCTGAGGCAGTGATTCTGGAGCCGAGCTGCTCTATGTACATATTGCAACTTTTATATAAATATAAAAATGTTTTCTAAAGAAAAATTTCTTGTTGTATAAGTGATTGTTTAATGGATGATCTGATAAAGAAAAATCTGTTATCGGACATATGTCATAGATCTCCAATAAGATCATTGTCTTGTTTAAGAAATTGTTTTTTGAACCTCTTAAGTCTTAGGATCTCGTGGATGATATCAAAATAAAAATTTAATAATATATAAATTTTTGGCAGAATCATGAGATGAGGAAACCGTGGCCGTCAGCCAAACCCTCTCTCTGAAGATGACAAGCTTGACCCTGATGTTCGCAAGGCTCTTCATAGGACTCAACCAGGGAGAAGGGGAGAACCTGGGCGAGGCTGTGGAGAAATTGGTGGAAGCCATGGAAGAGTATTTTGACATGACAGGCTACAATGAGAGGAGCAAAATGGCTCTTGCCCGGCTGAAAATAGTGGAAACAGCCAGGGTAGCATGGAGGAACCACTGTGACACCAACCGTCTGGACAGAAATACTCAGTCCTGGAACGACCTAAAAACCTATTTAAGAAAAAGATTTTGTCCCCCTGGATTTTTGGAAACCAAAATGAACGAATTCTTAGAGCTAAAGCAGGAGAGAAAAACCATCGAGGAATATCACCAGGCCTTTGCTCTTCTACTCAAATATTCACCACCTCTAGATGAAGAACAACTCATGGCCAGGTTCATTCGGGGAATGAACGAACCCTTGGACACACTGGTCAAAAATGCCAAGCCAGTGTCCATGGCTAAAGCAGTAAGAATGGCGAAATATTTTGCCAAAGCCTTTGTAGTAAAGGTCCCGCCAAAGCTTGCATCCTCTAACTTTAAAAGATTCCAAGCCCAGGGAAGTACTTCAAACTTTCCACCCCCGAAGAGGCAGCAAGGCCCAAATCATAATCAGGATGCAGGAGGGTTCTGAAGTGAAGGAAGACCCTTCCCCCAGAATACTTTCTCAGGAGCCCCACCTCTTTCAAGAAATCAAAGGGATGAGCTCAGAAGTGAAAATCGATGTTTTGGGTGCCAAGGTTTTAGTCACCAACTGAAAGACTGCCTGACTCCTGCCATGTCAAGGGGACAGGGAAGTCAAGGACCTCGAGTTCAGAGACCAACCCCTTCATACTAGTCCAATCAAGGTCCGTCTCACCCAAGCCAGGGAAACCCCAGAAGAACTCCAGCTCAGCCATCTGCCTCTGTCTAGAGTAACCTCAGAACTCCTTTCCAGAATTGGGGCAACCAAAGAGAAAGAGTTCCACCTTAGACTACAGCAGCCAGAGCAGTCACAATTTTAGATGTAGTAGAAGAGGAAAGAGGGCAGATCTATGCTGCAATTGAAAACCAAGAGCCTAACCATCAGTTCTCAGTCATCCATACTCCAGCAGAGTATCAGGGTAAGCCTTTTAAGCTTTTGATTGATTCAGGCAGTTCTCGTTCATTCATTTCCCCTAGATGCTTGCATAAGCTAGTCTTAGAACAGAAATCAAGGAAACCTATGCAAGTTGAATTGGCCAGTGGGAAGATTCTTTTCACTCACCATGAGACAGATCTTATCCAGTTCAATCTAGATGGTAATGTAACCGACTGTCAGTTCAAAGTCTTACCTTTGGGAGTTTTTGAACGGGATCCTTGGAATGGATTGGCTCCACAAAAATCAAGCTGACATACACTGTCACAATGGAACCATTTCCTTCCATGACCTTCACGGGAACAAAGTTCAAGGAAGTGGAGTTTCCGGATCCCCAGACCTTCAATTAGTAAAAGCTTCTAAGTTGCTGAAAGAACTTAGGAAGAAGTAGCAAATTTATGTTGTCAAAATGAACCCAGTAGACTCAAAGCTTAAGGCTAAAGAACCAGAATGGTTAAGTTAATTTGATGATCTATTCCCTGTAGAACTAACGAAAATGCCTCCAATTCAGGAAGTGGATCATGTGATTGAATTGACCCCAACAGCTCAGCCACCAGTAGCCCTGTGCACGTACAAAATGCCAGTTCCTGAAGCCATTGAACTCAAGGAACAGCTCAAACAGCTATTAGAACAAGGGTTTGTAAGACCCAGTGTTTCACCTTGGGGTGCGCCAGTTCTCTTTCAGAAAAAGAAAGATGGAACGCTTCGACTCTGTGTGGACTATAGAGGTCTAAATCAGCTGACAGTTAAGAATAAGTATCCTATCCCAAGAATTGATGAGCTTCTGGACAGGCTAAATGGAGCCCAGATCTTCACAAAGATAGATCTCAAATCCGGGTATTACCAAATCAGGATCAATGATCAAGATATACCAAAAACAGCCATCAATACTCACTATGGGCATTATGAATTTACTGTCATGCCGTTCGGACTAACTAATGCCCCAGCTACATTCAATCGCCTAATGCAAGACATCCTCAGAGAATACTTGGATGATTTTGTTCTAGTTTTCTTTGATGACATTCTGATTTACTCAAGGAATGTAGCTGACCATGAGACTCATGTCAGAAAAGTTCTTGAGATTCTAAGGAAGCACCAACTCTTTGCAAAAAAGAGCAAATGCACTTTCCTTGCCGACCATGTTGAATACTTGGGCTTTCTGTATCCAAAGATGGAATTTCTCTAGAGTCCACAAAAGTCCAAGCAGTCATAGATTGGCCTAAACGAAAGACAGTGAAAGAAGTTAGAGGATTCTTGGGATTGACTGGTTGGTATAGGATTTTTATACCAAAGTATGCTCTCATAGCTTCCCCCCTGACTAACCTTCTCAAAAAGAATACCCCATTTCAGTGGTCTGCCCCACAAGTGTCAGAGTGCTTTTGATAAGCTGAAGACCGCCTTGGTAACCAGTCGTATTCTGAAGCTACCACATTTCTCTCTACCCTTTGAGGTAGTAACTGATGCAAGTGGTTTTGCTCTCGGAGGTGCACTCATGCAGGAAGGTCATGCAGTGGCCTATGAATCCCGAAAGCTCAGAACGCATGAGAGGATTTATGCTGTCCACCACGACCTGGAATTACTTTCAGTAGTCTATGCCTTAAAGTTGTGGAGACATTACCTACTGGGAAAAAGATTCACTTTGATGACATACCATGAGAGTTTAAAGTGGATCTTCACTCAGAAGGACCTCAACATGCGCCAAAGAAGGTGGATGTAGACCCTGCAGGAATTTGATTTTGAAATCAAGTATCGCCCAGGCAAAGAAAATGTGGTAGCAGATGCCCTCAGTAGAAAAGCCTCCTTGCTTGCTGTAATATCAAATCCTTTGATTATTGAAGCAAGAGAGAAGACCATGCAGAATAGATTCTTTGGCCCTATTGCTACCCTACTCATGCAGGAAAGCAAAACTCCAGAGGAGTTGAACAGAGTTCAAGGGTACAGCCTGGATGATGGCATTATGTATTATAATCACAGGCTATGTATTCCCAATGATGAGGGAACTAAGGATCAAATTCTGAAGGAAGCCCATGACAGCCTTATAGAGCAGGACATCCAGGTTTCATCAAAACCTACATGTCTGTAAAGAAAAGCTTCTTTTGGCCTGGTCTGAAAAAGGATGTACTGAATCATGTACGTCAATGTCTGACATGCCAAAAAGTCAAAGCTGAAAGAGTAAAAATGCTTGGGAAGTTACATCCATTGGACATCCCCCAGATGAAGTGGGAATGTATTAGTATGGACTTTATTATTTTACTGGATTATCTTCAGTGCAATCAGGTTACAACTCCATTTTTGTGGTAGTGGAGAGACTAACCAAAGTTGCCCATCTGATCCCAGTAAAAGAAACCTACACTGTAGTGGATGTGGCCAGAGTGTTCCTCAAAGAAATCTTCAGATTACATGGCCTACCCAGGAGAATAGTAAGTGATCGAGATCCCAAGTTTACTTCAACGTTCTGGACTACATTTTTCAAAGCAGTGGGAACTTTCTTGGATCTCAGCACAGCTTATCACCCTGATACCGATGGTCAAACTGAAAGGGTAAACCAAGTAATCGAAGATATACTTCGGTCATGCCGTGGTGGCAGGGAACCCAAGAAGTGGCTAAGCTATCTGCACCTAGTCGAGTTCGCCTACAATCACTGAAGTATCGGGATGAGCCCTTTTAAAGCTCTGTATGGACAAGATTGCTTAACTCCACTAGCTTGGTCCGACCCATTGATTAGGGTCGAGATGTCCAGACAGATGCTTGACGACATGGAGCAGCAGATGCAGTCAATTCGTAAAGATATTAAAGCTGCCCAGGATCTACAGAAGCAGTATGGTAATAAGAAGAGGATAGAGAAAAAGTTTGAAGAAGCAGATATGGTCTTCATTAGAGTACGGCCCAAAAGAAGTTCTCTATCTCTTGGGAAGTACAAGAAATTATCCCCCAGATATTGTGGGCCATATCTAATTACAAAGAAAGTAGGTGACTTAGCCTACAAACTTCTTCTACCTCCTCATCTCAAAGTTCATAATGTATTTCATGTAAGCCTTCTAAAGAAATATGTGCCAAGCCCAAATCATGTGCTTGATGATGAAATCCTAACCTCTTCAACCCAAGGGCAGATGGAACTCCAACCTGAAGAAATTCTTGATGTTCGAGAAAAGATTCTCAGGAACAGAATTCTCAAAAAATTATTGGTAAAATGGAAGTTATCCTTTTGAAGATGCCACCTGGGAGAATGAAACCGATCTGCTGTTTGCGGGATTACCCCCAATTTGTGAGATGAGGGCATCTCGCATTTTTCAAGTGGGAGAGAATGTAAGATTCCTCCCCAGCCTCTCAAGATGTCCAGCATCTTCCCCTGTAATCAAATCCCTCTTTAGAAATATAAAAGATCTTGTTTCTACCAGTAGAGAGAGAAAATCTTCTAGAGAGTGGTCCTTCAGTTTTTAAATATTTTTGGATAGAAAAATACATCATCTTATTAAAATAAGTTCCCTTGAAACAGAAGTTCAAAAAGATTTTCAGAAGGTGCATTAGAAATTAAGTATAATCTGTTCAAGAGGCATTATCTTGGGGGTGAAGATTTTTTTGAAATTTTAAATTAAGGTTCCTATGGACCAATAAGATTCATCCAAATGTAGGGAGGAGACTCAGAGGAGATAAATAGAAGAATAAAAGAAAAATCTCCCAAAAATGAGTAAATACTCACATAAGATGAAGAGTTGACTAAGGACAAGGTTAATAGTTAAAAAAGAGAGATATTTAGGTGAAATGATGCATTTTTGACACCTCAGTATGGGGGAATTCCCCTCATGAATGAGGTGCCTATTTCACATGCTTTAATGAGTTTTAAACTCCTAAATAATGAGATATTTTTATCTCTCCTCTCTCTTGTTTCAACTAGATCCAAAAAGTGAGCAAAAACTGACCCAAAAATGGTCACAAATTGACCAAACTGATCTAGAAAATTCTAGAATCAGTTGGCTTGGTTAGAAGCTCATTTTTTCCTATAAATAGAAGCCTTCCCTTTTGTTGAAACTCAATAGTGTTTTGCACTGTTACCCTGCCTCTCCCAAGTGCCAAAAACAGTAAATTTTACTCATAAATCATTAGTTTTTGACCTTCCCTCTTCCAAAAGATTGGTGGCCACTCTTGTTTCCAAACAAGAGTAGAACCCTCAAACCATCAAGCCAAAGGAAAGCTCTCAAATTCCTTAGTAAGTTGGAGATTCTTCTCTTTTCCATTCATTATATGGTTTTTTATAGTTTTTTATGATTTTTGTCTTCTCTAAATTGCAAATGATGTTATGCCTCATTGAAAAAAGGCATTCCCCTCTCTTCTTTAGTAAATCCAACCATTCTTATCCTAGATGAATGATTAATGAATAAAATCAAGTTTTTCATAATGTTTCTCTTTGATTGTTTACATTAGAATGATTTAAATACTCTTGGTAAACTTCTAATTAATTTTAGTAAGTTAAAAATTAAAAAATGGTCAGACATACAAAGGAGGCTATGGCAAAATTTTTTAGAAATTAGTGAAATAAATTTCATCTTTTATTAATCAAAAAGAGTCATCCCCATCGTTAGAGTATTCTAAAAGTGTCATTTTCATTCATGCATAGAAAGATGCATAGTATTAATTTTTATTATAAAAGTGTTACTTTTATCATTATTGATTTCTTTGCATAAAAAGTATGCATAAAAGAATAATTTTTATTATAAAAGTGTTACTTTTATCATAAATGATTTTTATGCATAAACATATGCATAAAAGATATTTTTTATATCAAAAGTGTGATTTTCATCATAAATGATTTTATGCATAAACATATGCATAAAAGATATTTTTTTAAAAGTGTTATTTTCATCATAAATGATTTTTATGCATAAACATATGCATAAAAGATATGTTTTTATATCAAAAGTGTGATTTTCATCATAAACGATTTTTATGCATAAAAGATATTTTTTCTATCAAAAGTGTGATTTTCATTTTATGCATAAACATATGCATAAAAGATATTTTTTTATTAAAAGTGTGATTTTTATCATAAATGATTTTTATGCATAAAAGATATTTTTTTATCAAAAGTGTGATTTTCATCATAAATGATTTTTAAGCATAAACATATGCATAAAAGATATTTTTTATTAAAAGTGTGATTTTCATCATAAATGATTTTTATGCATAAAAGATATTTTTTTATCAAAAGTGTGATTTTCATCATAAATGATTTTTAAGCATAAACATATGCATAAAAGATATTTTTTTATATCAAAAGTGTGATTTTCATCATAAATGATTTTTATGCATAAACATATGCATAAAAGATATTTTTTATATGAAAAGTGTGATTTTCATCATAAATGATTTTTATGCATAAACATATGCATAAAATATATTTTTTTATATCAAAAGTGTGATTTTTATCATAAATGATTTTTATGTATAAACATATGCATAAAAGATATGTTTTTATATTAAAAGTGTGATTTTCATCATAAACAATTTTTATGCATAAACTTATGCATAAAAGGTATTTTTTTAATATTAAAAGTGTGATTTTCATCATAAATAATTTTTATGCATAAACTTATGCATAAAAGGTAATTTGTTTTATATTAAAAGTGTGATTTTCATCCTAAACAATTTTTATGCATAAACTTATGCATAAAAGGTATTTTTTTATATTAAAATGTGATTTTCATCATAAATGATTTTTATGCATAAATGGATGCATAAAAGAAATTCTTTCATATTAAAAGATTGATTTTCATCATAAGTGATTTTTATGATGATAAAGTGTGACTTTCATCAGAATTAGATTTTATGCATAAAAAGATGCATATAGAATGATTATATTTAAATAAGGGTTCTCCAAACCCTCTATTTAATTCCCGCAAAAATTAGAAAAATGAATAAGTAGATAATCTGTCAGAAGAAATGCTACCGTTTCATATCCACTAAGATGGTAATGAGAAAGTTCAATTAAACTATCGAAGTCGGAGATCGAGATAAATGATTATTTTATTCATCATAAGATATTCATATTTTAGAAATCTGTAAGTAAATATTCGTCGTCGAACGAAATTTAGAAAAAGAGAAATTGAAATAGTACCTTTCGAGAAAGATAGTTTAGGAGGAACCTTTCCAGACCCAAACTTTGATTCAGACTATTGACCAAGACCTAATTCCTTCGTCAATTTTCATCAATGACGATGTGCCCAGTTCAGAAAAAATGTACTTAAATCCCCACCGAATCTGAAACTAAGTTAAGACTTTTGATTTTGATCTGAGGATCAAATTAAAAGAATTCGAGGAATTCTGTTAGAATTTAGACCTGGATCTAAAAGTATTGGGATACAGATTTAAGATTATTCATGGTTTTCAAACAAAATCAAAACTAAACACTTGCATAGAAACCCTGTTTTCTTAAAGGATTGTCTTACGCCAGAATGCTGGAGGGAGCATTTGGCATATATGTTTATCTAAGGGAAGTTTGGTTGTAACAGCTGGCCGGGAGTGTCGAGGGACAGCTCACGTGGCAGAAACCTGCCCAGGTCTTGAATAGCCTGGGTATGGTGAAAAATGGTGCGCTTCCGGTACGATGGGGGAGGGCCGACGAAGCGGTCCCTGAGTGAAGTGCCAGGACCCCTAAGGAGGATCCTGGAGGGTTCTAACCAGGCGATGCACGGGCTCGCGGTGCTTAGGACACCCATGCGTATGTCGAGGAAGATATATATATGTATGGTGACAAAATGATTATTGTAATCTGTTTACTGGATCTCGTTGGCTGACCAGTTGGTCCCAATGGAGAGTCCAAAGTGGTACTGTTTTTGTGAAACAAGGGATTGAATGGAAATTTTGAATTCTGAAATCTCTGACCATATTTGTTTTGTCAATGGATTATTTTTATATGTGTGCGCATCTGTTTTCTAAAGCTAAAGTTAAGAAAGGCATTTCAATTATGGGTGGGTGAGTACTTGTTTGGTTCCATCGATTCCAATGGTAGGGTGGTGGCTAACCCATGGGCCGGATGGGGTTAGGCTAGAATCAGTGGAGTTTTAATAATCAAACTGAAAAATCTTAGGATTACATTAGGATTCGAATAGTTAGTTAATTCCCTGATAAAATTCTCAATTGAGTGAATCAACGGCTGTGCCTAATCTGGATTAGGAAAAAAGCATTGAATTTACTCAGATGATCAAATTTTATTAGTGATAGTTTCCTTCTATCTGGTTTATTCAGGTGAAGAGAGGATAGTTTATAAATGATCTCGTTAGAAAAATTCGTTAAGAAAATTCAAAAAGGTGGAATTGTCCCCGCTTTCCGGGCATGGAAAATTTTCCCGGTTTCGGTTTTCGGAGTGACCACTAGCCTAGTCTCGTGCTCGGACATTCGTGGGCGAGGCCCCGAGTGAGAAACCCTGCCCCGCGCATGAAGGGGCTGCTACCGGGAGTCTGGTGCGCGGAGGGGGTAGAGGGATCTCACAGGTCTTGCCTTAGAGCACTAAATAAAACTTTCCAATGTGGTGTTCTAGCTTGTTCGTCACATCCTCACTCGGTTTTCCAAAGGGGTGAAGATACATCTATCTATGCCTAGATGGAGACACAAGGCGATGGTCCTTTGCAAATAGTTTTTTCTCACAAAATGTAAGGGAAGAAGAAGCTAATTGAAAAGGGAAACCTAAAAAGGAAATATTAGATAATTTGGGAAAATCCTAATTCCCATAATGGCTGTGTTGGGAGAAATTATGGTATTTTTCCATTAAAAATCAAGATAAAATAGGCAAAATAAACTACATTCTCATTCACAAAAGTATAAAGATTTTGCATTTGTAAAGTTTTCATACTAAATATAATCATCAGTGAGGTAATTTACACTAACTCCCAAACTCACATTTAAGCGGGAGTCGTACGAACTCCCAAACTCAATTAAGTGAGCATCATCTCGTGAACCGTAAAGGTGTTCTTAAACACCGTAACTTTCACATTGTCTAAACTTGATTTTTTTGTGAGCATATTCATTTCGAAATCTCCAAATCTACACATTGGCTCCCATACTTATTTAATTAAGCTGCCATTATCTCATAAACCTAAGTGGTGTTCATAAACACCATTTAAAAACCTCTAAAGAACCATAATCATGACTTTGAAGAACATTGTACCAAATCCTAAACTTGATTGAGTAACGTCAAATTTGAGAAATCTGGGAAAGGAGCTAGACACTTTATTATTATGAAATAACTATGCAAGTGCAAGAAATATTACCATGAATGCTAGGTTTACAGATGATACAAAGTCATGTCGTATTTACAAACATTTAATATGCACTTTCAAAGTTTAAGACTAACAAGATTCATTCTAAAAAGATAACTGTACATGTTACGTGGATTACACATTGCAAAGACATGAAAGAGAATTTGTACTGAAAAAGTAAAATTATATTGATATACAATTGTCAACTTCACATATTTCAATCAAACATCATTCTAGAGCGATTCTCACTTTTTAGTCTCCTTAGGGAGAATGGCACTAGTTTCATTCTCCATAACCCCATGGGGAGAATGTTACTCGATTCACTAAAGGTATATAGTTCCCTTGAGGAGCCATTCTTCCCATGGGGTTATGTGATAACTACATAATTGGTAAGAAAGTAGTGATTTGAATTAGTAATGAGGTATAATATCTTTATTCAAACCCATACTAGTCTGCAAATAGTTCTCCTACACATATACCATATATGGTTTTAACACATATGTGCCTATATTTTGCAATGGCTACATTCTTCATAAAAATAGAATAAGGTCATAACTCAGGGGAAAATATGAAATAAACATTTGGCTTTGCAGTTGTATTTCTACTACTATTGATAAGCCATGTCACATTGCCATCCCAAACATCACCGGCAATGTACACCATCTCCTTCATAAAGATCTTTGGGTCATTTTGGATGGACTACTTCTTTGTCCTTGGGTAAGCTCTACAAAATTGTTTCCAATATTTGTATGAGTACTTATCACCTCTATAATGGAGAATAGTAGTCCCTCTCTTGAGCATAATCATGCACAAACAAGCCTAGCCTAGGACCCATAATGGTTGAATCTTACACCTCAAAAATCATGCTTCCAATCTGAAACACTTGCTTGATTGGGATAGGAAGGTTTGGTGTTCCAAGAATATCAGGCTCCAATATATATCTACTCTAGCATGCTTTGAAAGTAGACCTAGACCCCTCCATATCTACATGAAAAATACACATCCAATTAACTCTAAAGACAAAAGTAAGATTCTCATGCAATCATAAACACTTGAGATAAAATCAGAGGAAATTTGTTCTTTTTTACCTTCATGAAACTAGGAGAAACCATAATTATTTTGTAGTCACTTCAGGTAGTCCTTAGCAATATATGGCTTGATAAAGAGACCTTTGTATCCTACCTCTCTAGCCAAATGAATAGCTTTCACACTCAGAAGTCTTATTTGTAATGTATTAAGCCAAGACAACTGATCACCACCACTATGAGTGGGCCTAGAGAATGCACCCTTCCACTACAACACAACCCCCCTTATCACGGGCCCAAAATGAAGGGTTTTTACAAGAGAATCATTTACACGATGAAAAATGTGTTATAAAGGACGTTTATTTGAGCATGAAAACACTGTGTTACATGAACTGTCACTTTTATGATGTAACTTTTTATGTCACTTATACGACGCTTTTGCAAACTGCAATGCATCCCATAAACGATGCTACTTCACATGTGTTGCCTAAGAAACAATCTATGGTATTAAGAAAAACCCAAAATATATGGATCTCACAAAATCATAGGAACCATCTACAATTTAGATCATACTCGTCCATGCCACCTTTCTCAGCCCTTCCACGCTGCCTCCCTGTGTGCCACGTCCGTGGGTGAGAGAGAGAGAGAGAGAGAGAGAAGAGAGAGAGAGAGAGAGAAGAGAGAGAGAGAGAGAGAGAGAGAGAAGAGAGAGAGAGAGAGAGAGAGAGAGGTGGGGTGTGTGGGGTGTGTGTGAGAGAGAGAGCGAGAGAGGGATGTGTGTGTGCATGAGAGAGAGAGAGAGAGAGAGAGAGAGAGAGAGGTGCACGTGTGTGTGTGTGTGTGTGTGTGTGTGAGAGAGAGAGAGAGAGAGAGAGAGAGAGAGAGAGAGGGATGTGTGTGTGTGGTATGTGTGCCTGATGTGTGTGGGAGAGTGAGAGAAAGAGAGAGGGATGTGTGTGTGGTATGTGTGCCTGATGTGTGTGTGTGTGTGTGTGTGTGAGTGAGTGAGAGAAGGAGAGATGGGGGTGGGTGTGAGGTATGTGTGCATGATGTGTGTGAGAGAGAGAGAGAGAGTGAGAAAGAAAGAAAGAAATAAAGTTATATCAACGTGTTCAAAATGCCAAATTGGCCTATGAGACCAAACTGTTACAATGATATTGGGGAATATGGGAATTTCCCACAAGTTTGGGACACGTGGTCAAAAGTTTGGATTAACCATAACTTGAACACCACTAATCCAAAATGAGCGCTTTATAGCTCTTTCGATTCCATTTTTCAAGCGCTTTCCAACGATAGGTCATATGATAGGGTTTTGAGAAACTTACAAACATGTTATCCATGTCCCCTTTTTTAAGTATTCAAAAATTGGAATTGAAAAACTCCCAAATTCACTAATATGGTGTTTATCCATGTTATATCTGGTCATGGAAAATACAAATAGAATAGCTAAAATAAAAATCTAGACTAAGTAGGTACAACATTTGATTCTAGTCTTGGGGGGTTCACTATATGTAAACTCTCTATATCACGTGCGTTCAAGGCCTAATTTAAAAACCCCTTATCTCTAAATTTTTCATGAATAAAACATGCCTTTTTTCTATTCAGTCTATAAATAAACCCTTTAAATGGTACCCTTCTGTATGTAAAAAATGTGTAAAAAAGGGATTTTAAAAACTCCTTCTGTTGAGCCCACGTGCTACGCTTACATATTTATGAGTGACCCCCCCGAGCTTCTAATGATGTGGAATTAGCTCAGTGTACTCCGTGTAGGTAACAGACCATGTAGAATGTCAGCCATGGGGAAATCTAAGGCCACTAGGATGAGACCTCATAGGTCTATCAGAGCTAGTGGCTGAGAGCGGAAGGCCTGGTGCCTCTGGAGTACGTCTCTGATCTAGTTTTGTCACCTAGAAGGAGTTCTTTGTCATGGTGGCCATGGGCATCAAAGAAGATGGTGATCATGGCCTGAGGGGGGTGGCATACAGGGGGTGAGGATCTCTAAGAAGAAGATCCCTATGTCTATGGCATATGACATGTGGACATCCATGTAGGTGGGTTTGCGGATGAAGCCATCCTCGATGAGCTTGAGAAAATGATCTTTATAGATAGCCATCTTAGTGACCAACTCCTGTGTTGGTGTGATCCAGGTATCGTGTGTGTGTTGTTTGAAGGGGTCTAACCGAGTGGCTCATTTGATCTCCTCATGTGTGTTCCACAAAAATGGGGAGGTAAGATCATATTCTAAAGGTGAAAGCTAGTGCATTTGTAGACCATGTAATGTGAACCACTGAGAGACACTAGCAAACCAAGACCAATCTCCCTGCTATGCCAATTGCATGAGGACTTCATGTGTGCCTAGAAGCATTGTCTCTCAAGGAGCACTAGAGCTACATGTGCTCATGTGAGGCGAGCCTCTGCTATTGGTGTCATAGTTTATTTAGGACCATTGAATACCACACCAAGGTATGCATATGATCTAAAATCCTCCATTGGATCTCCTTTATATGTAAGGCTGCGATCTTGAAGATGGGTTGGGGAGGAGGAGTGGAAGACCATTACCTTGGTCTTGCCAAGGTTAACTGTTAGATCTCTCTGTGTGGTGCAGGAATCCTATCAAGCATCTAGGTATCTTTGTAAACCCTATGGTGCATCTAAAATGAGTACAATGTCATCTTAATATCAATGGGATAAATATGTCACCTATGCTCGCTCCATAGTCCTTAGATCTATCAATGAAGTCAAAGATCTCATCAATGTATAGCCCAAATAAAGTCGGTGAAAGTGAAGAGTCGTGCTTCACCCCAATCATATCTCGTCTGACATCTCACAGGGGCTTGGACCCATCCTATGATCATAGAGTACTATGATGCCCCAAATAATTTCACATGTCACTCCCATATCCTGTAAACTTGTAAGTAGGCGAGCACGTGGCATTGTGTGGCATAGTGTAAAATGCTTTGTGGAAGTCTACAAAGTAGAAATATATCTTCTTTCCTTGTGTTTTCCCCTCCTTGATGATTGCCTTAAATGTGAAGATATGATCCAAGGTAGAGTGAGCTCTCCTGAAGCTTGCATGTCCTTGAGCCCCCCATCCAGATGCTTATGCTAGGAAGCTGAGCTATATCTCCATAGTTGACCGATAGAGTTTAGCCATTGTATGGCTACTCATGATGGTGCAGTAGTTTCTAGCATCTAGAGGGTCACTAGACTTAAGAATGGGTGCGATAGTGTTTGTGGTCCATGTAACTAGGAAACCCCCACATAGAGTAGGGTTAAACATGCGGGCTAGGAGGGGTGATGTGTTCAGATATTCAGCTCAACTAGTGCTACAACGGACATTAATGACCCCCTTGGGTGAAAGCTTCTGCACTTGCGCCAATGGCATGGCTGGTGAGATTATGATTGATATGCCACTAATGGATGACAAGCTGTGTCATAGCCACTTTGGAGTACTAGAGTTACAGCACCAGTTCATATAATCGGGTTCACACTATGGACCGACTATTGTATATTATTATAGGAGAGTACTTTCCCTTTATGTATGTACTCTTATCTTTTAGATATATGGTAGTAGAGAAGAGCATAAGATAGAAGAGAATTCAGCCATCCATCTCTTGCTCGTGTCTTGGACTCTCTTGTGTGTGTGTATGCTTGCAAGGAACTCAAGCTCTACCTCTCCCTCGGGTTCATGTGAGAGCTAAGGAGGCAAGCAAGAGGCAAACAAAATAAAGGAAGGAAGCGGTACACGGGTAAGAGAATCATCATCTCTTTCCCTTCTTGTTTAGGTACAACACTCCCTCGATAGCTTCGCGAGCTACACATCTGCAATTGAGGAGATGCCTTTGCAAGCTTGGAGGTGCATGTGTACTTTGTACTATAGTTTTGTAGCCAGATTTGCATTTTGAGTACATTTTTATCTCCGTTTAGTTTGTAATGTATTTTCAACAATTTCGAGAAGTTTTGATAGAGAACTGTCTTTGGTCAAAATCTGGTTATTGTAGTGCACTATTGCGTTTTGGGAGTGCAGATAGTATTTGCACATGTATTATTTATATTGGGTGTATGTACATGTACTTTAGTCAGATTTGGTGACATATAGATTATGTTGAAGTACCACTGTACCAATTACAAGTAGATACTACTATGTTATAGAAGATACTACTGTGTTACAGTTTGCATATAAAAATTGTGTATTTGTAGGTTTCTAATTATTGTAGGCAAACATTGACGGGAACTCAATAATATTGTTAGGGAGAAGCTAGACAAGAACAACTTCCATGCCTGGAAGTTTAGAATGACCAATTTCTTGATGGGGGTAAAGGATTTTGGGACTATGTCAAAGGAGACAAGAAGGAGCCTCTAGAGCTGTTTGAAGAGAATGCTACTACTCGAGTAGTGAAAAAATGTAGGGGAGAAGAGAGCTTCAGCTCTTGCAAGCACACACACACTTACAAAACCCTAAAAAAGAAAACACAAGGTGAGAGGCTGAAAATCTTCTTCCTCTTCACACAACACTCAACACACCATATACAAAGATAAGAGTACACACAATATGAAAAGGTACTCAACCAAATACATACTAGGGCTCTCTATAGTGTGAACCCAACTAAATGAGCTAACGCTATAACTATGCCAGTCTCTACAATGGCTGTCACACAGCCTGTCATCCCACTGGCTGGTGTAAGTGTGGGGCCTATCCCTCCCAGGCGGGTCATCAGTGTCCCACCGCCTCACTAGATGAGCTCGATATCTCAACACTCCCCCTCGATCTCAACTCCATCTCATGTATACCAAGTGAAGCCCTGAATCTGCGGAGTTACCAAATGCTTTGGTGAAGATGTCAGCGACCTGATCTTGTGTGCTGACATAAACAAGGTCAATGTCTCTCTTGCCAAAACCTTCTCTCTGACAAAATGGTAGTGGACCTCTATATGCTTCATGCGAGCATGAAAAAATGGGTTCCTGGCCAACTGTATACTGCTAATGTTGTCACAAAAAATGACAACTTGTCTATCCACTGATAGACCCAAATCTGCAAGTAGCTTTCTCAACCAAGCTACCTCACATGCTGCCATAGCAGCACCTCTGTACTCGGCCTTTGTATTGGATAGAGCAATCGTAGGCTACTTCTTGTTGCTCCAAGTCACATGCTCCAAGTCACAGTAGCACTCCCCAAAGAAAACATGAAGCCACTAGTAGATCTTCTATCAAAGATACTACCAGTCCAATCAGCATCTGTGTACCCATGTACACATATCTCTTGTGAGATCCCCTTCTCCACCACGCAACGGATTCGGGGTACTAGCAGCGGAAGTAGCACTTCATGCGCGGGGCAGGGATCCACACTCGGGGCCTCACCCACGGATATCCGGACAAGAGACTAATCCGTCGGTTTGTCCAAAACCGAAACCGGAAAAACTTCCTTTACCCGGAAAGCATGGGCGATTCCACCAGGATAACTCTTTACTCTAACGTAGTCAAGATCATTACGGATCAACTGATCTGACTACACCTTTAACGGTCTTTGGTCAAATCAAGGAAGAAACTTGCACTTGGATCATTGGGATCAACGCTTTTTTCCCCATCAAGAGGCACAACCGTTGATTCCTATCCATAGAACAATTTCTATCCGGGATTTACTTCATCTATCGTAATAATAGAATTTAAATCTCGATTTACGGATCCATCAGTCCAGCCTAACCCCATCCGATCCCATGGGTTAGCCAACCGCCCAACCACTGTAGTGATGGGATCCAATTTGGAATTTGGTTAGGTTTTGTCCCGGGTACCAAGGAAAAGAGTTCCAAGGCCCCCTAGCCGGAAGTTCATGCGAACATAAAACTAGCCACACCACTTACACACCCAATATGAAATTGCCTTTTTCTTAGCATCAACTAACTTTAAAACAATCCTTTAAGGAAACCATAGTACCATTGATCACAATCTTCCAATTTATCCAGTTGATTCATAATTTCCCATCATTCCTTCATCAGGGTATCTATGGCATCATTGGCAACTAGAACGCTCACCACCTGTCCACACAGGGGCCTTTTCAATAGTTCCTAGCCCATAATACTTGGCAATATAATCACTTATAAAAATCAAGATGGACTCTCGTTGAAGATCAGCAAGATCAACCAACAGATCCATATAAAGAGCCATGGACTCATCCATTGAAGACCAGCAAAGTCAATCAACCAGATCCATGCTCGGTTTCACAAAACAACTCTTACTCCTTGTTCCAATATCTTCCTCGACGCACGTGTGGGTATCTTCGGCGACCCAGAGCCCGAGCACCGTATGGTCAGCACCCTCTAGGATCCTTTGCAGGTGACCTAGCGCTTCACTCATAGGCCGCTTCCTTGGTCCCTCATCCAGCGTACCGAAAGCTCACCATTTAAATCGAACCGAGGCTGGTCAAGACCTCGGTCGACCTTGCTACGTGAGACGTCCTCCATTGACTCTCCGTCAGCAGTTGCAACTTTAACAGTTAGGTCTTCATGACCTTAATCCACAAGACGGTCAAAATGCTTCCCCAGCATTCTTGACATAAAACAGTCATTTACAAACAGTCACAAAATACAGTTTCTAAATCGAACTCTCATCTTTCCACATTATCTTTCCTTAGTCCACATTCCATTCAATGTGTACTCATTCTCATCCATTTCCTCATATCGATGACACCTTAATTCACATACACATTCACATTCACATCCATACATCCACATTTACATGCATACATCCATTTTCACATCCTCATTTATACATTCACATCCCATATCCTCATTCATACATACACATCCATATCCACATCCATACATCCACATCCACATCCACATTCACATCCATACATCCACATCTACATGCATACCTCCATTTTCACATACTCATTTATACATCCACATCCCATATCTACATTCATACATACACATCCATATCCACATCCACATCCACATTCATATTCACATCTATATATCCACATCTACATGCATACATCCATTATCACGTCCTCATTCATACATCCACATCCACATACATACATACATCCACATCCACATTTCCATTCACATCTATACATCCACATCTACATCCACATACATACATACATCCACATCCACATTCCCATTCACATCTATACATCCATATCTATATCCACATTCATATACATCCACATCCACATTCCCATTCACATCTATACATCCACATCTACATCCACATACATACATACATCCACATCCACATTCCCATTCACATCTATACATCCACATCTACATCCATATTCACATACATCCACATCCACATTCCCATTCACATCTATACATCCACATCTACATCCACATTCACATACATCCACATCCACATTCCCATTCACATCTATACATCCACATCTACATCCACATACATACATACATCCACATCCACATTCTCATTCACATCTATACATCCACATCTACATCCACATTCACATCCACATTCCCATTCACATCTATACATCCACATCTACATACATACATCCATTTTCACATCCTCATTCATACATACACATCCACATACATACATACACATCCGTATCTACATCTATACATCCACATCCACACCAACATTCACATTCATACATATACATCTACATGTATACATCCACATCACATTCATACAACCATATTACATCCATTCACATCCCATATACATCTTAACACATCCCAACTCATCTTAACACATCCTAACTCATCTTAACACATTCTATCACATCTCATACACATCTTATCACATCTTTTTACATCTCATACACCTCTTATCACATCCTATCACTTTCCATACGCATCTTATAAAATCTTATCACATCTCATACACCTCTTATCACATCTTATCACATTTCATATCTTTTTTAAGAGAATAAGATTTCTCTACACATTTATTTATGCATAAATTCCATTTAAGGAGACTAACACTTTCGAAATTAAAATCAATCTTTTATGCATCTTCTTATGCATAAATTCAATTTAGTAGGAATTACACTTTTAGAATAAAAGAATTTCTCTTATATCTAAGTTATGCATAAAATCCATTTATGAGGAAAATCACACTTTTAGTATAAAAAGAATATCTTTTATGCATACCTCTATGCATGAAATTCAATTATGATAAAAGTCACACTTTTATAATGAAATAATCAACCTTTATGCATACCTCTATGCATGAAATTCAATATAATAAAAGACACACTTTTATAATAAGATAATCAACTTTTATGCATACCTTTATACATGAAATTCAAATATGATAAAAGTAACACTTTTGATATAAAAATTTATCCATTATGCATACTTCTATGCATGAAATAAAAATGGTAAAAATAACACTTTTGATATAAAAACTTATCCTTTATGCATGATATTAAAATTTAATTTCTCCATGATTATAATGAAATTCTTTCAATTAATCTAGGATGATAATTCCTAGAATATGGTAGGAAGTCCTCTTTTTATGCTTTGAATGAAATTATTTTATGCATAATTTTTATAAAAATTTTTCCATAGCTCCGCTGCTATGACTGATAAATCTCAATTTTTCTAAGGGATAAAGCTTATCATTAAGGAATTAATTAAAATGATCTCTAATTGGATTATTAATCCATAATGGATTGAATCATCAATATACATAAAACTAAAAGCATAGAAAAAAGCCATTAATTTGGCCTCAAGCATAGCTTAATCTTGGGTTAAGGAAAAGCTTTATGAAAAGCTTGATTATTTTAATATTGCTCATAGTTTTTTTTTACTAATAAACCTTGTACATTTTCAACTCTTCATCTTATGTGAAATATGCACCTCCTTTAAAGAATTCCCCTTCCTTACATATGTGTCATAATGGAATCATTTTAATATTGCTCATAGTTTTTTACTAATAAACCTTGTACATTTTCAACTCTTCATCTTATGTGAGCATTTACTCATTTTTGGATACCCAAAATATCTCATATTTTTAATATTGCTCATAGTTTTTTACTAATAAACCTTGTACATTTTCAACTCTTCATCTTATGTGAGCATTTACTCATTTTTGGGTATCTTCTTTTACAAAATGGATTTATCTCCTCCTTACACATGGATTGATGCTATTGGCCCATAGGAACCTTAATTGGACCATAATCCAAAAATTTCTGAAAATCTAGACCCTTAGGCTAAGGTCCTTTATACCCATTTCCAATTAATTCTAATTGTACAATTGGAAAGTTCTTTTTGAATTTCTGTTTCAGGGGAACTTATTTTAATAAGATGAGTTATTTTTCTATCCAAAAATATTCATAATCTGAATATTCTCTCTCTAGAATATTTTCTCTCTCTAGGTTAAAACAGTTAGAAACAAGGTCTTTATATTTTCTGAAGAGGGATTGATTACAGGGAAAGATACTAGACATCAAAAGGGGGTTGGGGGAGGAATCTTACATTCTACCCCACTTAAAAAATGCGAGATGTCCTCATCTCGCAAAACTGGGATAATTTTGCAAGATGCACGAATTATGAGAGTTAGAGAAAAATTTAAATCAGGATTAACCACCAAGAAAAAGTCTCAAAGAGAGCAAGATTCAAGATAAGAACAAGATTTAAACTTTATTCATTGTCGAAACTTATACAGTAAAGATAGAAGAACTTCTTACACTTCCATAAGCCCGTCCATCATATGGTCACAAAAGCAGTCCTCACAAGCTGCACAAGTATAGGGTAACTCATCTATGGGAATGATTCTACTGGTTATTGCCGCACCTATCTCAGTGGTATGAGGTGATCTAACAAAAGGACCTCTGAGAGGTAAGCCAAAAACGGGGTAAAGGCATATCTTCTCATGAGGAAGAAAACACGCCAGTAAGAAGACCCGCTCAGAAAACCCAGGATGCCTTGATCTCATGACGCAGTAGTATCGGGGACCCAAACCCAAAGCTTCAATAACCATGGCCAAGCGGACATTGTTACGAAAGTGCTGCTGACCCCAGGGTGTTACCCTAGTTATGTCTTGATAGGTCCGCCATTTTGTCTGCGCTACAGAAGTTCCCAAGTGAGGGAAAAGTGAGCGCTCATACTGCTCTATAAAATCTTTCTTCACAGACTCCCTTGCGTCTTGAAGGTGAGAAATCATCATGGATAAAACTAATTCTTGTTGCCAGGCCATGAAGGAGATTAAGAAAGGAAGGAGATTGATGGGAGTAAGATTATTGTGGGCGACAAGTAAAAGTTACGACTTATATAAAGGAAGGAGCTAGCGTAACCTAGAAGCCAACGGTAACTTGCCCCTGAAGTTTTACCGTCTTTCCATGATTTGTGTTTAACACATTTTTCTATAGAAGGCATTAAGAATTTTGAGATGAGGAGATAAAAGAAGCTTGTAGGCTAAGTCACCTATTTTGATTGAATTCAGATATAAGGGTCACAATATCTGGGGGATAACTTCTTATACTCCCCAAGAGATAAAGAACTTCTTTTGGGTCGTACTCGAATGAAAACTAAAACCTTGGTATCCAAAACACCAATTTTCACTTCTGAACTCATTGTTCTGAATCCTTAAAACAGTGTGACTTTTGAGAAGTATTCTAGGGAGAGGGTCTTCCTTTTTTAAACAGAATCTTTCTTTTATTTTATAGAGGAAATAATTATAAGATCAAAAAGGGAGATTCTTACTCCTGTATACCTCGAAGGTTGGGGAGGAATCTTACATTCTACCCCACTTAAAAAGGTGCGAGATGTCCTCATCTCGCAAGGTAGAGGATAACTCTTTTTCTTAAGATCCAATTTTATTCTGGGGTTCCTTATACTCTGGTCAACCCAACAGAATACGGGGATAATTATCCCTTATATAGAACTCATCATTAAATAACAATTCATTTAGATCATATCATTCATATCTTTAACACGATAATGGTCCATTAGACTGAAAATTTTCCTTCTGAACATTCCTCCACAGGAATTTTAGTCAAGCAAGTTCTCAATTTTTCATCCCTTAACTTGATCCACCAAGTCAAGTATTAATAGTAGCAATCTGACAGCACAATCCACTAATCTCATAGTGATTTGCTGAAATCATTATCATCATTCCAGTTATGAATATCATCACAGGGACTCGTCCCATTCATCCTCATTGAGGCTTCGCTCAGCTTATTACATTTCAACCAAATTTCAAGGATCATCATTTTTCAATCAGAATCCAAATCAATTCATCAATTCTCAAACAGAATTAAAAATCATATCAACCACATTCGAAATCATCCTCTGGATAGCATTAACGCTTATAATTTCAAGTCTTAGATTTACTCGTATATACTGTCAGTAAAGAGCTGCAGTATACTCTCGGTATATACGGGTAGTCACGGCCCTTGGAATTATAGAGTAAATACCATCATGTCTAGGCCTCAAGCAAGTCAGGGATTCTGTATAACTGCGATACTTCCATCTAAAGACCCAATATCCAAATTACGAATCTCAATTTGAATATCAAATTGTATGAATTATATCACACAATTACAACCTTTTTGTGATTCTTGATAAATTTTTGACATATTTGGCTTCTCGGTTGATCCTCATTAACCAAATGCTCTGATACCAACTGTGAGATCCCGTTCTCCACCGCGCAACGGATTCGGGGTACTAGCAGCGGAAGTAGCACTTCATGCGCGGGGCAGGGATCCACACTCGGGGCCTCGCCCACGGATATCCGGACAAGAGACTAATCCGTCGGTTTGTCCAAAACCGAAACCGGAAAAACTTCCTTTACCCGGAAAGCATGGGCGATTCCACCAGGATAACTCTTTACTCTAACGTAGTCAAGATCATTACGGATCAACTGATCTGACTGCACCTTTAACGGTACTTGGTCAAATCAAGGAAGAAACTTGCACTTGGATCATTGGGATCAACGCTTTTCTCCCCATCAAGAGGCACAGCCGTTGATTCCTATCCATAGAACAATTTCTATCCGGGATTTACTTCATCTATCGTAATAATAGAATTTAAATCTCGATTTACGGATCCATCAGTCCAGCCTAACCCCATCCGATCCCATGGGTTAGCCAACCGCCCAACCACTGTAGTGATGGGATCCAATTTGGAATTTGGTTAGGTTTTGTCCCGGGTACCAAGGAAAAGAGTTCCAAGGTCCCCTAGCCGGAAGTTCATGCGAACATAAAACTAGCCACACCACTTACACACCCAATATGAAATTGCCTTTTTCTTAGCATCAGCTAACTTTAAAACAATCCTTTAAGGAAACCATAGTACCATTGATCACAATCTTCCAATTTATCCAGTTGATTCATAATTTCCCATCATTCCTTCATCAGGGTATCTATGGCATCATTGGCAACTAGAACGCTCACCACCTATCCACACAGGGGCCTTTTCAATAGTTCCTAGCCCATAATACTTGGCAATATAATCACTTATAAAAATCAAGATGGACTCTCGTTGAAGATCAACAAGATCAACCAACAGATCCATATAAAGAGCCATGGACTCATCCATTGAAGACCAGCAAGGTCAATCAACCAGCAAGGTCAATCAACCAGATCCATTGAAGACCAGCAAGGTCAATCAACCAGATCCATGCTCGGTTTCACAAAACAACTCTTACTCCTTGTTCCAATATCTTCCTCGACGCACGTGTGGGTATCTTCGGCGACCCAGAGCCCGAGCACCGTATGGTCAGCACCCTCTAGGATCCTTCGCAGGTGACCTAGCGCTTCACTCATAGGCCGCTTCCTTGGTCCCTCATCCACCGTACCGGAAGCTCACCATTTAAATCGAACCGAGGCTGGTCAAGACCTCGGTCGACCTTGCTATGCGAGACGTCCTCCATTGACTCTCCGTCAGCAGTTGCAACTTTAACAGTTAGGTCTTCATGACCTTAATCCACAAAACGATCAAAATGCTTCCCCAGCATTCTTGACATAAAACAGTCATTTACAAACAGTCACAAAATACAGTTTCTAAATCGAACTCTCGTCTTTCCACATTATCTTTCCTTAGTCCACATTCCATTCAATGTGTACTCATTCTCATCCATTTCCTCATTCTCATCCATTTCCTCATATCGATGACACCTTAATTCACATACACGTTCCATTCAATGTGTACTCATTCTCATCCATTTCCTCATTCTCATCCATTATCTTTCCTTAGTCCACATTCCATTCAATGTGTACTCATTCTCATCCATTTCCTCATATCGATGACACCTTAATTCACATACACGTTCACATTCACATCCATACATCCACATTTACATGCATACATCCATTTTCACATCCTCATTTATACATTCACATCCCATATCCTCATTCATACATACACATCCATACATCCACATCCACATCCACATTCACATCCATACATCCACATCTACATGCATACCTCCATTTTCACATACTCATTTATACATCCACATCCCATATCTACATTCATACATACACATCCATATCCACATCCACATCCACATTCATATTCACATCTATATATCCACATCTACATGCATACATCCATTATCACGTCCTCATTCATACATCCACATCCACATACATACATACATCCACATCCACATTCCCATTCACATCTATACATCCACATCTACATCCACATACATACATACATCCACATCCACATTCCCATTCACATCTATACATCCATATCTATATCCACATTCATATACATCCACATCCACATTCCCATTCACATCTATACATCCACATCTACATCCACATACATACATACATCCACATCCACATTCCCATTCACATCTATACATGCACATCTACATCCATATTCACATACATCCACATCCACATTCCCATTCACATCTATACATCCACATCTACATCCACATTCACATACATCCACATCCACATTCCCATTCACATCTATACATCCACATCTACATCCACATACATACATACATTCACATCCACATTCTCATTCACATCTATACATCCACATCTACATCCACATTCCCATTCACATCTATACATCCACATCTACATACATACATCCATTTTCACATCCTCATTCATACATACACATCCACATACATACATACACATCCGTATCTACATCTATACATCCACATCCACACCAACATTCACATTCATACATATACATCTACATGTATACATCCACATCACATTCATACAACCATATTACATCCATTCACATCCCATATACATCTTAACACATCCCAACTCATCTTAACACATCCTAACTCATCTTAACACATTCTATCACATCTCATACACATCTTATCACATCTTTTTACATCTCATACACCTCTTATCACATCCTATCACTTTCCATACGCATCTTATCAAATCTTATCACATCTCATACACCTCTTATCACATCTTATCACATTTCATATCTTTTTTAAGAGAATAAGATTTCTCTACACATTTATTTATGCATAAATTCCATTTAAGGAGACTAACACTTTCGAAATTAAAATCAATCTTTTATGCATCTTCTTATGCATAAATTCAATTTAGTAGGAATTACACTTTTAGAATAAAAGAATTTCTCTTATATCTAAGTTATGCATAAAATCCATTTATGAGAAAAATCACACTTTTAGTATAAAAAGAATACCTTTTATGCATACCTCTATGCATGAAATTCAATTATGATAAAAGTCACACTTTTATAATGAAATAATCAACCTTTATGCATACCTCTATGCATGAAATTCAATATAATAAAAGACACACTTTTATAATAAGATAATCAACTTTTATGCATACCTTTATACATGAAATTCAAATATGATAAAAGTAACACTTTTGAAATAAAAATTTATCCATTATGCATACTTCTATGCATGAAATAAAAATGGTAAAAATAACACTTTTGATATAAAAACTTATCCTTTATGCATGATATTAAAATTTAATTTCTCCATGATTATAATGAAATTCTTTCAATTAATCTAGGATGATAATTCCTAGAATATGGTAGGAAGTCCTCTTTTTATGCTTTGAATGAAATTATTTTATGCATAATTTTTATAAAAATTTTTCCATAGCTCCGCTGCTAAGACTGATAAATCTCAATTTTTCTAAGGGATAAAGCTTATCATTAAGGAATTAATTAAAATGATCTCTAATTGGATTATTAATCCATAATGGATTGAATCATCAATATACATAAAACTAAAAGCATAGAAAAAAGCCATTAATTTGGCCTCAAGCATAGCTTAATCTTGGGTTAAGGAAAAGCTTTATGAAAAGCTTGATTTGGATTGAGAATGGGTCATGAGTATGACCATTTCTTGAGTGAGAGAGAGAAATTACATAAAAACCATTAAAATTTAAACATAAATAAAAATTAACTTCAATAGCATTTATTAAATTATGTAACTCTTCATTACTATAAAAAACCATACCAATTAAGCTTCTCAAGCTTGAGAGGGGTTGAGAAGAGAGAAACATTGAGAAATTATAGAAAAGATCAATATTCACTAATTACCTTACAAATTGCTTGATTCTTTGTTCACGGTAGAGGCCCCCAACCAATCAATTGGTTAAGTATGTTGATGGAGCCACTAATGGAGATTGAAGAAAGAGGGAAGCTCCAAAAACTAGTGAATTATTAAATGAATTCACAGTTCTTAGCTTAGGTGGAGTAGAGTAACGATGCATAAACACTATCTATTTTTCAACAAGTGGGAGGCTTCTATTTATAGGAAAAATTGAGCTCCTAACCAAACAAACTGATTCTAGAATTTTCTAAATCAGTTTGGTCAATATTTGACCATTTTTAGGTCAGTTAAGCTAACTTTTTGGAACTAGACTTGAATGAGGAGAGAGGAGAGATGAAATATCTTAATTTTTATGAGTTTAAAACTCATTCAAGCATGTGAAATATGCACCTCCTTTAAAGAACTCCCCTTCCTTACATATGTGTCATAATGGAATCATTTTAATATTGCTCATAGTTTTTTTACTAATAAACCTTGTACATTTTCAACTCTTCATCTTATGTGAAATATGCACCTCCTTTAAAGAACTCCCCTTCCTTACATATGTGTCATAATGGAATCATTTTAATATTGCTCATAGTTTTTTTTTACTAATAAACCTTGTACATTTTCAACTCTTCATCTTATGTGAAATATGCACCTCCTTTAAAGAATTCCCCTTCCTTACATATGTGTCATAATGGAATCATTTTAATATTGCTCATAGTTTTTTACTAATAAACCTTGTACATTTTCAACTCTTCATCTTATGTTAGCATTTACTCATTTTTGGATACCCAAAATATCTCATATTTTTAATATTGCTCATAGTTTTTTACTAATAAACCTTGTACATTTTCAACTCTTCATCTTATGTGAGCATTTACTCATTTTTGGGTATCTTCTTTTACAAAATGGATTTATCTTCTCCTTACACATGGATTGATGCTATTGGCCCATAGGAACCTTAATTGGACCATAATCCAAAAATTTCTGAAAATCTAGACCCTTAGGCTAAGGTCCTTTATACCCATTTCCAATTAATTCTAATTGTACAATTGGAAAGTTCTTTTTGAATTTCTGTTTTAGGGGAACTTATTTTAATAAGATGAGTTATTTTTCTATCCAAAAATATTCATAATCTGAATATTCTCTCTCTAGAATATTTTCTCTCTCTAGGTTAAAACAGTTAGAAACAAGGTCTTTATATTTCTGAAGAGGGATTGATTACAGGGAAAGATACTAGACATCAAAAGGGGGTTGGGGGAGGAATCTTACATCTCTGTCCTAGTTTTATAAAATAGTCCACAATGCAAAGTTGACCTCACATACCTTAGGATGCATCTCAATGCATCCAAATGTGGCTTCCGAGGAACCTGCATAAACTGACTCACCAACCCAACAGCATAGCTCAAATCTGGCCTGGTGATTGTCATGTAGATCAAGCTTCCTACTATGCTTCTATACATAGTAGGATCCTCCAAAATCTCTCCTTAATCTGCACTGAACTTGCCATACTTAGACAACATGTCCAAGCCATACTGTCTCTACAGTAATCCAATACCATGTGGTGACCTAATCACCTCAATGCCGAAGAAATATCTGAGCTCCCCCAGATCCTTCATCTCAAACTTCTGTCTAAGCAAGATCTTTACATCAAAGATCTCTGCATCATGGTTCCCCGTAATGATCAGGTCATCTACATAGATGACAACAAGATAAACCCCTCTATCACTGTGTCTCACATACAACGAGAAATCTACATTGGCTACATGAAAGCTAATAGTGACAAGATATTCAAAAATCTTGTCAGACCATGCTCTTGGTGCTTGTTTTAAGCCATACAAGGCTTTCTTCAACCTGTAAACATGCTCCAGGTGACTCACGTCCTCATAACCAGGTGGCTGCAACATATACACCTCTTCCTACAAATCCCCATGCAAGAATGCATTCTTTACATCCATGTGATGTAAAGACGTAGCCACTGCTTTGACGTAGCCACTGCTATCACAACTCTCACTGTTGCCATCTTGGCAACTAGGCTGAAAGTTTCTTCATAATCAATGCCATCTTGGCAACTAGGCTGAAAGTTTCTTCATAATCAATGCCATATGTCTACGCATATCCTTTGGCTACCAATCTAGCCTTGTACCTACTTATGCTTCCATCACTGTTATGTTTTACTTTGTACACCCGCTTGCATCCACAATGGCTTTCTTGCCTCCTTCAAGCAATTGCACTAAATCCCAAGTATCATTTCCATATAGTGCTTCCATCTCCTCATCCATAGCTTTCTCCCAACACACATTTCCAATAGCCTCATCAATGCATGTGGGCTCTACAACCTGTACAACTTTTGCCATATATGCATAGTGATGTGCCACATAACCATCATAGGTAGACCTCTGCACAGGATTCTTCACTCTCCCAGATCTTCGTAGCTTTGCATTCATGGCTTCCATAGCCTTCTTTACACCAGGTGTTCTCATAGCTGGTATCCCAAGATTCTCAGCAAGGCTCATCTCTAAGCCACTAGACTCTCCATCAACATGAGAATGCCCTGCAGAAATGTCAGGCATACTAAGGGGCTCAACCACTTTCTCTTTGCCTTTATGTGATGTACTAATCACATTTGCAGGACTGGTATTATGATGCAGCCTGCCACTCCATGGTCTATCAACTCAACCACTAGATTAGGACTCTCCTGGTCCACTCAAAGACTGTGATTTCTGACTTGCATTCTGTGCAACCACATTTCCACTCACATCAGCCCCAACAGCTTCTTTTTCAACAGCATACCAGCTGATCATCTCATAAAAAACAACATCTTTTCTTACTCTTAACTCACGTGTAGCAGGGTTATAACACCTGTATCCCTTTTGCTCAAGGGAATACCCAATAAACCCACATTCTTCAGCTTTTGGATCTAGCTTAGTTCTCAGCTCATCTGGCACATGCACATATGCAATGCATCTAAAGACTTTTGGATGAGACAAATCAGGTTTTCTACCAGTAAACCTCTCCTCTGGAGTTACATCATGTATGTTCTTCATGAAGTATACCCACACTTTCCTTGTGTGGTCATCAATAAATGTCACATAATACCTGTAGCCTCCCATAGACATGGTCTTTGAAGGACCCCATACATCTAAATGCACAACATCTAGTGCATTTCTGCTCACATTTCTGTCATGTGGAAATACATGCTTTGTTTGCTTTCCCAAAATTGGCATGCTTCACATATTTTTTGCATACCTTCAACTTTAAACTTTGGCAGCCCTATCACAATTCCTTTAGTCTGCATAGACTTCATTCTCTGCTGCACATTCACATGTCCAATTCTTTTATGCTGAATGTCTGTGTCTGTAATAATTCCTGAACCATTTGCAAACATCGCAGCACTCACTTCAGGCATGTTTACATTCAATGTAAACATTCTGCCCACTCTGTTGCCTTTTGCAACCAACCTGTACTTGTCTTTAAAGTCTTCAACATAAAGACCATCAAGGTTAAACCGAACCTGCAAACCCTGCTCAATCATCTGGCCAACTAAAACCAGATTCTTTGTTATGTTTGTAACATAAAGTACATCTACAAGGTACTTCACTTTGCCATCCTGCATAGACAATGACACATATCCAACATGGGCAATTAGATGAGCAGTGTCATCCCGTGTTTCCACAAAACCTGGTCTTTCAAGGTTTTTCATCTCCTTGAACCACTCCCCATGACTTGTCATGTGGTTCGAAGCACACCTGAATCAACGTACCATACATCATCTTTATGTGCTGCTTCAACATTTTCAGATATGGCATTAACGACATGCTGCATAACAAAAAAACTTTCATTATCCTCATTGTTTTTTCTCGAGGATGCATAGTTGTTTTGCTGCAATTTTCCATTTTGCATGTCAACCTGCTTCTTATAACAATCTGCCTGCACATGTCCATGCTTACCACGATAAAAGCATCCACATGTATCATTATACTGCCTTTGCCAATTTCCACAACCTCTTTGACTCCCCTTGCCTCTGAATTGGCCTCTTCCACCTGCGTGTTGTTGTTGTTGTTGTGAATTCTAGGACTGTTGTTGTTGCTGCTCTGCTGGCCATAATTCTTATTACCTATTCGGCCACCTCCTTTGCCGCGTCCACGGCCTCCTCTACCTCGTCCTCTTCCTGAACATGTGTAGAATACCTTGTATTGTGGCCCGAGACCACCTAGACAGACTTCCACCTTATCATCATCATCTAGTGAAACGCCAATAGACGCAAGGGATTCCACAATACCCTTGATCTTCAATGCATAGTCATTCACAGACACTCTTTTTCTCCATAGTATGAAGTTCATTCTTCAACTGTATCTTTTGTGCCTTGGTATTCATTTCATAGAGTTTTACCAAGGTGTCCCACACCTCCTTGGGGGACTTGGCATCCTGTATGTGCCCAATCATGGTGTCTTGTATACTGATATAGAGAGCGAATACATAACTTTTCTGGCTCCTTGGTTCCAATCCTTGAACTCTTTCACATCTGCAGAGCACTCGAATTGATCTTCGGTGCCTTTTCATGTTACTCACCTTCTATGTAGTCCCAGTAACCCTTTCCCATCAGGAAATTTGTCAACCTGAACCTCCAAGCATGGAAGTTGTTCTTGTCAAACTTCTCAACAATAAGCTAGTTTATGCCATCATTTGACATCTTGCCAGACACACAAATTTACCAGAAACAACACTGGCTTGTCCTGCAGCACAACTGTTGTATTTTTTGCAACGGTATTGTACTACACTCAAATGTCACAACCAGTGACCTCAATGTGCATACATACACCCAATCGCAACTGTTGACCTCCTTGCAGCACACACAATGTCTGCACAACCAATCTGTCTTCTTGCAATTCTTAAAACAAAGTTCTACATAGAATCGATGACTTACCCGCCGCAATGCTCGAAATCGCCTGCTTTCTAAAAAACGAAGGTCCTAACACGCTCGAAACGCGTGTTTGGACCAAAAAATACTATCCAATAGGACGGTATAGTTTCCCTATAACTTCACTCCCGCAAAGAAAGCTCCTCAATCAGAGATCGTTTGTCGGTGCCTCCCATAGAGCTCCCGATAAGGGTGTAGTCGCCAACACAAATAGGGAAGAGTAGATGAAGCTCTTACCCTCGTACCGCTTCCTGTGCTTCTCTTGCTTGCAGCTCAGCCCTTAGCATGAACCAGGCTCTGATACCATGAAAAGATGCAGGGGAGAAGAGAGCTTGAGTTCTTGCAAGCACACACACACTTACAAAACCCTAAAAAAGAACACACAAGGTGAGAGGCTAAAAATCTTCTTCTTCTTCACACAACACTCAACACACCATATACAAAGATAAGAGTACACACAATATGAAAAGGTACTCAACCAAATACATACTAGGGTCCTCTATAGTGTGAACCGAACTAAATGAGCTAACGCTAAAACTATGCCAGTATCTAGAATGGCTATCAAACAGCCTATCATCCCACTGGCCGCATATCACCCATGATCTCACCAACCATGCCACTGGTGTAAGTGTGGGGACTATCCCCTAGGGCGGGTCATCAGTGTCCACCGCCTCACTAGTAGATGAGCTCAATATCTCAACAAGTAGGTATAAAGGCATTCAAGGATTGGAATCAAGGTGCAAGAGAATGCCACTCTAGTAGGTATAAATATATTCAAGGATTAGAATCCAGTAGGTATAAAGGCATTCAAAGATTGGAATCAGGGTGCAAGGCATTCAAGGATTAGAATCAATGTCATAGTTACAAAACAATAGGACACATACATGATACCAACACTCCAGCATTTTCATGGCAAAACTTGGTGTGAAGATGTTCTAAACTAATACAAAGGCAAGGAAATTGAAGCTTAAACAAGTGCTGCATATACAGTAGAAAAGAAAAGCATGTCTATCATGCTTTAAAGATCAAGGGCATTGTTAAATTCCTTGTGTCTATCAATGTTGTATCAGTGGAAGATAATGATTTGGTAAGCATCTATTTGAATGGGCTTGGTAAAGAGTACAAGCCATTCAAATCCTCCATTGTAATCAAAGAGAACATTCCCAACTTTCTGGATTTGGTGTCTATGTTGATCATAGAAGAAAAGTCTCTAATGAGGACTCTTCTTCACAAAGCAAGAACACATCAAAACATGCCTTCTACTCTAATTGAGGTGGAGGCAGAGGTAGAGGTCGTGGGTTGAGGTGGTGGCCAGAAAGTAAACTTGAATTTGGGACAACAACAATCCAATAATTCGCAACATCAACAATCATACATGTGGAAGTGGCTCAGGAGGAGCCAAAGAGGCTGAGGTGGTTGGCAAAGAAATCAAAGTGAAAATAGCATAGAGTAATATTATTGTGGCAAACTAGAGCACATAGAAAAGGACTGCATAAAAAGAAGAATGACATTAAAAGTGAAAAGTTGCAGTAAAGAAAACTATGCATCATCTAGTAAACAAGGTGGTGATGATAGAAGTGAACAGTTATTTGTGATACAATGCGTATGCTCAATTCCACAAAAGATGTGTTAGGATCTCAAGATATATGGTATGCGGATTCTGGCACCTCTAACCACACATGACGAGTTATGGTGAGTGGGTTAGAGACATGTAGAAAATAGAAAACCCAAGTTATGTAGAAGAAGGTGATGATAGCGCCCAATCTATTGTACATGTTGGTAAAGTGCCATTATCTATACAAGATGGAAAAATGAAGTACTTATCAGATGTACTTCATGTTCCAAATATTACAAAGATCTTGGTTTCTGTTGGACCAGGGTCTCCAAGTGAGGTATAATACTCAATGATGTTTTGTGGAAGACTAAAAATCAGTGTCCCTTGGTTGTAAAGGGTAATAAAAATGGTAGGATATGTACTTTGGATGTGAACATGCCTGAGGTAAATTTAGCCATGTTTACGCATAGAACCGGTGTTAGTGTAAATATTGACATATGGCACAAGCGCATTGGTCATGTGAATATAGCGGCTGAAGTCTATGCAGGACCAAAATACTATTGCAAGATAACCAAAGTCTAAGGTTGATGGTATGCATAAAGTATGTGAAGTATGCTAGATGGGTAACCAAGCCAAACATGCTTTCCACATGAATAACATGTCAGTGCAAGCCGTTAGATGTTATACACTGAGATATTATGGGGACGACCAAGACTACAAAAATGGAAAGCTACATGTATTATGAATGACCAAGACTACAACAATTGCAAGTTGCAAGTATTATGTTATATTCATTGATGAACCACACTAGGAAAGTGTGAGTTTACTTCATGAAGGAGAAATATATCAGGGGGTTCACTATATGTGAACCCCCTGCCGATATATAGAGGGTTCACTATATGTGAACCCTCTATATCACGTGCATTCATGGCCTACTTTAAAAATCCCTTATCTATGAATTTTTCATGAATAAAACACACCCTTTTTCTATTCAACCTATGAATACACCCTTTAAATGGCACCCTTCTATATGTAAAAGATGTGTAAAAGAGGGATTTTAAAAATCCCTTCTATTGAACCTGCATGCTACACTTACATATTGAACCTACATGCTACACTTACATATTTATGAGTGACACCCTCGAGGAGAAAAGTGAGGTGTTTTCTCACTTCTAGAGATTTTAAGCCTTGGTAGAGAAGGAAAAAGGCATACAAAGAATATGCCTGAGATCAGATGGTGGGGAAGAATATTTCTCTAGTGAGTTCAATGATTTTCTCAAAAAAAGTCACTCGGATTATGGTAGAACTAATGTTTGTCATACACACCACATTTAGTGTAGAAGTTCTTTCCAAAGCAAGTAATGGTCCACAAATCAGACATGCATGATGTCTAAAGGTTATAAAACCTACTATAAAATTAAGAAGATTGAGAGATAGGATAAGACTCTCATATGTCTATTCATTAGGCAAGTTTAAATTTAGAAAGTTAAATTTTGTACATGAGTACTTGAAGAACCCTTAATAGTCATGCATTGTCCAAAGAAAAACTCCTTTCACCTCCCCACATCATTTTGTACATGAGTATGCTGAGAGCCCTTGATAGTCATGCATTTTCACCTCCACATCATTTTGTACATGAGTATGCTGAGAACCCTTGATAGTCATGCATTTTCCAAATAAAAACTCCTTTCACCTCCACATCATGCAGGCTATTTATTGGCCTTTTGACATTATTCACTTTGATACCTTGCCATAGTGTCTCAAGCTCCTTAATCAAAGAGTCTCAAGGTACACATCCATGTTCTTACTCACTTTATGTCAAGGATGAATTGGAAGGTTGACATGGGTCCCTTTTAAGGAGTAATATTTCATCTATCTCTTTCTTGTATAGGGCGTAACGCATGTCAACTTGCTAATCCGTATCATTTTGGATATATAGAAAAAATATCTTGGTTTTTTAGAACCCTTACGTACAAGCTAAGAGGGTAAGATACAAATCCCACAAAGTGCATATACGTTAAGAACAACAAGTATGCTTGTATTTTTGAATCTTTTCAATTTTTGTTTGAATATGTTTTGTAGGTTAATTTTCCTAAGCGGCCTTCTCAACACACTAGCTGAGAGGAGCTCTCTTCTTAGTCCATATTTAGGTCGATGCTTCTTTGCTTTTCCCTTTCTATTTCATTCTTCTATTTATGGAGTGTCCTTGAGTGCCTTGGTACATAGCACCATAGAGTGCTTGTTTGCGAGTTTGTCTTAAATAGGAGTTTCCTAAGCGGCCTTCTCAACACACTAGCTGAGAGGAGCTCTCTTCTTAGTCCATATTTAGGTCGATGCTTCTTTGCTTTTCCCTTTCTATTTCATTCTTCTATTTATGGAGTGTCCTTGAGTGCCTTGGTACATAGCACCATAGAGTGCTTGTTTGCGAGTTTGTCTTAAATAGGAGCCATATGCTTAGTACTTAAGCATATGGTATAGGCCATAGGTTCTCCTTTAATGTATTGGTAGCTCAAAGGTTCTAATTATATGCATGTTCTCTCTAGGCCTTTGTTTACCAACATATTGTATGTCTCCTTGTGGTAAGATCTAAACTATAAACTCTCTCTTTTTTTATTCTACCCCCTTGGGTGTTATGAAAAGTTAAATTTTTTATTTTTTCATTGGAGCCATGCATGTATGCTCTTTATTCATAACTTCTCATGCATAGGAGCTTAAACAAGCTCTTATGCATAATATATTTATGCATAATCTCTTATGTAAGAGATTATGTAAGAGAGCTTAAATATCTTATGCATAAGAGCTTGGAATGGAGTGATTATAATGCTTAAATTAGGGATAAATCATCATGGATTAATACAAGATTTAAGATAATCTCATACAATGGACGTGATGCCTAAGTGAGTTAACCTCCTACCAAGAGGGTGGCTATTAAGCTTGCCATGAGCCCTAGACCAAGAAAGGCCATCTCCAAGAAAGGATCCAAGTTGTCAAAAGGTTTCAAAAGGTAGAAAGGTAAAAAGGTTAAAGGTACAATGATAGTCCATGAGCCCCCTTTTATACTTTAGCCCATGACCAAGGTCGTAGACCTAAATTGAAGCTGTTTCTTCATTACAAACCATCCCCTCTTATAATCATTTCATCCTTGAAATCAAAGGGTGGTCATCCTTGAAATCAAAGGGTGGTCATGCCCAATGTGAAATCCCTGTCCCCACTGTGCAACGGATTTGGGGGTGCTAGCAGTGGAAGTAGCACTTCTTGCGAGGGGTAGTGTCCCACACTCGGGGCCTCGCCCACCACCCCACGGATATCCGGACTAGAGACTAATCTTTCCAAAACCGAACCCGGAAAACTTCCTTTGCCCGGAAAGCACAGGCGATTCCACCAGGATAACTTTTTCCTAACATAGTCAAAAGCCTTAACTAATTGAACTGATCTGACCGAACTCATAAGTTCCATAGTCAGATCAAGGGACAGATTGCACTTGGATCATAGAGACCAACGCTTTTTTCCTCATCGAGAGGCACAGCCATCCCATAGAACAATTTTTGTCCGGGATTTACTTCATCTATCGAACTAAACAGAAATTGAGTCTCAATTTAAGGATCCATCAGTCCAGCCTAACCCCATCCACAGTCCCATGGGTTAGCCAACCGCCCGACCACTGTAGTGATGGGATCCAATTAGGAATTTGGTTAGGTTTTGTCTCGGGTACCAGGGAAAAGAGTTCCCAGGTCCCCTAGCTAGATGTTCATGCAAATATAAACTAGTCACACCACTTACACACCCAATATGAAATTGCCTTTTTCTCAGCATCAGCTATCTTTAAAACAATCCTTTAATGCAACCATTGTGTCACTGATCACAATCCTCAAAATCTCTGGTTTCTAATCATTCCTTCATTGGAGTATCTATGGCATCATTGGCAACCAGAACGCTCTCCACTTGTCCACTCACAGGGGCCTTTTCAATAGTTCCTAGACCATAGTACCCGATAATATAATCACTTATAAAAATCAAGATGGAATCTCCATTGAAGATCAGCAAGATCAACCAACAGATCCATATAAAAGAGCCATGGACTCATCCGTTGAGGACCAGCAAGGTCAATCAACCAGATCCATGCCCGGTTTCAGAAAACAACTCTTACTCCTTGTTCCAATATCTTCCACGACGCACGTGTGGGTATCTTCGACGACCCAGAGCCCGAGCACCGTATGGTCAGCACCCTCTAGGATCCTTCGCAGGTCACCTAGCGCTTCACTCATCCATGAAAATTATAATTAAAAAAATTATCTTTTATGCATACCTCTATGCATGAAAATCAAATATGATAAAAGTAACACTTTTACAATAAAATAATAATCTTTTATGCATACCTCTATGCATGAAAATCAAATATGATAAAAGTAACACTTTTATAATTAAAAAAGTTATCTTTTATGCATACTTCTATGCATGAAAATCAATTATGATAGAAGTAACACTTTTATAATAAAAATTAATCTTTTATGCATACTTCTATGTATGAAAATCAATTATGATAGAAGTAACACTTTTATAATAAAAATTAATCTTTTATGCATACTTCTATGCATAAAAATGATACTTTAGAATATATAAACCATAAGGATTACTCTTTTAGAATAATAAAAGATGAATTTTATTTTACTAATTTTTAAAAAATTTCACCATAACCTCCTTTGTATGGCTGACCATTTTTTAATTTTTAAGTCTTTAAAACTAATTAAAAGTGCACCGAGTATTGAAATTATTCTAAAGTAAGCATTTTTCTACTTAATTAAGACAAATATTATAAAAAACTTGACTTTAATCATTAACCATTTACCTAGGATAGAGAATGGTTGGTTTTATTAGAGAAGAGAGGGGAATGCCTTTTTGTAATGAGGCATAACGTTATTTGCAGTTTTAGAGAAGACATCAAGCATAAAAACCATTTAAAATCATAAAAACCATTTAAAATCATAAAAACCATAAAATAAGTGTAAAAAGAGAAGAATCACCAACTTACTAATGACTTTGAGAGCTTTCCTTTGGCTTGATGGTTTGAGGGTTCAACTCTTGTTTGTAACAAGAGTGGCCACCAATCTTTGGAAGAGGGAAATGTCAAAAACTAGTGAATTATTAGTAAATTCACAGTTCTTGACTTGGGAGGAGTAGAGTAACAGTGCATAAAACACTATTGCGTTTCAACAAAGGGGAGGGCTTCTATTTATAAGAAAAAGTGAGCCTCTAACCAAGCAAACTGATTCTAGAATTTTCCAGATCAGTTTGGTCAATTTTTGACCATTTTTAGATCAGTTTTGCTCACTTTTTGGGTCTAGTTGAAACAGGAGAGAGGAGAGATGAAAATATCTCATTATTTGGGAGTTTAAAACTCATTCAAGCATGTGAAATAGGCACCCTATTCATGAGGGGAATTCCCCCATGCAGAGGTGTCAAAAATGCATCATTTCACCTAAATATCTCTCTTTTTTAACTATTAACCTTGTCCTTAGTCAACTCTTCATCTTATGTGAGTATTTACTAATTTTTGGGAGATTTTCCTTTTATTCTTCTATTTATCTCCTCCCTACATTTGGATGAATCTTATTGGTCCATAGGAACCTTAATTTAAAATTTCGAAAAAATCTTCACCCCCAGGATAATGCCTCTTGAACAGATTATACTTAATTTCTAATGCACCTTCTGAAAATCTTTTTGAACATCTGTTTCAGGGGGCTGGAGTTTGGAGTCTTGATCCCTGATATTCTTGCCCTGAAAACCAAAAGGAGTTGGCAATCCATGCTGCGATGTCCAAATCCTTGACAGTTATAGCATTTCACTCTCTTGCTCAAGGGTGGAACTTCTGAAGTTGAATTCCAGGGGATTGAGTTTCGGGAAAAGGACATTTCTTCTATTTTGGAACTTCCCATATCCTGGGTTGACCCTGATATCTCTTAGGTGGAGGAAGGCTGGAATCACCTTTTGGAAATAAAAATCTTTTGAAAGGCGATGGTGCTGGCTTTGGCAGGACTTTGACATCAAAGGTTTTGGCAAAATCCTTCGCCATCCCGATGGAAATAGGTTTGGCATTCTTGACTAAAGTATCTAATGGCTCGTTCATTCCCCGAATGAACCTGGCCACTTCATCCAATTGAGGGGAATATTAAAAGCCTTATGGTACTCTTCAATTTTTCGGGTTTCTTGTTTTAGTTCCAAGAACTCATTCATCTTAATTTCAAGAAAGCCTGGGGGACAAAACCTCTTTCTGAGGTAAGCCTTGAGATCGGTCCAAGTTTGGGTGTTTCGGTCGAGATGGTTTGTCTCACAATGGTTTCTCCATGCCACTCTAGTTGTCTCCACTATCTTTAGCCTTGCAAGAGCCATTTTGCTCTTCTCATTGTACCCGGTGACATCGAAGTATTCTTCCATTGATTCGATCCACTTCTCCACAGTCTCGCCCAAGTTTTCCCCTTCACCCTTGAAAGGTCCAGGCTGCGAACTATGAAGAGTTTTATGAACATCCAGGTCGAGCTCTTCTTCATCGAGTTGGGGGTTAACATTTCTACCACGACGACCTCGGTCCATGTTCCTATCAATACGAAAATTCTTGTTAAGTCTCTTTATTTATAATTCAATCCGAATTTTGATTCAACTGATTCCAGGGTTCTCTAAATAGGCCGACTCCCCACAGAATCAAGGGATAAAGATACTTATATAGAACGCATTATCAGATAACAAATCATTCATAATATCTCATTAATATCTTTATCACAATAATGGTCCATTAGACTAAATTTTTCCATTTGAACAGTCCTCCATGGGGATTTCAATTTTTTAGATTTTTAATTTATCATCCCTTAACTTGATCCACTGATCCAAAGTTAACAGTAGCAATCTGTGAGCACAATCCACTAATCTCATAGTGATTGGTTGAAGTCATTAACATCATTCCAGCTACGAACATTATTACAGGGACTCATCCCATTCATCCTCATTGCGGTTTCGCTCAGCTTATTACATTTCAACCAATTTTCAGGGATCATCATTTTTCAAGCAGAATCCAAATCAACTCATCAGTTCTCAACCAAAATTTAAAAATCATATCAACCACATTTGAATTCATCAACTGGATAGCATTAATGCTTATAATTTCAAGTCTTAGATTTACTCGTATATACAGCCAGTAAAGAGTTGCAGTTATACCCTTGATATATACGGGTAGTCATGGTTCTTGGAACTATAAGGTAAATACCATCATGTCTAGGCCTCAAGCAAGTCAGGGATTCCATACAATTGCAGTACTTCCATCTGAAGACCCAATTACCAATTTACGAATTTCAGTTTGAATATCAAATTGTATGAATTTTATCACACAATTACAACCTTTTAGTGCCTCTTGATAAATTTTTGACATAATTGGCTTCTCGGTTGATCCTCATTAGCCAAATAGCTCTGATACCAACTGTGAAGTCCCTATCCCCACCGTGCAACGGATTCGGGGGTGCTAGAAGTAGAAGTAGCACTTCTTGCGAGGGGTAGGGTCCCACACTCGGGGCCTCGCCCATAGATATCCGGACTAGAGAATAATCCATCGGTTTTTCCAAAAACCGAACCCGAAAAACTTCATTTGCCTGGAAAGCACAGGCAATTCCACTAGGATAACTTTTTCCTAACGTAGTCAAAAGCCTTAACTAACTGAACTAATCTGACCAAACTCGTAAGTTCCATAGTTAGATCAAGGGACAGATTGCACTTGGATCATAGAGACTAACGCTTTTTTCCTCATCGAGAGGCACAGCCGTTGATCCTTTTCCCATAGAACAATATTTTACCGGGATTTACTTCATCTATCAAACTAAACAGAAATTGAGTCTCAATTTAAGGATCCATCAGTCCAGCCAGTCCCATGGGTTGCCAACCGCCCAACCACTGTAGTGATGGGATCCAATTAGGAATTTGGTTAGGTTTTGTCCCAGGTACCAGGAAAAAGAGTTCCCATGCCCCCTAGCCAGATGTTCATGCAAATATAAACTAGTCACACCACTTACACACCCAATATGAAATTGCCTTTTTCTCAGAATCAGCTATCTTTAAAACAATCCTTTAATGAAACCATTGTGTCACTGATCACAATCCTCAAAATCTCTGGTTTAGTCCTTATTTCCAATCATTCCTCATTGGAGTATCTATGGCATCATTGGCAACCAGAACGCTCACCACCTGTCCACTCACAGGGGCCTTTTCAATAGTTCCTAGACCATAGTACCCGGTAATATAATCACTTATAAAAATCAAGATGGAATCTCCGTTGAAGATCAGCAAGATCAACCAATAGATCCATATAAAAGAGCCATGGACTCATCCGTTGAGGACCAGCAAGGTCAATCAACCAGATCCATGCCCGGTTTCAGAAAACAACTCTTACTCCTTGTTCTTCCAATATCTTCCACGACGCATGTGTGGGTATCTTCGGTGACCCAGAGCCCGAGCACCGTATGGTGAGCACCCTCTAGGATCCTTCACAGGTCACCTAGCGCTTCACTCATAGGCTGCTTCCTTGGTCTCTCATCCACCGTACCGGAAGCTCACCATTTAAATCGACGAACCGAGGCTGGTCAAGACCTCGGCTGACCTTGCTACGCGAGACTTTATCAGTTAGGTCTCCACCACGACCTTAATCTCACAAGATGGTCAAAATGCTTCCCCAGCATTCTTGACATAAAACATTCATTTACAAACAGGTCACAAATACAGTTTCTATATTGAACTCTTGTCTTTCCACATTATTCCACATTAATCCATATTATTTAATCCAATTCCAATTCATATGTGTATCCATTCTTGACCAGATACATCATTTTCTATCCCATCACATAGGATTCATTCACTTCACGTAACATCCATTCCTATCTTTCTTAATTTACATTACGTCTCCTCACATCCATTTCTCATTATATCTCACTCGTTCAGATCTTATATTATTCATTCACATTCTGATTCACATGACATCTCATCTAATCCATTCGCTCATATCGACTTCATATCCATTCACATTCATATTTGCATTCATTATTCCACACACACATCCACATTCGTACATCCACATTCACATCTACATTTATACATCCACATTCACATCTACATTTATACATCCATTTTCACATCCACATTCATACATCCACATCCAATTCCATATCCACATCCACATCTACATTCATACATCCACATTCACATTCACATTCACATCCATACATCCATATCCACATTCCACATCCTCATTCACATTCACATACATCCACATCCACATTCCATATCTACATCCATATCCCCATTCACACATCCACATTCATATTCACATACATCCACATTCACATTCCATATCTACATCCATATCCCCATTCACACATCCACATTCATATTCACATAAATCCACATTCACATTCATATTCACATACATCCACATTCACATTCCATATCTACATCCATATCCCCATTCACACATCCACATTCACATTCACATACATCCACATTCACATTCCATATCTACATCCATATCCCCATTCACACATCCACATTCACATTCACATACATCCACATTCACATTCATATTCACATCCAGACATCCATATCCACATTCCACATCCTTATTCACATTTACATACATCCACATCCACATTCCATTCACATCCAGACATCCATATCCACATTCCACATCCTTATTCACATTTACATACATCCACATTCACATTCCATTCACATCCAGACATCCATATCCACATTCCACATCCTTATTCACATTTACATACATCCACATTCACATTCCATTCACATCCAGACATCCATATCCACATTCCACATTCCATTCACATCCAGACATCCATATCCACATTCCACATTCTCATTCACATTTACATACATCCATTCACATCCAGACATCCATATCCACATTCCACATTCTTATTCACATTTACATACATCCACACTCACATTCCATTCACATCTAGACATCCATATCCATATTCCACATCCTTATTCACATTTACATACATCCACATTCACATTTACATTCTCATCCATACATCCATATACACATTCCACATCTACATTATTTCTTTCACATACGTATAACTACATCTATTCTTTCACATACATATAACTACATCTATTCTTTCACATACATATAACTACATCTATTCTTTCACATACATACATCTCCATCTATTCCTCGTTCATTTTCATCTAATTGATTCGTTTCACATCCTCATATCTATTTATAGAATACAAGAGAATTCTTATTCTCGATATAAGATTTCTTTACGCATTTATTTATGCATAAATTCCAATTTAAGGAGACTAACACTTTCGAAATTTATTTATGCATAAATTCCAATTTAAGGAGACTAACACTTTCGAAATAAAAATCAATCTTTTATGCATCTTCCTATGCATAAATTCATTTTAAATGCGAATGACACTTTTGAATAGAAAATCAAATCTTTAATGCATCTTTCTATGCATAAAATCGAATTTGACGAAAATAACTCTTTTGAACTAAAAATAGATTTCTTTATGCATCTTTCCATGCATAAATCCAATTTAGTAGGAATTACACTTTTAGAATAAAAGAATTTTTCTTATGCATCCTATTTATGCATAAAATCAAATATGATAAAAGTAACACTTTTATAATAAAATAATAATCTTTTATGCATACCTCTATACATGAAAACAATTATGATAAAAGTAACACTTTTACAATAAAATAATAATCTTTTATACATACCTCTATGCATGAAAATGAAATATGATAAAAGTAACACTTTTACAATAAAATAATAATCTTTTATGCATACCTCTATGCATGAAAATCAAATATGATAAAAGTAACACTTTTATAATTAAAAAAATTATCTTTTATGCATACCTCTATGCATGAAAATCAAATATGATAAAAGTAACACTTTTACAATCAAATAATAATCTTTTATGCATACCTCTATGCATGAAAATCAAATATGATAAAAGTCACACTTTTATAATTAAAAAAAATATCTTTTATGCATACCTCTATGCATGAAAATCAAATATGATAAAAGTAACACTTTTACAATAAAATAATAATCTTTTATGCATACCTCTATGCATGAAAATCAAATATGATAAAAGTAACACTTTTATAATTAAAAAAATTATCTTTTATGCATACCTCTATGCATGAAAATCAAATATGATAAAAGTAACACTTTTACAATAAAATAATAATCTTTTATGCATACCTCTATGCATGAAAATCAAATATGATAAAAGTAACACTTTTATAATTAAAAAAATTATCTTTTATACATGCATGAAAATCAATTATGATAGAAGTAACACTTTTATAATAAAAATTAATCTTTTATGCATACTTCTATGTATGAAAATCAATTATGATAGAAGTAACACTTTTATAATAAAAGTTAATCTTTTATGCATACTTCTATGCATAAAAATGATACTTTAGAATATAGAAACCATAAGGATTACTCTTTTAGAATAATAAAAGATGAATTTTATTTCACTAATTTCTAAAAATTTTACCATAACCTCCTTTGTATGGCTGACCATTTTTTAATTTTTAAGTCTTTAAAACTAATTAAAAGTGCACCAAGAGTATTGAAATTATTCTAAAGTAAGCATTTTTCTACTTAATTAAGACAAACATTATAAAAAACTTGACTTTAATCATTAACCATTTACCTAGGATAGAGAATGGTTGGTTTTACTAGAGAAGAGAGGGGAATGCCTTTTTGTAATGAGGCATAACATTATTTGCAATTTTAGAGAAGACATAAAGCATAAAAGCCATTTAAAATCATAAAAACCATAAAATAAGTGTAAAAAGAGAAGAATCACCAACTTACTAATGACTTTGAGAGCTTTCCTTTGGCTTGATGGTTTGAGGGTCCAAGTCTTGTTTGTAACAAGAGTGGCCACCAATCTTTGGAAGAGGGAAATGTCAAAAACTAGTGAATTATTAGTAAATTCACAGTTCTTGACTTGGGAGGAGTAGAGTAACAGTGCATAAAACACTATTGCGTTTCAACAAAGGGGAGGGCTTCTATTTATAAGAAAAAGTGAGCCTCTAACCAAGCAAACTGATTCTAGAATTTTCCAGATCAGTTTGGTCAATTTTTGACCATTTTTAGATCAGTTTTGCTCACTTTTTGGGTCTAGTTGAAACAGGAGAGAGGAGAGATGAAAATATCTCATTATTTGGGAGTTTAAAACTCATTCAAGCATGTGAAATAGGCGTCCTATTCATGAGGGAAATTCCCCCATGCAGAGGTGTCAAAAATGCATCATTTCACCTAAATATCTCTCTTTTTTAACTATTAACCTTGTCCTTAGTCAACTCTTCATCTTATGTGAGTATTTACTAATTTTTGGGAGATTTTCCTTTTATTCTTCTATTTATCTCCTCCCTACATTTGGATGAATCTTATTGGTCCATAGGAACCTTAATTTAAAATTTCGAAAAAATCTTCACTTCAGGATAATGCCTCTTAAACAGATTATACTTAATTTCTAATGCACCTTCTGAAAATCTTTTTGAACATCTGTATCAGGGGAACTTATTTTAATAAGATGAGGTATTTTTCTATCCAAAAATATTTAAAATCTGAATATTATCTCTCTAGAATATTTTCTCTCTCTAAGCCAAAACAGGTAGAAACAAGATCTTTTATATTTCTGAAGAGGGGAATGAATTACAAGGGAAGATACTGGACATCATGAGGGCTGGGGGGAGGAATCTTACACCTAAAGAAAAGACATATACAAGTGGCTATGTAAAAAAGCCAAAAATTACATCCATGGGACAGAACGTCGATGTAGACCTATACATGAATCATATAACCCTTAGGGTCAAATGGAAAGGATGAAGGGATCCCTTCGAAGATGAGGTTATCTATGAAACTGCTTGGATCAAAAGGAAATCCAAGTCATACAAAATTCGAGGCAATGGTCCCACGATAATCTAGTGCAAGTGGAGAGGATAAGGAACCATTGTCGAGATGACAAATCTAGTCGAGTATCCTCTAGTATCAAATGGATATGTATGGTATACACCCCAAACTGTCGAAGCTGAAGTGATAGTAGCTCTTGGGTCAAAAAAGGAAAGATCAACTTAGAAGCTGAAGTAATTGTAGCTCTTGGATCAAAAGAAAAAGACACTAGTGTCCCTCCGAAGATGAGGTAAACCAGACAAGTGTGAACACATGGATGGAATGTAAATCCAAACCATATAGGCTCCAAAGCAATGTCTTTCAAACTGCCTAGATCAAATGGAAAATGTAGAGAGCTAATGTAAGTGTTGTGGCTGGGGCTTATCTGTTGGAGCTCTATATATGGCTCACTCTACCTAACTTGGTCTCACCTATATATATGTATCTTGTCCTCAGTATGAATCAGTCTTTTGGGAGTGTACATGATGTGTCTCTTGTCTCGTCTCTTTCTCTCTACATTTCAACATGGTATCAGAGCATCTATAAGGGAAGCATCTATGTCTTCTTGTTAAATTCATGATTATAATTTGATGTCTTACAAGATTGTTCTTTGATTATGTGTTTTCTATATGATTTTATAGCTTAACTTGTTGTAATTAGAGTTGTTTCTTAATCGCGTCCTGAAAACCAAAACCTATCAAAAAAGTTTGTCAAACGGAGTTGTGAGTCAAAAGTTATGATAGTTCAGGAAAACTGCATCTGTAAAATAGCAAAATAGGTTCTTTGAATAAGCAAACAAGTTGTTTGTCTGAGCACACAGGTTTCGTCTTCGTCAAGCGTCTTTGTGAGCACACAGGTTTCGTCTTCGTCAAGCGTCTTTAGCAAACTGCCAAATCTAGCTTTTTCGTCAAGCGTCTCTTATTATTTTGCTATTTTTAGCAAAACGACCAATCTAGCTTTTTCATCAAGCGTCTATCAATGAATCTTGCATCCCACGTCTCTCTATTTTGAGGACTCTTTTCTTATTGACGTCTCTTATCTCTTGCGGTCGTCCTTGTCTATGGTGTGCAGATTTTGTGATTTTATCTTATACATCTTCTCGCACAGCAGATAGATATGGCTATGACTGTTCTTGTCAATGGTTTTCCTTCAGGCCAACGTTCTATTCCTTCTTTTCAAGGCCAAGGGTTCCCCGGTTGGAAAGCAAAGATGTTGTTAATTCTTGAAGGCGATGAGCTCTCAGATGTTGTTATTGGCGATTCTCTATGTCCGTCTCAGCCTACTATTCCGGATTCCGACAACGTTCTTATCACAGAAGGCCCTGTTTTTGATGCATGGTGTCTTGCTTATATGGATTGGTAGAGGCGTGATAAAGCAGCTCGTCGGTACATTCTTTTTGCTCTTAGTGATTCTCTCATGCTTGATGTGTATGACTTTCCTACTTCCCATGACGTATGGGAGTATCTTATAGCAAATTTTCAAAAAAAGTCTACAGAAACACTTTATTTGAGAGGTTTGCTTTCAAAGTTACAGTATGAAGTTGGTACTACTACGACGGGGCATATTGATTCTTTCAAATCTATTATTAATCAACTTGCTGCTCTGGGTGATCCTGTTCCACGAAAGCAACTTATTACAATTCTTCTTGATATGATAAAGGATCCGTCTTATGACAACATTGTTACCATTCTTTCTAACAATGACGGTCTTGATTTTGACCAAACTTGCATATCTTTGATTGAGTATTCTCAATGTCAACAATAACGTAGCGTTGGTCATGATGCAGCTATGTTTTCACAACAAGAGGAGCCTGAGTCACAACGGTTGGAACGGGCCTTTTATGTGCGAAGGCGTCCTTTTCAACGAGGCAACCCCGCAGAGGTGGTCGTGGTGGTGGTAGTTTCTCTCGTCTCAAATTTCCTAACAAGCATTGTTCTTACTGCAATAGGAATGGTCATACTGAAGATGACTGTTGGGCACGTCAATATGATGAAGAACACAACATTACCACAAAACAACCACGTTTATCTAGAGATTCTTCTTCTTGTGATTATTGTGGAAAATCTGATCATCCCTCTTCCATGTGCTTTAAGCGTCGATTTGATGTAGATCAAAATCGAGCATATGCAGCCGAGCATCATGATAATGTTGTGCCTGAAACAAGTTGTGTTTTGTGTTCAGTTCCCCCAGACAGAATACTTCATGTACGTGATGGTTCACTTTTCATTATTGATTCTGGTGCTACAGGAAATTCGACATATGAATCTAAGTGGCTACATAACTATCATTCTTCACCTGTTAAGTGTGTTGTTTATCTTGCTGATGATACAACTTGCCAAGTCAAGGGCATTGGAGATTTATATCTTGGCACCTTATCTTCTTCAACTCGAGTTTTACGAGGGGTTTTACATGTCCCAAAACTTCAACATAATCTTCTTTCAGTTGTTGCAAGACTTGTTGATCTTGGTTTGAATGTTGGATTCGACCACACCAAATTCTGCATTGAGAAAGATGGACAGATTATTGCAACTGCTTCTCGTAATGGAAATTTGTTTGAGCTCTCTCTTAATGATGCTGTAGCAAATGTTGTCACTGCTCCAGGTGATCATGATTGCAAGATATGGCATCATCGCTTTGTTCCTGTTGATTTCTCAAAGCTTCTTGATCTTCATCTCATCAAGGTCTTGTACGTGGCATGGATCTTAAAGCTCATCCTCATATGGGAATCTGTGAGTTTTGTGCTCTTGGCAAACACAATCGTAAACACTTTCCTCTCTCGAATTCAATTCATTCTCATGATTTGTTGGATCTTGTTCATACTAACATTTGTGGACCTTTGCCTCCATCGAGAACACAACATCATTATTTCATTACATTTATTGATGATTACTCACGGTATATAGTTCTTTCTTGCTTCGACAAAAATCTGAGGCGTTATCTGTTTTTAAGCAATTTCACAAGGCTGCCGAACTGGTCGTCACCTCAAGAAACTTCAAACTGGTCGTCACCTCAAGAAACTTCGCAAACAACGATAATGGTGGAGAATATGTGTCTCGTGAGTTTGAGAGTTATTGTATGGACCATGGTATTCATCATGAACATACTATTCCATATTCACCTCAACAGAACGGTGTTGCTGAACGTAAGAATCGCACTATTATCAATGCTATATGATGTATGCTGATTCATTCTGGGTTATCTCATATTTTCTGGAGTGAAGCTCTCTTGACAGTAGTCTTTGTTTAGAATCATCTTCCTACTGCTCCTTCTGGTAAGATACCCATCATAGCATGGACAGGTGAAATTCCTTCTGTATCTCATTTTCGAACCTTTGGATATATTGCTTATATTCATGTTCCTAAAGAAACACGAGCAAAGCTTGATGCTCTTAGGCTTAAAGTTATTTTTATTGGGTATTCTAACACTTCCAAAGGCTACAAATTCTATGACCCGTCCTCCAAGAAAGTGCTTGTGAATCGTGATGCTATTTTCAATGAACAGCTTATGGGCGGTACATGGTCCATGGATGATTCTGATGATACTAAATCTTTGCTTCAAGCTTTTCCATTCTTGTGTGTGATGATGAATCTTCTTCTATAGAGCAACTTTCCTCTTCACAACCATCTAAAGAGCAACTTTCCACTTCACAACCATTGATTCCGAATGCTGTCATTGATGATGTTGACATTTTTATTGATCTGCCTATTGATTTTGAGCATGGTTCTTGTCATGTTTATGATAAAGATTTTGAGGCTAATGTTTTCTCTACTTCTAAAGATCCTGCCACGTATAGTGATGCTATATGTTCTCCACAAAAGGATCAATGGCAAGAGGCTATGGAAGCAGAGTACGATTCTCTTATCTATAAAGGTACATGGATACTCACTGAGCTACCTCGTGGCCATACTGCCATTAAGTGTAAGTGGGTATATAAGACAAAATTTAAGGCAGATGGATCCTTTGACAAATTCAAGGCACGTTTAGTTGCCAAAGGTTATTCTCAAGTTGCTGGCGTTGATTATCATGAAACCTTTTCACCAGTTGTTCGCATTACTAGTATTTGGGTTTTATTGGCATTTGCTGTTCAATTTGACTTAGAAATTCATCAAATGGACGTGCGCACAACTTTCTTGAATGGAGATTTGAATAAAGAAATTTACATGGAATAGCCAGAAGGATTTGTTATTGTAGGTAAGGAAGATCTTGTTGCTCGTCTTCATAGGGCTTTATATGGTCTTAAACAAGCTTCACGGGCCTGGTACATCAAGTTTGATCTTTTTCTTACCTCCCATGGCTTTCTCTCTTGCTCTTCTGATCCCAACTTATTTACCAAACACCAAAATGGTAGTTTTGTAATCCTTGCCCTTTATGTGGATGATACAATCCTTGTTTCCCAATGATTTGGGATTTCTACACCAAAGTAAGCAGTTGTTATCTTCGGCATTTGATATGGTGGATCTTGGAGAGCTTCACTCGTGTCTTGGCATTCAGATTCAAAGGGATCGCATCAAAGGTATTTTATTACTTCGACAGTCAAAGTTTATTGAAGATACTATTAAGAAGTTTGGTTTGGAATCTGCACATTCAGCAACTACTCCTTGTCTTGCGAGTTCCATGAAAAACACTTCTGATGGTGGTGGCCAGCTTGTTACAAATCAACCATATGCTAATTTGGTTGGATATCTTCAAGTTGTTGGTTTGAACACTCGTCCTGACATTTTGTTTATTGCTAACTATCTCGGGCAACACCTTGCATGTCCTTCTCTTAAGCATTGGTCTTCAGCAAAGCGCGTGTTGAAATACTTGAAAGGCACTGCAGATTATGGTTTGGTTTATCGACAATTCACATCCGACTCCATTCCATCTCTTTCTCTTTTAGGTTACACAGATATGCAGATTGGGCCAGCTCACATTTATCTATGCGATCTACTAGTGGCAATTGTTTCTTCATTAATGGTTGTCTTATTTCTTGGACCAGCAAGAAACAACGTTGTGTTGTAGTTTCTACAACCGAATCTGAATATGTTGCGGCATCACTTGCAGCTCGTGAACTCATTTGGCTTCGACAAGTGTTGACAGATATTGGCCATTCTCCTCTTTCTAGTACACCCTTGCGGTGTGATAATCAGAGTGCTATTAGTCTTGCAAAAGACTATGTCCAACATAACAAGTCAAAACATATTGCTGTGCATTACCATTATGTTCGATACGAAGTACGCAAAGGCACTATCATGATTGAACATTGTCCAAGTGACCAGATGATTGAACATTGTCCAAGTGACCAGATGATTGCAGATATTCTTACCAAAGATCTCAATGAGTCACGCTTCATTCTCTTGCGTTCTGAGCTTGGAGTTGCCTCGGGCTCACTCTTTCTAGATTAGGCTCTTTACTCGTATGGTAGCTTTGTACATATATCGTTGTAATCTTCTAGACACCGTGCACTTTGCACATTTCACAATTGCACACTATGACCTCTTGGTCCTTTTGTATATTTGTACATAGATGCACAATGCACTTTCACATCATTACTTCTGGTTCATATTTTCACATTTGTATAGGGGCTTGGGTTTTTCCCTTGTACTCCCCAAGGGTTTTTTCATCCATAGCTAGAGACCCTTGTTTGAGTGGGGGTGTTGGAGCTCTATATATGGCTCACTCTACCTAACTTGGTCTCACCTATATATATGTATCTTGTCCTCAATATGAATCAGTCTTTGGGAGTGTACATGATGTGTCTCTTGTCTCGTCTCTTTCTCTCTACATTTCAACATTATCCTCCTGGATCAAATGGATAGAAACCCATGTCAATGGCATAACCCGCTCTAACTCCATCTGGGTCAAATGGATAGCCGAAGTGTAGACCATCTAGCCATGGAACAAATGTGTGACCATGCGGGGATCGAGAAGGAAGTATCAAGATCCTTGTCCAAAGTGAAATGACCACTAGAAATATCATCAAATCCATGGTCCAAATAACTACTTAGGTGAGAATTTGGATGTGATGTATGTAAATCCACATAATTCACCATATAATCAGATACCATGCATCGCAAATGACATATATTGCATCCAAAAGTAAATTTCCCAGATCGAAAGAGAACAAGATCGTGGTTGACATTCGTATAAGCCAAAAGAACATATCTTAAGGTCAGCATCATGCGAGGGTAAGAGTGAACCAATGTTGGCATTTCATGTAGCATCACTCAAAATGTCAAAAAGATAATCCACTACATCAATAGGTATATGGGCATGATCCAAACCATGCACTGCCTCCTCATGTGTGAAACCCTATATGCGTGTATGATGATCTAAGACATGAATATAATCATCATCATCATCATAATAATAACTGAAAAATGAAGAGGTATCCTCACATGAAAGATAACTGGTATCATCTCCTAAATCATCATCTATGGCATCCAAGGCATCCAAGGTCATCCTCATAAACATGGTATATCTCCAGTCGATAATGCCCCTATGTGACCTATATTCCATGATAAATCTATCTCCAATAATATAGGATCTAAGGAGATTCTAAATCAAATGCAAATCTCTCAAGATCTATACCATATGATCTACTATGGATATGATCATCATCCATCAAATCACTGACCATGTCATCCTCACAATCTCTAGAATCACAATCATGATCATGATCTATATCCATCAATGGAGTCCATATATAACCTATATCCAAAAATAGGTCAATCTCTCTAGTCCACTAGATCTAGGAAAATACCCAAATCAAATGCAAAGCTCTCTAGATCCATATACATAATCCTCTCTCTCCTACCAAGCCTCAGCTCAACAAAATCATCGTTATGCTCATGTGCAATGCCTGACTTCCCAAGTATATGCACTAAACCAAAGTAAATGCTATGAGGTATGCTATGAGAGCTATGAGAACTACCAGTAGAGATAGAATAATAGATATCGCCCTAAATAGAAGATCTAAAAGAGTACCCCTTCTCATCTAGCACTAGAAACTCAAGTCTATGCTCCTCGTGCACTATCATATTCTCATCAACATGTGAAGTATCATCATCCCAAATTTCACACACTATAATGGATGCATCACTAGTCAGAGTCGATCCCCATGATAGTCTAGTGTATCACTATCTCCTTATGCATCACTCTGATCCGCTAGAACATAGGCATATCATCAATCACAATCCTCGCTACCATCCCTCCCATCAAGATCATGCCCACATGATTTAACTCACACACATTACTCTCACTATCACACTACCACAGAATGAGGGTCTAGCAATACAAATAGCAATGTTTTTATAACTATAAGGGTAGGTAGATGTCGGGCTATTTTCATTGCTAGAAACACTATTATTTTTGTTGCAATGGGTTCGCTGTTCAGCAACAAAATATCGCTGTTGAGTAGTGATATTTTGCTGCTATTTTGTTGCATAACAAAAAAAGAGCTGGGGAAGACTGGGGAGTCTGCACAAGACTCTCCAGTCTGCCCCAGCTCTTCTTTTTAATTAAAATAGAGTAACAGTTTCAGTTTTTTGACACAAACACAAACATGAGAAACACAGACTGTGGAGAATGCAATTGCACCCAAAAAGTTATTATATTTCACAAAGTGTTAGGCCTTTGGCCATATATACATAAAGTGTTTACAATGAAGAGGTATCTAATTGGAATCCTCATCGGATTTTGAGTGATCATCATCATCATCTTCCTCATCCTCTTCACTTGCTTAGTGAGCTTCATGCTCATAATCAAGATCCTCCTCTTTATCTTCCCCTTCATCCTACATACATGCCATCAAGCGCAAGGTGAGCAAGGGCATTAAAATACAATTAGACGTAGAAATGAGAATGGTTTAGGCTCACTTAACTCATCTGCTTGAGTCCCCAAAATGGACTCATCCAAACGTTTGCCTCGCGTACGCATCCATGCCCACAATTGTTGATGGGGGCTCTGTACCCATAGTCATACTCCTCCTTTGTTGTGTCACGCCCAACAACCTCCCTCTACAAAAAAAGAAAGAAAATATATAATTATTTAAAGAAAATAATATAGTACAAAATGAAATGAAAGAGGAGGAGAAATAATTACTTACAAAACAAGAAATAAAGGAATATTTTTCGTATGCTGAAGTCTGAAGCCCCTTGCTCCCGTAGTCAGGAAGCACTCACGCCACCACTTATTGTTGAAAAGCACCTGGGTGCTTTCTCACAAAGCTGCGCGTGTGCCTCCATGCCTCGCGGCCATGAAAATGCTAGGATTCTCCAATTTATTCTTTGCTGCTCTCTTGATATGTGCTCTCCTATTAGAGAGCAAAAGCTTGATTCACCTCTTCATCCACTCCTTGAAGAAGCAAAGACCCACATGTGGAACAGGGAACTCTGACTTAAGCACATCGATAATGTATTGCCTTGAAATTTCATCTTGTGCTTTCCAATTTTTGAAGTAGTTCATGAACTTCAAGTTTGCAAGTACATGCATGCGGTTCATGACTTGCTTTCCTTGTGCATCCATCATGAGGGCACCATCCACATCCACATTGTATGGTAGGGTGCGTGGATCGAATGGTTGAGTAGGTCGCTCATAATGTGTAGATGAAGAGCCCCCCTATTCGGGAAATGCATTGGGAGACCTAATGTTGCTTTTGCCAAAGAAAAAGCAGCATGCTCCCCCTTGCTAGTACATCTACTACCCCCCCAACTCCATACTACGTCATCGCCGTGGTGAAGATGGACGTGAGGGAGAGGGATTGGGTCTAATCAAGGAAGGTGGTGTAGGCTCATCACAACCATATTGTGATGGGCTTGCACCACTCGGCCCCACACCTATCAAAGGCATGATCTGCCTTGACTAGCCAAGTGGGGTAGATTTCCCCCACCGTGTCGACTGGCTAGGTGGGATAGTCTACCCCCATGGCGTCGACTGGCCCGATTGTAAGCCGCTTGCATGTAAGATCAAAATATAAGACTTATATAATGCATGAAAGATTAACTTTGTGTGTGTGAAAAGGTTTGATGAAACCATACCTCTGTAAGAGTAATCTGACACCAAGCTTGCTGCCCATATTGTTCATTTTATAATAGATAGCATATTTGCCACATCAAGGTCTTGTGACGGGTCGATGGACATTTCTTCTATAAATTGTTGAGATGTCAAGCTCAACATGAGCTGACACTCACTAGGCGCCTGCATGACCGTTCGACATTTATATCACTGGTGGGTTTGGTAGCTAGCATCGACATATCTTCGCTAGAGATTCTATAGCTAGACTACATCGACTAGTCCACATATACCCACTCCTCTTAGCGTGTTCACATTATGAACCGTTTGTATATACTTTATTATGTGTGTTAGTAATTTTATCTTCTTTGTAGATCTCTTTTGTTATGTGAGGAAGATGAAGAATTTTCAGCCTCTCACCTTGTGTGCTCTCTTCTAGGTTTGTATGAGTATGTATGTGCTTTTTGCAAGAGCTCAATCTTCTTTGTAGATATCTTTTGTTATGTGAGGAAGATGAAGAATTTTCAGCCTCTCACCTTGTGTGCTCTCTTCTAGGGTTTGTATGAGTATGTATGTGCTTTTTGCAAGAGCTCAATCTCTCTTCCCCCCTACATCTTTTCATGGTATCAAAGCCTGGTTCATTCTAAGGGATGAGGGGCAAGCAAGAGAAGAATAGGAAGCAGTACGAGGGAGTAAGAGCTTCATTTCCTCTTCCCCCTTTGTGTTGGCTACTACACTCTTGTTAGGAGCTCTTCAGGGAGACACTGGCAAACGAAATCTGATTGAGGAGCTTTCTTCGCAGTAGGAGAAAATCTACAAGGAAACTACATTATCCATTGGTTGAAGTTTGTAGGCCAAAAACGTATTTCAAGCATGTCTGGACCTCCATTTTTCAGTTCGCAGGCATTCACCAGCACTGCGAGTAAGTTTCGATTGTGCAGAACTCTATTTTTGGAACTGAAGGAAGGGAGATTGGTTGTGCAGACACTGTGTGTGCTACAAAGAGCTCTTAAAGTTGGCATTGGGTGTATGTATGTAAATTAAGGTCACTAGTGATAATTTGGGTGTAGTATAGTACCACTGCAGAGAATACAAAAGTTTGTGCAAGTTAAGCAAGAGTGCTGTTCTTGCTGATAAATTTGTGTTGCAGAAAAGATGTCAAATGATGAAATAAACCAGATTTTTGCAGAGAAGCTTGACAAAAACAACTTCCATGCTTGGAGGTTCAAATTGACAAATTTCCTAATGGAAAAAAGTTATTTTGGAACTACATTGAATGTGAACATGAGGAGGCACCGGATATACCGGAGATTAATCCAACTGCTGTAGGTATAAAAGAGTTCAAGGATTGGAATCAAGGAGTAAGGAAAGTCATGTATTGGCTTTCTATCAGCATATAGGACACTATGATTGGCCATATATAGGATGCCAAGTCACCTAAGGAGGCTTGCGACACCTTGGTGAAGCTGTATGAAACCAACACCAAGGCACGAAAAATTCAGTTAAAGAATGAGCTTCATACTATAGGATGTATTGCATATGTGCATGTGCCAGATCAGTTACGTACCAAACTGGATCCAAAAGTAGAAAATTGTGTGTTTATTGGGTATTTCCTTAAGAAAAAGGGATATTATAATCTTGCTACACATGAATTGAGGGTAAGCATGGATGTTGTATTTGATGAGATGAGTAGCTGGTATGCTGCTGAAAAGGATGATGTTGGGGCTGATGTAGGTGGAAATGTGGTTGCTCAAGATGCAAGTCAATAATCAGAGTGTCATTGAGTGGACTAGGAGAGTTCTCATTGAGCGGTTCTATTGATATACCATTGAGTGGACTAGGAGAGTTCTCATTGAGCGGTTCTATTGATATACCATGGAGTGGCAAGCTGTGTCATAATACCAAACTAAAAAATGTAGTTGGTACATCACATAAAGGTAAAGGTAAAGAGAAAGTGGTTGAGCCCCTTGGTATGCCTGACATTTTTGCAGGGCATTCTCTTGTTTTGATGGAGATTCTAGTGGCTCAGAGATGAGCCTTGATGAGGAGCTAACACCATATTAGTGAATTTGGGAATTTCCCAATTCCCATTTTTGAATACTTAAAAAAGGAGACATGGATAACATGTTTGTAAGTTTCTCAAAACCCTATCATATGACCTAATCGTTGGAAAGCGCTTGAAATGGAATCTAAAGAGCTATAAAGCGCTCATTTTGGATTAGTGGTGTTCAAGTTATGGTTAATCCAAACTTTTGACCACGTGTCCCAAACTTGTGGGAAATTCCCATATTCCCCAATATAGTGTTAGCTTCGGATTCCAGCAATGAGGACACCTAGTGTGAAGAAGGATATGGAGGCCATGAATGCAAAGTTATGAAGATCTGGAAGAGTCAAAAATCCTGTGTAGAGTCAAAAATCCTGTGTAAAGTTATGAAGATCTGGAAGAGTCAAAAATCCTATGTAGAGTTTGACTTATGATTATTATGTGGCACATCACTATGCATATAATATAGCAAAAGTTGTGCAGGTTGTAGAACCCACATGTTTTGATGAGGCTATTGGAAATGTGTGTTGGGATAAAGATATGGATGAGGATATGGATGCATTGTATGGAATTGAGACTTGGGATTTGGTGCCATTGCCTGAAGGCAATAGCTTTCTTGCCTGAAGGCAAGAAAGCTATTGGCTGTAAGTGGGTGTATAAGGTGAAACATAACAGTGATGGTAGCATAAGCAAGTACAAGGCTAGATTGTTAGCCAAAGGATGTGCGTAGACACATGGGATTGATTATGAGGAGACATTTTTCCCAGTTGTAATTGCGGGTGGATGTAGCTAAAGGCTAGTTTTTACATTAGATGGATGTCAAAAATGTGTTCTTTCATGGTGGTGACTTGTAAGAAGAGGTTGTACATTCAGATGTATGGGGTCCTGCAAAGATTATGTCTATGGGTGGTTGTTGTTGCAGGTAATACGTAGCACTCATTGATGACCACACGAGGAAAGTGTGGGTGTACTTCATGAAGGAGAAGAGTGAAGTGTTCTCTAATTTTTAAAATTTCAAAGTTATTGTGGCTGAAAAACGGACAAGAAAGCATGTGAAGTGCCTAAGGTTAGATGGAGGGGGAGAATACTTCTCCAATGAGTTCTCTGAAGATTTGTGAAAGAATTGCATTCACAGAAAATTTACATGTAGATACACTCTACAACAAAATATAGTTGCTATAAGTGAAAAAATAGGCATATTGTAGAGATAGCACGAGCATTAATGGTTGAGAATAATCATAGCTATTGGGCTGAGGCTTCATAGCTATTGGGCTGAGGCTGTGTCTACAATAGTTTTTGTCATGAACAAGACTCCTACTGTCTGCAGCCATACATGATGTAACGCCAGAGGAGAAGTTTAGCAAGAAACCTGATTTGTCTCACTTGAAAGTTTTTGGATGTATTGCATATGTGCATGTGCCAGATGAGTTACGTACCAAGCTGGATCCAAAAGTAGAAGATTGTGTGTCTATTGGGTATTCCCTTGAGAAAAAGGGATATAGATGTTATAATCCTGCTACACATGAATTGAGGGTAAGCAATGGATGTTGTATTTGATGAGATAAGTAGCTGGTATGCTACTGAAAAGGATGATGTTGGGGCTGATGTAAGTGGAAATGTGGCAGGCTGCATCATAATACCAATCCAAAAAATGCAGTTGGTACATCAAATAAAGGTAAAGAGAAAGTGGTTGAGCCCCTTGGTATGCCTGACATTTTTGCAGGGCATTGTCTTGTTGATGGAGATTCTAGTGGCTCGGAGATGAGCCTTGATGAGGAGCTTTAGATTCCAGCAATAAGGACACCTAGTGTGAAGAAGGATATGGAAGCCATGAATGCAAAGTTATGAAGATCTGGAAGAGTCAAAAATCCTGTGCAGAGTTTGACTTATGATTATTATGTGGGACATCACTATGCATATATGGAAAAAGTTATGCAGGTTGTAGAACCCACATGTTTTGATGAGGCTATTAGAAATGTGTGTTGGGAGAAAGCTATGGATGAGGATATGGATGCATTGTATGGAAATGAGACTTGGGATTTGGTGCCATTGCCTGAAGGCAAGGAAGTTATTGGCTATAAGTGGGTGTATAAGGTGAAACATAACAGTGATGGTAGCATAAGCAAGTACAAGGCTAGATTGCTAGCCAAAGGATCTGCGCAGACACATGGGATTGATTATGAGGAGACATTTGCCCCAGTTGTTGCAAAGATGGAAACTGTGAGAGTTGTGATTTTGCGGTGGATGTAACTAAATGCTGGTTTTTACATTAGATGGATGTCAAAAATGTGTTCTTGCATGGTGACTTGCAAGAAGAGGTGTATATGGATCAACCACTAGGTTTTGAGGATACAGGTCACCCAGAGTATGTGTGTAAGCTTCGTAAGGCCTTGTATGGGGCTGAAGCAAGCTTCACGAGCATGTCATGATGACAAGATTGCTGAGTATCTTGACACTATTGGTTTTCGTATGGCAGATGCAGCTCACTCTTTATATGTGTGCAAGAGTGATAAGGGTATTGTGATCATCACCATTTATGCAGATGATCTTATTGTTGGGCGTGACAACTTGGAAGAGATTGAGCATGTGAAAAGTATTCTCAAAAGGAAGTTTGAGATAAAGGATTTGGGAGATCTGCACTACTTTTTGGGAATTGAGGTCATTAGGTTGCATGGGAGTAAGTGAACCCCCTACTAAAATGATGTTGCTCCCTCCTTCAAGAAAATGTTTTTCTCTAAGAGTAACCTTCCCATAGACCACATAAAGGGAGCTAGTGAATATGGGGCTTTTCTGTACTTCAAGGGGAGAGTCCCCAATGACGATGATTGTAAGAAATGGTTCATATCAACATTTCAAGGGAAGTTTGACTTCGCCCCTACAATAAGTGATTTTACAAAGTCATGGTGGCCAATGAAGCCCAACGTGATGTCCTCTACTTTGCACCTCCTCCTACCGTGGTGGCATGGTGCATGTCATACCCTAGTTCCCCTCCTTTGACTATGAGCAAATTTTGTAAAACTAGTGCCCAGTCTGGGTGGCTGATCATAGGTTTAGGATTTGTTTATATTTTGTCTTGATGTGTTGTTGTTTATTTTCTCAGGAGCAAGGTTGCAAGGTTGTGTAAATCAAAGCAGTAAGTTGTTGTTTATTTCTTGTTGTTTTAATCTTTATTTGTTGCTTTCAATCTTCTTTTGCAGAGTATTGATTTAAAGTGGTATAAAATACCACAGTAATGATCATAGGTTTAGGGTTTGTTTATGTTTTCTCTTGATATGTTGCTGTTTATTTTCACAGGAGCAACAAGGTTGTGAGCAGTAAGTTGCTGTTTATTTCTTATTGTTTTTATCTTTATTTGTTGATTACAATCTTCTCTACATAGTAATGATTTCAAGTGGCATAAAATACAACAGTAATGATTTCAAGTGGCATAAAATACAACAGTAATGATCATAGGTTTAGGGTTTGTGTATGTTTTTTCTTGATGTGAGTAATGATCATAGGTTTAGGATTTATTAATGTTTTGTCTTGATGTGTTTATGTTTATTTCATAGGAGCAACAAGGTTGTGTAAATCAAAGCAGTAAGTTACTATTTATTTCTTATTGTTTTAATCTTTATTTGTTGCTTTTTACAATATAACATATATACTTATTAATAATATAGTGTAGCTTTATTAATTTAGATGTCTTCAAGGGAAAGGAATATCAGTAATATTCACATAGTGGAGGTGTTTAACAAGAGAGATGATGAAGGTAACTGGATCTCTGATCAGTACAGTAAGTTAAATTGGATTTTAATGTGACTAAGTACTCGTGGCGATTTCAAGGTCAAGCTCAAAGATGTCACAGACCCCAACAAGCAATGGAAAGGTAGAATTATAGAGTTCAGGAGATGCACAAATGGTATGAGTATAATAATAGAGGCTTTCATTCAACATGTTTATATGCACAAAGAGATTCGAGTGCATCATGATAACTTCAATGAAAGACATAAGCCTAACAGTAAGTTTATATCTCTGTGCTTTGCATTCTTGTGCTTTGAGTCCATGGTTATTAGATAGAGTTTAAATACAAGCATGTTTGTTGCTTATAGCTTTATATCCATCCACTCTACCTGACTGGCATAATGTAGAATGTTTTAGTGGAATGCTAAATGTTTTACATGCAGAGATAGGTGCCTTGATCTATGACAATAAGAGTATGACAATAAGAGTATGACAATAAGAGTGCAAGTGAATTGGCATCTCAGAATGTGTACTTTTATGATTCAGTGTATGATGTGGAGAGACATTGTTTGGAGTATATTCCGTGGATGTGAATGGATGTGAATGAGATGTGAATGAGATGTGAATGGATGTGAATGAGATGTGATAAGATGTGAGTGGATGCGATGAGATGTGATAAGATGTGAGTGGATGCGATGAGATGTGGATGGGATGTGATGTGATGTAAATGGATGTGGATGTGGACGTGGATGTGAAGAGATGTGGATGTAAATGGATGTGGATGTGAAGAGATGTGGATGGGATGTGATGTGATGTAAATGGATGTGGCTGTGAATGTGATGAGATAAGATTGAGATGTGATGATATGTGAAAGGATGTGATGTGATGTAAATGGATGAGAATGAGATGTGGACATGATGTAATGTGGATGGAATGTATATGATGTGATGTGGATGTAATGAATGTTTTGGATGTGAATGGATGTGATGAGATGTGAATGGATGTGAATGTGACGTGACGTAAATAGATGTGAATGGATGAGATGTGATGTGATGTGAATCGGGATAGATGTGAATGGATGAGATGTGATGTGAATGGATGTGATGTGATGTTGATATGAGAATGGATGAGATGTGATGAGGATAGACATGGATAGATGTGATGAGATGTAAAATGATGTGATTGGATGAGAATGGATGAAGACGATGAGAATACATATGACTGGATGTGGAATAAACAATGTGAATTGATGTAGAAGAATATGGAATAACGAGTAATGATGTGGAACAATGTGAAAAGATGAGAGTTCGCTCTAGAAACTATATTTATGACCTGTTTTTAAATGATTGTTTTATGTCAAGAACGATGGGGAAGCATTTTGACCTTCGTGTGAATGGGGTCGTGGAGACCTAAGTGTGATAATGTGAGATCCCAACTTCCCCCTCTGCGCACCGGCGGGGCGGCGGATTCCCGGATGGTAGTAGCGGAAGTAGCTTCCTCTTATGTGGGGCAGGGTTTCTCACTCCGGGCCTCGCCCTCGAATGTCCAGGCACGAGACTAAGCTGGTGGTCATTCCGAAAACCGAAACCGAGAAAATTTCCCATGCCCAGAAAATGGGGACGATTCCACCATTTATTTTCTTAATGAATTTTTCTAACGAGGTCAAGATACTGAACTAACTGAATAAACCAGATAGAAGGGAAACTATTACAGACTTAACTTGAAGGGATTAAAGCTTTTTTCCTAATTGAATTAGGCACAGTCGTTGATCTATTTATTATAGAAGTCTTCAGGCTTTTATTTAACTACTCGAGTTCTAAGCGTACTCCTATTAATCAATTTTATTATTAAAACTCTACTTATTCCAGCCCATGGGTTAGCTACCGCCCAACCACTGGAATTAGTAGAACCAGACAAGTACTCACCCACCCATAATTGAATGCATTTCTTAACTTTTACTTTAGAATACAGATACGCACACACTCCTCTTTAAACTTTAACTTTTAAAAACAATCCATTGATAAACAATTATTTGGTTACAGATGTCATAACTCAAAATTTCCATTCAATCCTTGTTTCTCACAAAACAGTATCACTCTGGACTCTCTATTGAGATCAGTAGGCCAGCAACAAGATCCAGTAAACAGATTACAATAATTTTCTCATCATCATACATATATATATCTTCCACGACATACGCATGGGTGTCCTAAGCACTGCGAGCCCGTGCATCACCTGGTCACACAGAACCCTCCAGGATCCTCCTTGGGTGTCCTGGCACTTCACTCAAGGACCACTGCGTCGGCTCTCGCCCATCGTACCGGAAGCACACCATTTTTCACCATACCCAGGTTGGTCAAGACCTAGGCAGGTTTTTTCCGTGTGAGCCGTCCTTTGAACACTCGCCGCCACAGCTGTTGCAACCGAACTTCCCTTAGAAAAACACATATACCAAATGCTCCCTCCAGCATTCTGGCGTTTGATAGTCCTTTAAGAAAACAGAGTTTTTATGCAAGTTTTCAGTTTTGATTTTCTTTTGAATACAATGGGTATATCTTAAATCCGTATCCCAATACTTCTAGATCACAGGTCTAAAATTCCAACAGAATTTCCTGAATTCTGTAACCTTGATCCTCAGATCAGAATCAAGGGTCTTAACTTGATTTCAGATTCGGTGGGTGATTTGAGTGAAATTTTCCTGAACTGGTCACATTGTCTTTTCTTGAAACTGACGAAGGAGATTAAGTCTTGGTCATAGTCTGATTCAGGGTTTGAGTCTGGAAAGGTTCTCCCTGAACTAACTTTCTTGAAGGGTAATATTTCAATTACTACTTTACTGAATTTTATTCATTGAGTATTTTGCTTAACTCAATTTAAAACTAATCATGAATTCCTATGAGGAATAAATTAATAATTTAGGAGCTAAATTCCCTTGGAGATAAGTTATGTCAATGGATTGAGATGTGGCAACACCCACACACCATAGCTTGTGGTTTTGTTGGGGGTACTTGTAAAGTTAATTGGGGTCTAGAAGTATTAGAGTGGGACCTTATATGCATGTTCGGCATTGTGAAGCCTCATGACCCATAGCATCCCATAAAGAGTGTAATTTCCATTATATCGCGCTTGTGCCAATGGTGCACGACTGCTCACTTGTTGTATGCCCTTGTTGGCAAATTCATCACCATTGTAGCTCCCTCCTTTGATACATATGTATGTTCTCAGGAGATTTCTTGGCTTTCATTCCCTCTTGGAGTGTTTTTATGAAATCTGTAAGGTTTATCTCCACTAAAGTGTTACGTTTAGCTATGGGTTTGTTGACAACTATAGTGCTATGCCTAGTAGCTTTGGAAGCAATAGATTTGGAATCAAAAGCTCATACCTCTTTGATCATGAGGTTATCTTCGAGTTGGATGGCATTAGCTGTTGTTATTGTAACTTTATCCCATGTGGTGATTCCTCTAATGACCAAGCCATTATAGATCTCCTCATGTTGTAACATACCCATCTTTCACTAATAAAGAAATGTCTATGTAATAGATAAATTTATGAGTTTTTATGGTATAAAAATCAATGATTTTATTAAATGAGTAATTTCTACTTAGAATCTTCAAATTCTGAGCCCAAATTTAGAATTTGCGTCCGATTTTACCCTAATATAGGATTTTACAACATCCAAAACGGACATCGGATCAAGCTTATATGCAAATTTCAGTCATTTTTAGTTAAAAAGTGACGACCTTTAAACCTTAATAAATGCACGACTGAGCATCCGGTTGATGAACGGTCTGCACCCCAATGACCAAGAGAACATCCTAGATAGAAAACATTTTCGCCCCCCCGGGGCGGTCCGACATGCAAATCGAGGCCGACGCCCCAAATTTGGTGACCCCGCCCCAAAATTTAGACCGTACACACTTATCAAGGTGCCTGTACGATGGCCGCACAAGAACCAAAGGATGGCCGCCCACTGTGTGGTCCACACGTACCGCTATGTGGACACCCATGCTGCCCCTGACCAAATAAGGTACATGCGTACTACTCCTTTCTCTGTTAACCGTCGTACCTTTCCGCCAGAGCCATGTAAGCCATTGATCTACAGCCTTTGCTGGTACACTGTCCTTTCATCCTTGCTTTGCACATAGCCCATACCCGTACCCCACAGTTATATAAACCCTCTCGGGGTGCTCCATGGGCAACACGCATTTCTGTGTAGCTCATGCTCTGTTGTGCCGCCGTCCATACCGTCGTCTGTCCCAGTGCAGTGTACTTGCTGTAGTACAGCCCCCCCTTGCATCCACCCCTTCATTTGCCACTTTTCAGATAAGGCAATTTTCCTCTATCCCCCTCTTGCTACTACTAGGAGGCAGTGTCCTTAACTCTTCTCCCTCCTCAACCCCCCCCACCGTGTGAAGAGACTTACAGCAGCCCTTCTCCCCTTCAACAAAACGTTTTTGTGTTAAGGACATCTCACAATATTCCCCCATTTGTGTGTTTAGTAAGAGGTTTTAGCTTTAAGAGAGGGTTGATGCGCTGTGGAGCGTTTCGACCGCGATAGCGAGCCCTACGAGACGACATCCAAGATGGCCCCTTCCTGGAAATGTCAGAATATTGCCTCGGGAGAAGCGCGCAACAACGAGATTAGAGAAGATGCTCCCAATGCGCCAACCATTAGGGGAAGGTTGAGGTCTATAGGGGCCCTTTAAGCTGCCATATTACGATTTTAATGACTTTTTGTTAAAATGTTAAGTTTCTTTGACTTTATATACCTTCTTATTCTTCAAATGGCTAGAAGTTTGAATTTCAAAGTTTCTCGCCAAAATTGAATTTAAAATTGAGTGGGCAAACCCATATCATGTGACATATCTATGGAAAGAGCTCAGCGGAGTAGATTTTGGATCTCTAATCTCCGACAAATTTTGAGCTCATATGTAGAAGAAGTTATGGATGCCCGAAATTTCAAAAACTTCCCCCCCTCCACTTTTTGGGAATGAAAAGTACAAAAAGGTATCTTCTAGAGAATCTTTTGACCACCTTTAATCACCCAACATTTTTGTATACATGGCATCACATGATTGGCCCTTTTTCTTAATAACCTTTTAATCACATGGCATCTTAAAGGTCCCCTATAGACCTCAACCTTCCCCTAATGCCTCCCTTTACAAGCTCCTTAAGGAAATGGTGGCCAGATTAGCTTGGTTATCTTTTAAAGAAGAGTTTTTTTTATATTAGTGTTATAAATGTGTATCTTTTCCTTTTAAAATAATGACATAAAATTGTATGAAGTTACAAATTGAGTGATGTTGTATTCAATGAATCGTATTGAAATTGTTATCTTTAAAGAGTGCAAGTTTTATCGAGCCTCGACGCTAACTCCGTTCCGTGCTTGTGTAGCCGGGCGGCGTCGTTAGCAAAGCCCAGGAATGGCCCAAGGTATCCCTCATACCATTGGGAGAATAAGGTTTGCCGATTGAGGTGAGAGATTATGATGTTATCTAGTTTTGAGGGCCCTAGCTAGTGCGGTGAATAAGCCCACCCTAGTGTGCAGACATCCCTCTGAGGGGCAGGAGGATCGAGCGATGGAGCCTGAGAGGACGACAGGCCGCGGCTTGAGTCCTCGCCAATGGCAGCGACGGCCGACGATGAGGTGTATGGTCCTGTAGGGTTTTGCCTAGCATGTAGAGGCTGGAAGGCCGAATTCTAGATCATTGGCAGTATAAAGGAAAAGAATAAGAGAGCCAGTTTGGCCTATATGAAATTGATTCATGTATAAACTTTTTTATAAATCTTGTCTTTGGCATTATTGTACTATGGAAAAAGGCTGTTTTAACAAACCTTGAAAAGGGCCTTAATTAAGGAACATGTTTGTTTATGTCAAACAGTGTGGTAGGATTAATTAGAAAATAAATTGATGCGTGAGTAGGGTGGAAAGTGGGAGGATGGAATGCCCCTGATGGCACCATCCTACGAACGGGTGGACCCAATTAGTCGGGTAGTTTTCCAACAGATTAAGTGAAATCCCTACGCTAGATAAATAGGTTCTTGGGTGTAAGATCCCTGTTCCCACCGAGCAATGGATTCGGGGTACTGACAGCGGAAGTAGCGCTTCTCGCGCGGGACAGGGGTCCCACACTCGGGGCCTCGCCCACGGATATCCGGATAAGAGACTAATCCGTCGGTTGTTCCAAAACCGAACCCGAAAAAACTTCCTTAACCAGAAAGCACGGGCGATTCCACCAGGATAACTTTTTACTCTAACGTAGTCAAGATCATTTCTGATCGAGATGATCCAATTACATCTATAAGATACTTAGTCAGTTCAAGGAAGAAACTTGCACTTGGATCATTGGGATCAACGCTTTTTTCCCCATTCAAGAGGCACAGCCGTTGATTCCTATCCATAGAACAGTTACTGTCCGGGATTTATTTTTTTTTTCTATCGTAAAAACAAAAGTTTGAGTCTCGATTTACGGATCCATCAGTCCAGCCTAACCCCATCCGATCCCATGGGTTAGCCAACCGCCCAACCACTGTAGTGATGGGACCCAATTTGGAATTTGGTTAGGTTTTGTCCCGGGTACCAAGGAAAAGAGTTCCAAGGCCCCCTAGCCGGAATTTCATGCAAACATAAAACTAGCCACACCACTTACACACCCAATATGAAAATTGCCTTTTTCTTAGCATCAGCTAACTTTAAAACAATCCTTTAATGAAACCATAGTACCACTGATCACAATCTCCCAAATTATCCAGTTAATTCATAATTTCCCATCATTCCTTCATCAGAGTATCTATGGCATCATTGGCAACTAGAACGCTCACCACCTGTCCACACAGGGGCCGTTTCAATAGTTCCTAGCCCATAATACTCAACAATATAATCACTTATCAAGATGGACTCTCGTTGAAGATCAGCAAGATCAACCAACAGATCCATATAAAAGAGCCATGGACTCATCCGTTGAGGACCAGCAAGGTCAGTCAACCAGATCCATGCCCGGTTCCAGAAAACAACTCTTACTCCTTGTTCCAATATCTTCCTCGACGCACGCGTGGGTATCCTGGGCGACCCAGAGCCCGAGCACCGTATGGTCAGCACCCTCTAGGATCCTTCGCAGGTGACCTAGCGCTTCACTCATAGGCCGCTTCCTTGGTCCCTCATCCACCGTACCGGAAGCTCACCATTTTAATCGAACCGAGGCTGGTCAAGACCTCGGCCGACCTTGCTACGCGAGACATCCTCCATTGACTCTCCGTCAGCAGTTGCAACTTTATCAGTTAGGTCTCCACGACCTTAATCACAAGACGGTCAAAATGCTTTCCCAGCATTCTTGACATAAAACAGCCATTTACAAACAACATTTACAAACAGTTTACAAATACAATTTCTATATTAACTCTCATTTTTCCACATTATCCCTCATACAATCCACATTACTTATTCCACATTTCATTTATATGTGTACTCATCCAATCATATCATTTTCCATCTCTTCACTTCAGATTCCTTCACATCACATATCATATATTCACATCCATATCCACATCCATACATCCACATCCACATCCACATTCACATCCATACATCCACATCCCATATCCACATTCATACATACACATCCATATCCACATCCATATCCGCATTCATACATACACATCCATATCCACATCCATATCCGCATTCATACATACACATCCATATCCACATCCACATGCATACATTCATTATCACGTCCTCATTCATACATCCACATCCACATACATACATACATACATCCACATCCAAATCCACATTCCTATTCACATCTATACATCCATATCTACATGCACATTCACATCCATACATCCACATCTATATCCTCATTCACATCCATACATCCACATTCATGCATCCACATCTACATGCCTACATCCATACATACACATCCACATTTACATCCATGCATCCACATCCACATCCTCATTCACATCCATACATCCACATTCATACATCCACATCCACATCCACATTCACATCCATACATCCACATCTACATGCTTATCTCCATTTTCACATCCTCATTTATACATCCACATCCCATATCCACATTCATACATACACATCCATATCCACATCCACATGCTTACATACATCCACATCCACATTCCCATTCACATATATACATCCATATCTACATGCACATGCATACATACATCCACATCCACATCCCCATTCACATATATATATCCATATCTTCATGCACATTCACATCCATACATCCAAATCTATATGCTCATTCACATCCATACATCCACATTCATGCATCCACATCTACATGCATACATCCATACATCCACATCCACATTTACATCCATGCATCCACATCTACATCCTCATTCACATCCATACATCTACATTCATACATCCACATCCACATCCACATTCACATCCATACATCCACATTCATACATCCACATCCACATCCACATTCACATCCATACATCCACATTCATACATCCACATCCACATCCACATTCACATCCATACATCCACATTCATACATCCACATCCACATCCACATGCATCTTATCATATCTTATCACTTCCCATATCTTTTATGCATACCTCTATGCATGAAATTCAATTATGCTAAAAGTAACACTTTTATAATAAAATATTCAACTTTTATGCATACCTCTATGCATGAAATCCAATATGATAAAAGTAACACTTTTGATATAAAAAAATTATCCTTTATGCATACTTCTATGCATGAAAATTAAAAATGATAAAAGTAACACTTTTGATATAAAAAAATTTTTCTTTATGCATACTTCTATGCATGAAAATTAAAAATGATAAAAGTAACACTTTTGATATAAAATTTTTTCCTTTATGCATACTTTTATGCATGAAAATTAAAAACGATAAAAGTAACACTTTTGATATAAAAAAATTATCCTTTATGCATGATATTAAAATTCAATTTCTCCATGATTATAATGAAATTCTTTCAATTAATCTAGGATGATAATTCTTAGAATATGGTAGGAAGTCCTCTTTTTATGCTTTGAATGAAATTATTTTATGCATAATTTTTATAAAAATTTTGCCATAGCTCCGCTGCTATGACTGATAAATCTCAATTTTTTCTAAGGGATAAAGCTTATCATTAAGGAAATAATTAAAATGATCTCTAATTGGATCATTAATCTATAGTGGATTGAATCATCAATATGCATAAACTAAAAGCATAGAAAAAAGCCATTAAATTGGCCTCAAGCATAGCTTAATCTTGGGTTAAGGAAAAGCTTTATGAAAAGCTTGATTTGGATTGAGAACGGTCATGAGTATGACCATTTCTTGAGTGAGAGAGAGAAATTACATAAAAACCATTAGAATTTAAACATAAATGAAAATTAACTTCAATAGCATTATGTAACTCTTCACTACTATTCAAACTTCAATAGCATTTTAAAAAAAAACCATACTAATTAAACTTCTCAAGCTTGAGAGGGGTTGAGAAGAGAGAAACATTGAGAAATTATAGAAAGATCAATATTCACTAATTACCTTACAACTTGCTTGATTCTTTGTTCACGGTAGAGGCCCCCAACCAATCAATTGGTTAAGTATGTTGATGGAGCCACTAATGGGGATTGAAGAAAGAGGGAAGCTCCAAAAACTAGTGACTTATTAAATGAATTCACAGTTCTTGGCTTAGGTGGAGTAGAGTAACGATGCATAAACACTAACTATTTTTCAACAAGGGGGAGGCTTCTATTTATAGGAAAAATTGAGCTCCTAACCAAACAAACTGATTCTAGAATTTTCTAAATCAGTTTGGTCAATATTTGACCATTTTTAGGTCAGTTAAGCTAACTTTTTGGAACTAGACTTGAATGAGGAGAGAGGAGAGATGAAATATCTCAATTTTTATGAGTTTAAAACTCATTCAAGCATGTGAAATATGCACCTCCTTTAAAGAACTCCCCTTCCTTACATATGTGTCATAATGGAATCATTTTAATATTGCTCATAGTTTTTTTTTACTAATAAACCTTGTACATTTTCAACTCTTCATCTCATGTGAAATATGCACCTCCTTTAAAGAATTCCCCTTCCTTACATATGTGTCATAATGGAATCATTTTAATATTGCTCATAGTTTTTTACTAATAAACCTTGTACATTTTCAACTCTTCATCTTATGTGAAATATGCACCTTCTTTAAAGAATTCCCCTTCCTTACATATGTGTCATAATGGCATCATTTTAATATTGCTCATAGTTTTTTACTAATAAACCTTGTACATTTTCAACTCTTCATCTTATGTGAGCATTTACTCATTTTTGGATACCCAAAATATCTCATATTTTTAATATTGCTCATAGTTTTTTACTAATAAACCTTGTACATTTTCAACTCTTCACCTCATGTGAGCATTTACTCATTTTTGGGTATTTTCTTTTTACAAGTTGGATTTATCTCCTCCCTACACATGGATTGATGCTATTGGTCCATAGGAACCTTAATTGGACCATAGTCTAAAGATTTCTGAAAATCTAGACCCTTAGGCTAAGGTTCTTTATAGCTATTTTCAATTAATTCCAATTGCACATTGGAAAATTCTTTTTGAATTTCTGTTTCAGGGGAACTCATCTGAATTAGAAGAGATATTTTTCTATCCAAAAATATTCAAAATCTGAATATTCTCTCTCTAGAATATTTTTCTCTCTCTAGGCTAAAACAGATAGAAACAAGGTCTTTATATTTCTGAAGAGGGATTGATTACAGGGAAAGATACTAGACATCAAAAAGGGGGTGGGGGAGGAATCTTACATTCTACCCCACTTAAAAAAATGCGAGATGTCCTCATCTCGCAACTTGTGATAATTTCGCAAGATTCACGAATATGAGACTTAGAGAAAAATTTTAATCAAGATTAACCACCAAGAAACGTCTTAAAGAGAGCAAGATTCAAAATAAGAACAAGATTTAAACTTTATTCATTCTCGGAACTTATACAGTAAAGATAGAAGAACTCTTTACACTTCCATAAGCCCGTCCATCATATGATCACAAAAGCAGTCCTCACAAGCTGCACAAGTATAAGGTAACTCATCTATGGGAATGATTCTGTGGGTTATTGCTGCGCCTATCTCAGTGGTATGAGGTGTTCTAACAAAAGGACCTCTGAGAGGCAAGCCAAAAATGGGGTAAAGGCATATCTTCTCATGAGGAAGAAAACACGCCAGTAAGAAGACCCGCTCAGAAAACCCAGGATGCCTTGATCTCATGACGCAGTAGTATCGGGGACCCAAACCCAAAGCTTCAATAACCATGGCCAAGCGGACATTGTTACGAAAGTGCTGCTGACCCCAGGGTGTTACCCTAGTTATGTTTTGATAGGTCCGCCATTTGGTCTGCGCTACAGAAGTTCCTAGGTGAGGAAAAAGTGAGCGCTCATACTGTTCTATAAAGTCTTTCTTCACAGACTCTCTTGCGTCTTGAAGGTGAGAAATCATCAGGGATAAAACTAATTCCTGTTGCCAAGCCATGAAGGAGATTAAGAAAGAAAGGAGATTGATGGGAGTAAGATTACTGTGAGCGGCAAGTAAAAGTTACGACTTATATAAAGGAAGGAGCTAGCGTAACTTAGAAGCCAACGGTAACTTGCCACTGAAGTTTTACCGTCTTTCCATGATTTGGGTTTGACACATTTTTCTATAGAAGGCATTAAGAATTTTGAGATGAAGAGATAAAAGAAGCTTGTAGGCTAAGTCACCTACTTTCATTGAATTCAGATATAAGGCTCACAATATCTGGGGGATAACTTCATATACTCCCCAAGAGATAAAGAACTTCTTTTGGGCCGTACTCGAATGAAGACCAAAACCTTGATATCCAAAACATCGATTCTCACTTCTGAACTCATTGTTCTGAATCCTTAAAACAGGTGGGACTCTTGAGAAGTATTCTAGGAAAAGGGTCTTCCTTTGTTAAACAGAACTTTCTTTTATTTTAGAGAGGGAATAATTATAAGATCAGAAAGGGAGATTCTTACTCCTGTATACCTCGAAGGCTGGGGAGGAATCTTACATTCTACCCCACTTAAAAAGTGCGAGATGTCCTCATCTCGCAAGGTAGAGGACAGCTCTTATTCTTAAGATCCAATTTTATTCTGGGGTTCCTTATATTCTGGGTGGTCAACCCAACAGAACACTGGGATAAATATCCCTTATATAGAACTCATCATTAAATAACAATTCATTCAGATTATATCATTCATATCTTTAACATGATAATAGTCCATTAGACCGAAAAGTTTCCTTCGGAACATTCCTCCACACGGAAATTTCAGTCAAGCAAGTTCTCAATTTGACATCCCTTAACTTGATCTACCGGTCAAGTATTAACAGTAGCAATCTGACCGCACAACCCACTAATCTCATAGTGATTTGTTGAATTCGTTATCATCATTCTAGTTATGAATATCATCACAGGGACTCGTCCCATTCATCCTCATTGTGGTTTTGTTTAGATTTTTATATTTCAACTAATTTCAGAAATCATCATTTTTCAATCAGAATTTTCAATCAGAATCCAATTCAATTCATCAATTCTCAAACAGAATTAAAAATCATATCAACCACATTCGAATTCATCATCTGGATAGCATTAACGCTTATAATTTCAAGTCTTAGATTTACTCGTATATACTGTCAGTAAAGAGCTGCAGTATACTCTCGGTATATACGGGTAGTCACGGCCCTTGGAATTATAAGGTAAATACCATCATGTCTAGGCCTCAAGCAAGTCAGGGATTCTATATAATTGCGGTACTTCCATCTGAAGACCCAATTACCAAATTACGAATTTCAGTTTGAATATCAAATTGTATGAATTATATCACACAATTACAACCTTTTTGTGCTTCTTGATAAATTTTTGACATATTTGTCTTCTCAGTTGATCTTTATTAACCAAATGCTCTGATACCAACTGTAAGATCCCTGTTCCCACCGAGCAATGGATTCGGGGTACTGACAGCGGAAGTAGCGCTTCTCGCGCGGGACAGGGGTCCCACACTCGGGGCCTCGCCCACGGATATCCGGATAAGAGACTAATCCGTCGGTTGTTCCAAAACCGAACCCGAAAAAACTTCCTTAACCAGAAAGCACGGGCGATTCCACCAGGATAACTTTTTACTCTAACGTAGTCAAGATCATTTCTGATCGAGATGATCCAATTACATCTATAAGATACTTAGTCAGTTCAAGGAAGAAACTTGCACTTGGATCATTGGGATCAACGCTTTTTTCCCCATTCAAGAGGCACAGCCGTTGATTCCTATCCATAGAACAGTTACTGTCCGGGATTTATTTTTTTTTTCTATCGTAAAAACAAAAGTTTGAGTCTCGATTTACGGATCCATCAGTCCAGCCTAACCCCATCCGATCCCATGGGTTAGCCAACCGCCCAACCACTGTAGTGATGGGATCCAATTTGGAATTTGGTTAGGTTTTGTCCCGGGTACCAAGGAAAAGAGTTCCAAGGCCCCCTAGCCGGAATTTCATGCAAACATAAAACTAGCCACACCACTTACACACCCAATATGAAAATTGCCTTTTTCTTAGCATCAGCTAACTTTAAAACAATCCTTTAATGAAACCATAGTACCACTGATCACAATCTCCCAAATTATCCAGTTAATTCATAATTTCCCATCATTCCTTCATCAGAGTATCTATGGCATCATTGGCAACTAGAACGCTCACCACCTGTCCACACAGGGGCCGTTTCAATAGTTCCTAGCCCATAATACTCAACAATATAATCACTTATCAAGATGGACTCTCGTTGAAGATCAGCAAGATCAACCAACAGATCCATATAAAAGAGCCATGGACTCATCCGTTGAGGACCAGCAAGGTCAGTCAACCAGATCCATGCCCGGTTCCAGAAAACAACTCTTACTCCTTGTTCCAATATCTTCCTCGACGCACGCGTGGGTATCCTGGGCGACCCAGAGCCCGAGCACCGTATGGTCAGCACCCTCTAGGATCCTTCGCAGGTGACCTAGCGCTTCACTCATAGGCCGCTTCCTTGGTCCCTCATCCACCGTACCGGAAGCTCACCATTTTAATCAAACCGAGGCTGGTCAAGACCTCGGCCGACCTTGCTACGCGAGACATCCTCCATTGACTCTCCGTCAGCAGTTGCAACTTTATCAGTTAGGTCTCCACGACCTTAATCACAAGACGGTCAAAATGCTTTCCCAGCATTCTTGACATAAAACAGCCATTTACAAACAACATTTACAAACAGTTTACAAATACAATTTCTATATTAACTCTCATTTTTCCACATTATCCCTCATACAATCCACATTACTTATTCCACATTTCATTTATATGTGTACTCATCCAATCATATCATTTTCCATCTCTTCACTTCAGATTCCTTCACATCACATATCATATATTCACATCCATATCCACATCCATACATCCACATCCACATCCACATTCACATCCATACATCCACATCCCATATCCACATTCATACATACACATCCATATCCACATCCATATCTGCATTCATACATACACATCCATATCCACATCCATATCCGCATTCATACATACACATCCATATCCACATCCACATGCATACATTCATTATCACGTCCTCATTCATACATCCACATCCACATACATACATACATACATCCACATCCAAATCCACATTCCTATTCACATCTATACATCCATATCTACATGCACATTCACATCCATACATCCACATCTATATCCTCATTCACATCCATACATCCACATTCATGCATCCACATCTACATGCCTACATCCATACATACACATCCACATTTACATCCATGCATCCACATCCACATCCTCATTCACATCCATACATCCACATTCATACATCCACATCCACATCCACATTCACATCCATACATCCACATCTACATGCTTATCTCCATTTTCACATCCTCATTTATACATCCACATCCCATATCCACATTCATACATACACATCCATATCCACATCCACATGCTTACATACATCCACATCCACATTCCCATTCACATATATACATCCATATCTACATGCACATGCATACATACATCCACATCCACATCCCCATTCACATATATATATCCATATCTTCATGCACATTCACATCCATACATCCAAATCTATATGCTCATTCACATCCATACATCCACATTCATGCATCCACATCTACATGCATACATCCATACATCCACATCCACATTTACATCCATGCATCCACATCTACATCCTCATTCACATCCATACATCTACATTCATACATCCACATCCACATCCACATTCACATCCATACATCCACATTCATACATCCACATCCACATCCACATTCACATCCATACATCCACATTCATACATCCACATCCACATCCACATTCACATCCATACATCCACATTCATACATCCACATCCACATCCACATGCATCTTATCATATCTTATCACTTCCCATATCTTTTATGCATACCTCTATGCATGAAATTCAATTATGCTAAAAGTAACACTTTTATAATAAAATATTCAACTTTTATGCATACCTCTATGCATGAAATCCAATATGATAAAAGTAACACTTTTGATATAAAAAAATTATCCTTTATGCATACTTCTATGCATGAAAATTAAAAATGATAAAAGTAACACTTTTGATATAAAAAAATTTTTCTTTATGCATACTTCTATGCATGAAAATTAAAAATGATAAAAGTAACACTTTTGATATAAAATTTTTTCCTTTATGCATACTTTTATGCATGAAAATTAAAAACGATAAAAGTAACACTTTTGATATAAAAAAATTATCCTTTATGCATGATATTAAAATTCAATTTCTCCATGATTATAATGAAATTCTTTCAATTAATCTAGGATGATAATTCTTAGAATATGGTAGGAAGTCCTCTTTTTATGCTTTGAATGAAATTATTTTATGCATAATTTTTATAAAAATTTTGCCATAGCTCCGCTGCTATGACTGATAAATCTCAATTTTTTCTAAGGGATAAAGCTTATCATTAAGGAAACAATTAAAATGATCTCTAATTGGATCATTAATCTATAGTGGATTGAATCATCAATATGCATAAACTAAAAGCATAGAAAAAAGCCATTAAATTGGCCTCAAGCATAGCTTAATCTTGGGTTAAGGAAAAGCTTTATGAAAAGCTTGATTTGGATTGAGAACGGTCATGAGTATGACCATTTCTTGAGTGAGAGAGAGAAATTACATAAAAACCATTAGAATTTAAACATAAATGAAAATTAACTTCAATAGCATTATGTAACTCTTCACTACTATTCAAACTTCAATAGCATTTTAAAAAAAAACCATACTAATTAAACTTCTCAAGCTTGAGAGGGGTTGAGAAGAGAGAAACATTGAGAAATTATAGAAAGATCAATATTCACTAATTACCTTACAACTTGCTTGATTCTTTGTTCACGGTAGAGGCCCCCAACCAATCAATTGGTTAAGTATGTTGATGGAGCCACTAATGGGGATTGAAGAAAGAGGGAAGCTCCAAAAACTAGTGACTTATTAAATGAATTCACAGTTCTTGGCTTAGGTGGAGTAGAGTAACGATGCATAAACACTAACTATTTTTCAACAAGGGGGAGGCTTCTATTTATAGGAAAAATTGAGCTCCTAACCAAACAAACTGATTCTAGAATTTTCTAAATCAGTTTGGTCAATATTTGACCATTTTTAGGTCAGTTAAGCTAACTTTTTGGAACTAGACTTGAATGAGGAGAGAGGAGAGATGAAATATCTCAATTTTTATGAGTTTAAAACTCATTCAAGCATGTGAAATATGCACCTCCTTTAAAGAACTCCCCTTCCTTACATATGTGTCATAATGGAATCATTTTAATATTGCTCATAGTTTTTTTTTACTAATAAACCTTGTACATTTTCAACTCTTCATCTCATGTGAAATATGCACCTCCTTTAAAGAATTCCCCTTCCTTACATATGTGTCATAATGGAATCATTTTAATATTGCTCATAGTTTTTTACTAATAAACCTTGTACATTTTCAACTCTTCATCTTATGTGAAATATGCACCTTCTTTAAAGAATTCCCCTTCCTTACATATGTGTCATAATGGCATCATTTTAATATTGCTCATAGTTTTTTACTAATAAACCTTGTACATTTTCAACTCTTCATCTTATGTGAGCATTTACTCATTTTTGGATACCCAAAATATCTCATATTTTTAATATTGCTCATAGTTTTTTACTAATAAACCTTGTACATTTTCAACTCTTCACCTCATGTGAGCATTTACTCATTTTTGGGTATTTTCTTTTTACAAGTTGGATTTATCTCCTCCCTACACATGGATTGATGCTATTGGTCCATAGGAACCTTAATTGGACCATAGTCTAAAGATTTCTGAAAATCTAGACCCTTAGGCTAAGGTTCTTTATAGCTATTTTCAATTAATTCCAATTGCACATTGGAAAATTCTTTTTGAATTTCTGTTTCAGGGGAACTCATCTGAATTAGAAGAGATATTTTTCTATCCAAAAATATTCAAAATCTGAATATTCTCTCTCTAGAATATTTTTCTCTCTCTAGGCTAAAACAGATAGAAACAAGGTCTTTATATTTCTGAAGAGGGATTGATTACAGGGAAAGATACTAGACATCAAAAAGGGGGTGGGGGAGGAATCTTACATTCTACCCCACTTAAAAAAATGCGAGATGTCCTCATCTCGCAACTTGTGATAATTTCGCAAGATTCACGAATATGAGACTTAGAGAAAAATTTTAATCAAGATTAACCACCAAGAAACGTCTTAAAGAGAGCAAGATTCAAAATAAGAACAAGATTTAAACTTTATTCATTCTCGGAACTTATACAGTAAAGATAGAAGAACTCTTTACACTTCCATAAGCCCGTCCATCATATGATCACAAAAGCAGTCCTCACAAGCTGCACAAGTATAAGGTAACTCATCTATGGGAATGATTCTGTGGGTTATTGCTGCGCCTATCTCAGTGGTATGAGGTGTTCTAACAAAAGGACCTCTGAGAGGCAAGCCAAAAATGGGGTAAAGGCATATCTTCTCATGAGGAAGAAAACACGCCAGTAAGAAGACCCGCTCAGAAAACCCAGGATGCCTTGATCTCATGACGCAGTAGTATCGGGGACCCAAACCCAAAGCTTCAATAACCATGGCCAAGCGGACATTGTTACGAAAGTGCTGCTGACCCCAGGGTGTTACCCTAGTTATGTTTTGATAGGTCCGCCATTTGGTCTGCGCTACAGAAGTTCCTAGGTGAGGAAAAAGTGAGCGCTCATACTGTTCTATAAAGTCTTTCTTCACAGACTCTCTTGCGTCTTGAAGGTGAGAAATCATCAGGGATAAAACTAATTCCTGTTGCCAAGCCATGAAGGAGATTAAGAAAGAAAGGAGATTGATGGGAGTAAGATTACTGTGAGCGGCAAGTAAAAGTTACGACTTATATAAAGGAAGGAGCTAGCGTAACTTAGAAGCCAACGGTAACTTGCCACTGAAGTTTTACCGTCTTTCCATGATTTGGGTTTGACACATTTTTCTATAGAAGGCATTAAGAATTTTGAGATGAAGAGATAAAAGAAGCTTGTAGGCTAAGTCACCTACTTTCATTGAATTCAGATATAAGGCTCACAATATCTGGGGGATAACTTCATATACTCCCCAAGAGATAAAGAACTTCTTTTGGGCCGTACTCGAATGAAGACCAAAACCTTGATATCCAAAACATCGATTCTCACTTCTGAACTCATTGTTCTGAATCCTTAAAACAGGTGGGACTCTTGAGAAGTATTCTAGGAAAAGGGTCTTCCTTTGTTAAACAGAACTTTCTTTTATTTTAGAGAGGGAATAATTATAAGATCAGAAAGGGAGATTCTTACTCCTGTATACCTCGAAGGCTGGGGAGGAATCTTACATTCTACCCCACTTAAAAAGTGCGAGATGTCCTCATCTCGCAAGGTAGAGGACAGCTCTTATTCTTAAGATCCAATTTTATTCTGGGGTTCCTTATATTCTGGGTGGTCAACCCAACAGAACACTGGGATAAATATCCCTTATATAGAACTCATCATTAAATAACAATTCATTCAGATTATATCATTCATATCTTTAACATGATAATAGTCCATTAGACCGAAAAGTTTCCTTCGGAACATTCCTCCACACGGAAATTTCAGTCAAGCAAGTTCTCAATTTGACATCCCTTAACTTGATCTACCGGTCAAGTATTAACAGTAGCAATCTGACCGCACAACCCACTAATCTCATAGTGATTTGTTGAATTCGTTATCATCATTCTAGTTATGAATATCATCACAGGGACTCGTCCCATTCATCCTCATTGTGGTTTTGTTTAGATTTTTATATTTCAACTAATTTCAGAAATCATCATTTTTCAATCAGAATTTTCAATCAGAATCCAATTCAATTCATCAATTCTCAAACAGAATTAAAAATCATATCAACCACATTCGAATTCATCATCTGGATAGCATTAACGCTTATAATTTCAAGTCTTAGATTTACTCGTATATACTGTCAGTAAAGAGCTGCAGTATACTCTCGGTATATACGGGTAGTCACGGCCCTTGGAATTATAAGGTAAATACCATCATGTCTAGGCCTCAAGCAAGTCAGGGATTCTATATAATTGCGGTACTTCCATCTGAAGACCCAATTACCAAATTACGAATTTCAGTTTGAATATCAAATTGTATGAATTATATCACACAATTACAACCTTTTTGTGCTTCTTGATAAATTTTTGACATATTTGTCTTCTCAGTTGATCTTTATTAACCAAATGCTCTGATACCAACTGTAAGATCCCTGTTCCCACCGAGCAATGGATTCGGGGTACTGACAGCGGAAGTAGCGCTTCTCGCGCGGGACAGGGGTCCCACACTCGGGGCCTCGCCCACGGATATCCGGATAAGAGACTAATCCGTCGGTTGTTCCAAAACCGAACCCGAAAAAACTTCCTTAACCAGAAAGCACGGGCGATTCCACCAGGATAACTTTTTACTCTAACGTAGTCAAGATCATTTCTGATCGAGATGATCCAATTACATCTATAAGATACTTAGTCAGTTCAAGGAAGAAACTTGCACTTGGATCATTGGGATCAACGCTTTTTTCCCCATTCAAGAGGCACAGCCGTTGATTCCTATCCATAGAACAGTTACTGTCCGGGATTTATTTTTTTTTTCTATCGTAAAAACAAAAGTTTGAGTCTCGATTTACGGATCCATCAGTCCAGCCTAACCCCATCCGATCCCATGGGTTAGCCAACCGCCCAACCACTGTAGTGATGGGATCCAATTTGGAATTTGGTTAGGTTTTGTCCCGGGTACCAAGGAAAAGAGTTCCAAGGCCCCCTAGCCGGAATTTCATGCAAACATAAAACTAGCCACACCACTTACACACCCAATATGAAAATTGCCTTTTTCTTAGCATCAGCTAACTTTAAAACAATCCTTTAATGAAACCATAGTACCACTGATCACAATCTCCCAAATTATCCAGTTAATTCATAATTTCCCATCATTCCTTCATCAGAGTATCTATGGCATCATTGGCAACTAGAACGCTCACCACCTGTCCACACAGGGGCCGTTTCAATAGTTCCTAGCCCATAATACTCAACAATATAATCACTTATCAAGATGGACTCTCGTTGAAGATCAGCAAGATCAACCAACAGATCCATATAAAAGAGCCATGGACTCATCCGTTGAGGACCAGCAAGGTCAGTCAACCAGATCCATGCCCGGTTCCAGAAAACAACTCTTACTCCTTGTTCCAATATCTTCCTCGACGCACGCGTGGGTATCCTGGGCGACCCAGAGCCCGAGCACCGTATGGTCAGCACCCTCTAGGATCCTTCGCAGGTGACCTAGCGCTTCACTCATAGGCCGCTTCCTTGGTCCCTCATCCACCGTACCGGAAGCTCACCATTTTAATCAAACCGAGGCTGGTCAAGACCTCGGCCGACCTTGCTACGCGAGACATCCTCCATTGACTCTCCGTCAGCAGTTGCAACTTTATCAGTTAGGTCTCCACGACCTTAATCACAAGACGGTCAAAATGCTTTCCCAGCATTCTTGACATAAAACAGCCATTTACAAACAACATTTACAAACAGTTTACAAATACAATTTCTATATTAACTCTCATTTTTCCACATTATCCCTCATACAATCCACATTACTTATTCCACATTTCATTTATATGTGTACTCATCCAATCATATCATTTTCCATCTCTTCACTTCAGATTCCTTCACATCACATATCATATATTCACATCCATATCCACATCCATACATCCACATCCACATCCACATTCACATCCATACATCCACATCCCATATCCACATTCATACATACACATCCATATCCACATCCATATCTGCATTCATACATACACATCCATATCCACATCCATATCCGCATTCATACATACACATCCATATCCACATCCACATGCATACATTCATTATCACGTCCTCATTCATACATCCACATCCACATACATACATACATACATCCACATCCAAATCCACATTCCTATTCACATCTATACATCCATATCTACATGCACATTCACATCCATACATCCACATCTATATCCTCATTCACATCCATACATCCACATTCATGCATCCACATCTACATGCCTACATCCATACATACACATCCACATTTACATCCATGCATCCACATCCACATCCTCATTCACATCCATACATCCACATTCATACATCCACATCCACATCCACATTCACATCCATACATCCACATCTACATGCTTATCTCCATTTTCACATCCTCATTTATACATCCACATCCCATATCCACATTCATACATACACATCCATATCCACATCCACATGCTTACATACATCCACATCCACATTCCCATTCACATATATACATCCATATCTACATGCACATGCATACATACATCCACATCCACATCCCCATTCACATATATATATCCATATCTTCATGCACATTCACATCCATACATCCAAATCTATATGCTCATTCACATCCATACATCCACATTCATGCATCCACATCTACATGCATACATCCATACATCCACATCCACATTTACATCCATGCATCCACATCTACATCCTCATTCACATCCATACATCTACATTCATACATCCACATCCACATCCACATTCACATCCATACATCCACATTCATACATCCACATCCACATCCACATTCACATCCATACATCCACATTCATACATCCACATCCACATCCACATTCACATCCATACATCCACATTCATACATCCACATCCACATCCACATGCATCTTATCATATCTTATCACTTCCCATATCTTTTATGCATACCTCTATGCATGAAATTCAATTATGCTAAAAGTAACACTTTTATAATAAAATATTCAACTTTTATGCATACCTCTATGCATGAAATCCAATATGATAAAAGTAACACTTTTGATATAAAAAAATTATCCTTTATGCATACTTCTATGCATGAAAATTAAAAATGATAAAAGTAACACTTTTGATATAAAAAAATTTTTCTTTATGCATACTTCTATGCATGAAAATTAAAAATGATAAAAGTAACACTTTTGATATAAAATTTTTTCCTTTATGCATACTTTTATGCATGAAAATTAAAAACGATAAAAGTAACACTTTTGATATAAAAAAATTATCCTTTATGCATGATATTAAAATTCAATTTCTCCATGATTATAATGAAATTCTTTCAATTAATCTAGGATGATAATTCTTAGAATATGGTAGGAAGTCCTCTTTTTATGCTTTGAATGAAATTATTTTATGCATAATTTTTATAAAAATTTTGCCATAGCTCCGCTGCTATGACTGATAAATCTCAATTTTTTCTAAGGGATAAAGCTTATCATTAAGGAAACAATTAAAATGATCTCTAATTGGATCATTAATCTATAGTGGATTGAATCATCAATATGCATAAACTAAAAGCATAGAAAAAAGCCATTAAATTGGCCTCAAGCATAGCTTAATCTTGGGTTAAGGAAAAGCTTTATGAAAAGCTTGATTTGGATTGAGAACGGTCATGAGTATGACCATTTCTTGAGTGAGAGAGAGAAATTACATAAAAACCATTAGAATTTAAACATAAATGAAAATTAACTTCAATAGCATTATGTAACTCTTCACTACTATTCAAACTTCAATAGCATTTTAAAAAAAAACCATACTAATTAAACTTCTCAAGCTTGAGAGGGGTTGAGAAGAGAGAAACATTGAGAAATTATAGAAAGATCAATATTCACTAATTACCTTACAACTTGCTTGATTCTTTGTTCACGGTAGAGGCCCCCAACCAATCAATTGGTTAAGTATGTTGATGGAGCCACTAATGGGGATTGAAGAAAGAGGGAAGCTCCAAAAACTAGTGACTTATTAAATGAATTCACAGTTCTTGGCTTAGGTGGAGTAGAGTAACGATGCATAAACACTAACTATTTTTCAACAAGGGGGAGGCTTCTATTTATAGGAAAAATTGAGCTCCTAACCAAACAAACTGATTCTAGAATTTTCTAAATCAGTTTGGTCAATATTTGACCATTTTTAGGTCAGTTAAGCTAACTTTTTGGAACTAGACTTGAATGAGGAGAGAGGAGAGATGAAATATCTCAATTTTTATGAGTTTAAAACTCATTCAAGCATGTGAAATATGCACCTCCTTTAAAGAACTCCCCTTCCTTACATATGTGTCATAATGGAATCATTTTAATATTGCTCATAGTTTTTTTTTACTAATAAACCTTGTACATTTTCAACTCTTCATCTCATGTGAAATATGCACCTCCTTTAAAGAATTCCCCTTCCTTACATATGTGTCATAATGGAATCATTTTAATATTGCTCATAGTTTTTTACTAATAAACCTTGTACATTTTCAACTCTTCATCTTATGTGAAATATGCACCTTCTTTAAAGAATTCCCCTTCCTTACATATGTGTCATAATGGCATCATTTTAATATTGCTCATAGTTTTTTACTAATAAACCTTGTACATTTTCAACTCTTCATCTTATGTGAGCATTTACTCATTTTTGGATACCCAAAATATCTCATATTTTTAATATTGCTCATAGTTTTTTACTAATAAACCTTGTACATTTTCAACTCTTCACCTCATGTGAGCATTTACTCATTTTTGGGTATTTTCTTTTTACAAGTTGGATTTATCTCCTCCCTACACATGGATTGATGCTATTGGTCCATAGGAACCTTAATTGGACCATAGTCTAAAGATTTCTGAAAATCTAGACCCTTAGGCTAAGGTTCTTTATAGCTATTTTCAATTAATTCCAATTGCACATTGGAAAATTCTTTTTGAATTTCTGTTTCAGGGGAACTCATCTGAATTAGAAGAGATATTTTTCTATCCAAAAATATTCAAAATCTGAATATTCTCTCTCTAGAATATTTTTCTCTCTCTAGGCTAAAACAGATAGAAACAAGGTCTTTATATTTCTGAAGAGGGATTGATTACAGGGAAAGATACTAGACATCAAAAAGGGGGTGGGGGAGGAATCTTACATTCTACCCCACTTAAAAAAATGCGAGATGTCCTCATCTCGCAACTTGTGATAATTTCGCAAGATTCACGAATATGAGACTTAGAGAAAAATTTTAATCAAGATTAACCACCAAGAAACGTCTTAAAGAGAGCAAGATTCAAAATAAGAACAAGATTTAAACTTTATTCATTCTCGGAACTTATACAGTAAAGATAGAAGAACTCTTTACACTTCCATAAGCCCGTCCATCATATGATCACAAAAGCAGTCCTCACAAGCTGCACAAGTATAAGGTAACTCATCTATGGGAATGATTCTGTGGGTTATTGCTGCGCCTATCTCAGTGGTATGAGGTGTTCTAACAAAAGGACCTCTGAGAGGCAAGCCAAAAATGGGGTAAAGGCATATCTTCTCATGAGGAAGAAAACACGCCAGTAAGAAGACCCGCTCAGAAAACCCAGGATGCCTTGATCTCATGACGCAGTAGTATCGGGGACCCAAACCCAAAGCTTCAATAACCATGGCCAAGCGGACATTGTTACGAAAGTGCTGCTGACCCCAGGGTGTTACCCTAGTTATGTTTTGATAGGTCCGCCATTTGGTCTGCGCTACAGAAGTTCCTAGGTGAGGAAAAAGTGAGCGCTCATACTGTTCTATAAAGTCTTTCTTCACAGACTCTCTTGCGTCTTGAAGGTGAGAAATCATCAGGGATAAAACTAATTCCTGTTGCCAAGCCATGAAGGAGATTAAGAAAGAAAGGAGATTGATGGGAGTAAGATTACTGTGAGCGGCAAGTAAAAGTTACGACTTATATAAAGGAAGGAGCTAGCGTAACTTAGAAGCCAACGGTAACTTGCCACTGAAGTTTTACCGTCTTTCCATGATTTGGGTTTGACACATTTTTCTATAGAAGGCATTAAGAATTTTGAGATGAAGAGATAAAAGAAGCTTGTAGGCTAAGTCACCTACTTTCATTGAATTCAGATATAAGGCTCACAATATCTGGGGGATAACTTCATATACTCCCCAAGAGATAAAGAACTTCTTTTGGGCCGTACTCGAATGAAGACCAAAACCTTGATATCCAAAACATCGATTCTCACTTCTGAACTCATTGTTCTGAATCCTTAAAACAGGTGGGACTCTTGAGAAGTATTCTAGGAAAAGGGTCTTCCTTTGTTAAACAGAACTTTCTTTTATTTTAGAGAGGGAAAAATTATAAGATCAGAAAGGGAGATTCTTACTCCTGTATACCTCGAAGGCTGGGGAGGAATCTTACATTGGGCAGCTCTATTCTAGAAGACTAGGCCAGCGGCTGTGCCTTGCATTGATGAGGAAAAAAGCGTTGCCTCTAGAAATGAAGTCTAGTAGTTGCCCAATTTATGATCAATTACCCTATGGGTGATTTGATTTTTAGAAGATCACGCTCCCCCTACGGGATAGGACTAGGTCTTACCTATGAATCGTATCCTTGAGTCTCTACTTGGTCAAGGTGTCGAGATGAATAGGAAATTTTCTCCAAGTTAAGACTTAGTGGACTATCTTAAGTGTTTCCCCTATTTTAGAAGGGGGAACCTTACAATTGGTATCAGAGCCGATCTTAGCTCCTAGGAATTGCCATTTAAGGACTATTTTGCAATGAATGTTTTACCTAACATAATGCTAATTAATAAAAATATCCTACTAAAAAAACAAGTTGAGTTGATGTTTGAATGATTGTAGGAAGAGGAAGATGCCTACTCGAAGTTTCTAGTTTTCCAATGCATCTTCGAGACTGCTAGTTCTTCCTCAAATTTCGAGTTCCGTGACACCATGGTGCAAATACTAGAGAAGATGTCCCTCCTTCATTTGACTCTTATTGAAAGCGGATGGGGTAGAGATTTCTGGAGTCATGGGCCGAGATATTTCTTCATCCGAGCAGATCGAATTGGGAACCTTACCACCGACCTAAAGCGGATTCGTTGGATTGAAAAGTTGAAGATGATCCGTTTATTTTGGTTCATCGGTACCCCAAGGGTCGACACCTCTGTGACTATAGATGGGATTCGCATACCTCAAGATTGCTGGGTGTATGACCAAGTGATGCAGGTCTTACCTGCTGTGACAGAGTAGCTGTGTTGGGATCTACCCCAATCCCGAGTCTACCACCCTTACCATCAGTTTTTAGAGTCTTAGAAACTACAGCGGAACCCCCATATTTCACTTATGTGGACCGCTCTACCCTTATTTCATAGTCAAGCTTAGGAATTTCTCTTGATGGACTAATTATATTAGTCTCAGATCTTTGTAATAAAACTCGTCCTTGTAAATATTTGGAAATAAAATGATTTCAATGTTTTACTCTCCAAAATAAGCGTTGTGCAAGTATGAATCTTGTAATCTTAAAATTGTTTTTACAAATGATGGCCAGGATCATCACCCTCCACTTCCCAATGCACTTTACACTGATATCCAGGAGAAGAAGCTCCTGCTCAAGCAAATGCAACCTCCCTCCTTTAAAGGATAAGGTTCAAAGATTGAGAAGGATGCTAAAGTCTGGATTGAAGCGATGGATGATTATTTCTCTGCCGGCCGGTACTGGTGGAGTAGCAAATCAGTCTATGCTTGCACCGTTTCGCCTCATCGGAGATGCTAAACTCTGGTAAAAATAGTGGTGCCATGACAAGGGAGTCACCGAGCATTCTCAAACGTGGGAAGACATCAAGCAGGCCGCCGTGAAGGAAAGATATCTTCCCCCTTTCCATGAATTCATAAAGATGAATGAGGTTTTTTATCTTAGGCAGTGCAGCTTAACTCTTGAGGACTACTATTCCAAATTTATCACTCTTCGAAAGTATGCCCCACCAGCTATGACTACCTCCCAGGAGTGGCTCATTTTTGCCAAGGGTTAAATGAACCCTTAGATTCCCGCCTTGAAGCAATGAGGCCAAGATCATTTACAGGATGCTCTCATACGAGCAAAGCCCCTTGTGAAAGAATTGAGGACTGATAAACCTAAGCCTCAAAAGAGATCTTACCCCTGAGGCAAATCCTAAAGATCAATCCTACAAGAAACCCCAACATAATTTCCCCTACTACAACAGAGGGTGACAAAGCAACTCTTTTGTCCCCCGCTCGTATGCTGCTTCTTCCAGAGAAGGTGTTAATACCCTAAGATCTCTCTACATAATTGTTATGCATAAACATGCATAAATCAGGCATAAACTCAACCACCGAACCACCCCCGAGCCCAAGGGATGCACACATGAGCTATAAATGAAATACATCATACCTCTACCTTGATGTCGGATGACACTATCAAGGAGAGAGAACTTGTGGACTTGGGTGTAGAAAGTCCTGTAGATAGTGACATGGACAAGGAGAATCATCAAGAAGAGAGTCCTTCACTACTACAAGCCTTAAAAATGTTGAAAAGGGGAAGAAAGAGGAAAATGAAAGGTTGTGTTCACTTTTATAATTGAATGTAGACTAATATGTTTTCACTTGCTAATGATTATTTTCCATGCAGGAGGATCTTCTAGCCAACGTCCTCCAACTTCAAGCAATAAGGACCTAGATAAAGCTTCCAATATAACAGATGATCAACCGAACAAGGAGGAACCTACCAATATCTCCGAAGGATCGGGACAAAAAGGTGCTACTGCCAAAGTTCGAAAAAGATTGCAACCCTAAATTCTGCTAGTTCTCCCCATGAATGCATGTCTACCCCCTTTTTTGGGTTTGTCCCATCAATAGCCATTCTGGCTCTGTAACCAAATTGTTGACATTTTCTATTTAATGAATGAAAAGAGTCCGACTATTTTGTTTCTTATATATCTCTCATTGTTATGAATTTCATTCATTTCTTTTCCAATGTATGAAATTTATCATTGCAAACACTGTTAGTGTGGATGGACTAGTAGTAGTAGCTGAAATATCTGGCAATGTCCTCACAAGCCAGAATGGTGATACACTGCAAGATAGTGATAAAGTGCATGATGGTGTAAATAAAGTATAGGATGGTGAGATAAAAAGCAGGATGGTGGTGATAAAGTGTAGGATGATGGTGAAAAAGTGCAAGATGGTGGTGATAAAGTGCAGGATGGTGAAAAAGTGCAGGATGTTGATACAGTGTAGGATGGTAATAAAGTCACAGAGGAGGATAATGATGTCTGGAAAAATGTGGGTTTTTGGTGTTTTGTCCAGACATCATGCCTTGCAGCCATAGTATAGAATGCAAGGAAAACACAGGATTGTGGTGTTACTGTAAACAATGCTGCTGACATGCTAAGACAGATTAAAGCACAAGCTGTTAGTTTTTATGATGCATTTGAGGGGAAAAGTGAGGTAAAAGGTGAATGTGGGACTGAAGAGGACAGCTCTCAGAGCTCAGAAAATGCTGCAGAGAACTATGTGTTCAAGGAGCATTATGAGGCACAAGACACAGCTTTCAGTGGAGGGGTGATGTAAGTGCCCATATTGTTGTTGATCAAAAAGCATCAGAGTTGTTTGAAAAGCATGAGAGTAATCAGAGAACTGAATTGAGAGATGTTATCGAATCGATTTTCAGGTGGTAGTGTGAGACATCCTAATGCAAAGATGTATCATGCCTGGGAGGATCCAACCAGCCCTCCATTTCAGGCCAGCTTTAATTTTGGATCTCAATGGAGTGCTACTCACAATGGTTGACTGTAGATATGCACAAACCCCCCCTATTTGAATATGCTTGAAGTGATAGATATGGGTGGCAAGAAGCTGTTAGGGCAAAAGCATGATGCTGAGAGGTTTGTGAAATGGTTCTTGGAACGCTTTGATGTCTTTATATGGACTTGTGCTAACAAGGTCAATGCAAACAAAATTTTGAGGTGCTTTATGCCTTTTCACGTCCACCGGTTTAAAGGCGTGCTTACGCAAGAGTTTTGCACATAGGAGACTAAGTTCAAGAGAATTACCAAGAAACCAGTGTTTTATAAGAAGTTGACCGTGTTTTGGGAGGCTTATCCTCAGTATTCACCAACAAACACTAAGTTATTGTGTCTTGATTATAGGTATCATTTAGTCTAAATTTTAAACATTGGTATAATGTAAAGTTTTTCAATTTTTGCTATAATGTTTTTGCACTACTAAATTTGAAACACTAGTATACTCTGTAGATAGCTACCTTGGTGCTACCTAGGTGCTTGCAGGCTACTACCAAGTGCTACCAAGTTCCTGCTACTAGGTACTGGTATACTGGTGGGTGATAGATTTATTTCCAGATGCTGCTAGGTTAGTATGCAGATGCTTGGTTTATTCCCAGGTGCTGCCAGGCTAGTATGCAGGTGCTACCATACTACTACTTGCTTGATACCATATCTTCTGCTATCTTGGTGCTACCTAGGTGCTTGTAGCCCCACCAAGTGCTACCAAGGTCCTCCTGCTAGGTGTACTCGTATAGTGGTATACTTTAGAAGCTCATTAATTGTGCATCTTGAGCAATATGGTCATGCCACATCATAAGACCCATAGTGTAAAAGAATACCTTGACATGTATGGAATGTGCCTAGTAAGAGTTACCATGTACCACAATTTGAGCATCCCTAAGAAAGATCAGGCAAGTTTAATTATCATTCACAAACGCCCACAAGGTTGGTGTGGCTCTTGGTGACCCTTGCCTCTCCAAGAGATCAGCATGAGTAGACGAGGATCAAAAAAAAAAACAAGTATGTCCAAAAGAAATAGCTTGAATTATTTTCAGCCAAGCTATACATCAAAGGGAGTGCTATTGTAAATAGCCTCATATGCTTCTGGGGAAATAAAAAATCTCATCCCACATCTTTGAACCTTTTCCATTGGGAACTTGATGGATCTTACAAGGTGGGATGGCAAAATAGCTTCAGGCTTGCGCCATAATAGCTTATACTCATAGGGATTTCCTTTCGCTTGTTTGTACCATATTCCCTTGACAACAACATTCCCCCAGCCATCTGTTAGCTTAGTATCAAATTTTTGCTTCTGAGCTGTGCATTTCAAGACATAAAAATCTGCAAGCTCCTCATTGTCATGAGGAGCTATGATAGCAAAATTGTCACCAATGCAAAGTGCATCACTCAAAGCATCATGGTGTCCTTCGTATGCAAAATCTTCAGCTTCATTAGCATCTTTGATATCTTCTGAAGGTTCAAGGGTAACATACTCCCACTTCTTGACATTTGACTTCCTAGAGCACCTCCTCCAAAGGCCTTGCATACAAGAATTGCAAAAGCATGATAGCTGCCGGCATCTGAGAGCTTTTCCATTTGTTAAAGAGTAACCTGAGACACAATGTATCCCACGAGCACCATCCACAGATTTGCAGTCCCACTTCTTGCTTCTATCCACGTCGCCTTTCTTAACTTCCCAAAACACCTTGGTAACTGGTCTTACTTTGGATGCATATGTGGCAGCAGTCCCATCACACATGGTTTCTCTTAAAAAGGCAACCACATCCTCTGCACATTGCAATTTTCTACAGTCTGGCTTAAGCTACTCTTGATTCAAATGTCTTTTGATAATAGCACCTGCACCATCATGTTCACCCTTCCCATGACCAGATCCCGAGAAATGATGTGTCATCTTTAGCCCTGTGAGAGTCCCATACCGGGCAACAAAGTAGAAAGGCCTCTTTGCCTTAAACTACGAGGCTGCCCCGTCTGACCACACCCACTCCTTGAGGGATAAGCCTAGCTCTTTCAACCATCCATGATGGAGCATGAAGCAATGTTGAACAAAAAGAGTATCATGAGTTTTATCATCACAAATGAAAAAATGATAATACTTTTGAAGACTTCCTGCAATCTGCACATATGTGATATGGACAAATATTGTAACTTGGCAAGAAAATCAATGCATTGATTGAATCTCATTTTGTTCTTTGAATGTATAATTTTCAGCAAAGTCTACAACAACTGAAACAACCACATCGTCAAGAAATACACGTAGACACTCTTTAAATTGCTCAGCTTGCCATCTGTAGATAAAGTTATGCTTTATGAACTTTTGTAAGTGATCCCTAAATAGGTCAAATAGTTCCCCAGGTTGCATCTCCTTGTGGAGAGAACTTTTCTTTTCTTTTTCTTGCCAGAATCTGTTTCACCAACTTGAATGTCTTCAAAAATCTTCACCTTTATTGTGCATACGCTACTTGATTCCTCCATAGGACACGTCGATAGCTTCTTTGAGGGTCCACAAGATGGGCACTCTCCCATCAAACACTTCAAAGCAAAGAAGTTTGAATTGCTAGGCTTCAAACACAATACTGATTCCCACAAATTTGTAAGGCTTGAGTAAGTTTGTGTGTGAGCTGTGCATTTTTCTCTAACACCACAAATGTTACATTGACATATACACTCTTTTCCATGCACACCTGGACCAGCTTGGCATAAATGGTTGATAGCATCTCGTAAGAATGACATCTGGACATGTGTGATGCAACAACAAGTGTACCGATCTCGAAGCTTGCGTACAAAATAAGGCTTCAGCTTTTCAAATGCTCTTTGGTGAATCTGTACCTCTGGATGACTCTGTTTGAAAGCAAGAAAGAATTCTACCTGCAATAAATCAGGACAATAAATCAGCCTCCTATGAACAACATATATAGCTTATAGAAGTCAAAGAATTATAACTAACTTGGTAATTTAGAAATTCTTCATGCCAGAAATAAACAATAGCTTTTAGGTTAAAGGTTTGGAACAATAGCTGCCGTGTTAAGACTGGTAACTATTTGGTTAGAGTGGGTGCCACCAGGTAGATATCCTTGGTACCCGGGACAAAACCTAACCAAATTCCAAATTGGATCCCATCACTACAGTGGTTGGGCGGTTGGCTAACCCATGGGATCGGATGGGGTTAGGCTGGACTGATGGATCCGTAAATCGAGACTCAACTTTTGTTATTACGATAGATAAAGTAAATCCTAGGCAGTAATTGTTCTATGGATAGGAATCAACGGCTGTGCCTCTTGAATGGGAAAAAAAGCGTTGATCCCAATGATCTAAGTGCAAGTTTCTTCCTTGATCTGATCAAGTATCTTGAAGATGCAATTGGATCAGCTTGATCAGAAATGATCTTGACTATGTTAGAGTAAAAAGTTTTCCTGGTGGAATCACCCGTGCTTTCCGGTAAAGGAAGTTTTTCCGGGTTCTGGAACAACCGACGGATTAGTCTCTTATCCGGATATCCGTGGGTGAGGCCCCGTATGTGGGACCCCTGTCCCGCGCGAGAAGTGCTACTTTCGCTGCCAGTATCCTGAATCCGTTGCTCGGTGGGAGCAGGGATCTCACAGTTGGTATCAGAGCATTTGGCTAATAAAGATCAACTGAGAAGCCAATTATATCAAAAATTTATCAAGAAGCACAAAAAGGTTGTAATTGTGTGATATAATTCATACAATTTGATATTTAAACTAATAATTCGTAAATTAGTAATTGGGTCTTCGTATGGGAGTACCGCAATTGTATGGAACCCTGACTTGCTTGAGACCTAGACATGATGGTATTTACCTTATAGTTCCAAGTACCATGACTACCCGTATATACTGAGGGTATAACTGCAGCTCTTTATCGGTAGTATGTACGAGTAAATCTAAGACTTGAAATTATAAGCGTTAATGCTATCTAGATGATGAATTCGAATGTGGTTGATATGATTTTTAATTCTGTTTGAGAATTGATGAACTGATTTGGATTCTGATTGAAAAATGATGATTTTCAAAATTTAGTTGAAACGTAATAAGCTGAGCGAAACCACAATGAAGATGAATGGGACGAGTCCCTATGAGGATATTCATAACTGGAATGATGATAATGATTTCAGCAAATCACTATGAGATTAGTGGATTCTGTTGTCGAATTGCTACGGTCAACACTTGACTCGGTAGATCAAGTTAAGGGATGACAAATTGAGAACTTGCTTAACTGAAATTCCCGTAGAGGAATGTTCAGAAGGGAATTTTTTTGGTCTAATGGACCATTATCGTGTTAAAGATATGAATGATATGATTTGAATGAATTGTTATTTAATGATGAGTTCTATTTAAGGGATAATTATCCCCGTATTCTGTTGGGTTGACTAGAATATAAGGAACCCCAGAATAAACTGGATCTTAAGAAAAAGAGTTGTCCTCTACTTTGCGAGATGAAGACATCTCGCACTTTTTAAGTGGGGTAGAATGTAAGATTCTTCCCCCAGCCTTCGAGGTATATAGGAGTAAGAACCTCCCTTTCTGATCTTATAATTATTCTCTCTCTAAAATAAAAGAAAGATTCTGTTTAAAAAAGGAAGAACCTTTCCCCAAAATAATTCTCAGGAGTCCCACCTGTTTTAAGGATTCAGAACGATGAGTTTTGAAGTGAGAATCGATGTTTTGGATATCAAGGTTTTAGTCTTCATTCGAGTACGGCCCAAAAGAAGTTCTTTATCTCTTAGGAAGTATAAGAAGTTATCCCCCAGATATTGTGGACCAAAGAAAGTAGGTAACTTAGCCTACGAACTTCTTTTATCTTCTCATCTCAAAGTTCTTAATGCCTTCTATAGAAAAATGTGCCAAACCCAAATCATGGAAAGACGGTAAAACTTCAGTGGGGCAAGTTATCGTTGGCTTCTAAGTTACGCTAGCTCCTTCCTTTATATAAGTCGTAACTTTTACTTGTCGCTCACAGTAATCTTACTCCCATCGATCTCCTTTCTTTCTTAATCTCCTTCATGGCCTGGCAACAAGAATTAGTTTTATCCATAATGATTCCTCACCTTCAAGACGCAAGTGAATCTGTGAAGAAGGATTTTATAGAACAGTATGAGCGCTCACTTTTCCCTCACTTGGGAACTTCTGTAGCTCAGACCAAATGGCGGACCTATCAAGACATAACTAGGGTAACACCTTGGGGTCAGCAGCACTTTCGTAACAATGTCCGCTTGGCCATGGTTATTGAAGCCTTGGGTTTGGGTCCCCGATACTACTGCGTCATGAGATCAAGGCATCTTGGGTTTTCCGAGCGGGTTTTCTTACTGGTGTGTTTTCTTCCTCATCAGAAGATATGCCTTTATCCCGTTTTTGGCTTGCCTCTCAGAGGACCTTTTGTTAGATCACCTCATACCACTGAGATAGGTGCGGTAATAACCAACAGAATTATTCCCATAGATGAGTTACCTTATATGTGCGCAGCTTGTGAGTGCTGCTTTTGTGACCATATGATGGACGGGCTTATGGAAGTGTAAAGAGTTCTTCTATCTTTACTGTATATGTTTCAAGAATGAATAAAAGTTAAATCTTGTTCTTGTCTTGAATCTTACTCTCTTTGAGACTTTTCTTGGTGGTTAATCTTTATTCGTGCATCTTGCGAAATTATCCCAAGTTGCAAGATGATGACATCTCACGTTTTTTAAGTGGGGTAGAATGTAAGATTCCTCCCCCAACCCCCTTTTGATGTCTAGTATCTTCCCCCGTAATCAATCCCTCTTCTGAAATATAAAGACCTTGTTTCTAACTATTTTAACCTAGAGAGAGAAAATATTCTAGAGAGAGAATATTCAAATTTTTAATATTTTTGGATAGAAAGTTATCTCATCTTATTAAAATAAGTTCCCCTGAAACAAAAATTCAGAAAGAATTTTCCAATGTGCAATTGGAATTAATTGGAAAAATGTATAAAGGACCTTAGCCTAAGGGTCTAGATTTTTAAAAATTTTTGGATTATGGTCCAATTAAGGTTCCTATGGGCCAATAACATCAATCCATGTGTCGAGAGGAGATAAATCCAATTTGTAAAAGAAGATACCCAAAAATGAGTAAATGCTCACATAAGATGAAGAGTTGAAAATGTACAAGGTTTATTAGTAAAAAAACTATGAGCAATATTAAAAATATGAGATATTTTGGGTATCCAAAAATGAGTAAATTCTCACATAAGATGAAGAGTGTAACCAAGAGTCTTACTAGGATTCTATATGGCAATAGTTATCTTCTTGGTTCTTTTTGTGTGTTTTTTTTCTTATTTTTTTTAAAATATTTTTTTAAATTTTCTCACCTACAATTGAGCTAAAGGTCAGTAAAAGATGAGTGGCAGTACTTTGCATACTCCATCGACATAATTTAAGGTCAGTCACATGGATAGATAGGAACATTACTAAGTCTAAGAAAGAATATGGTCTCAAAGTTTCTCTAAGTGGCACTTAGAGAGAAAAATTCACCCACTCATAAGATATTTTTAGTTCTATGAATGCATGTAATGACGTACAAGAACAATTTTAGACTTAAGAGTGAGTTAGGATACACCTGAGTAAGTGAAAAAATCCGGTCCATATCGAGGTTTCACATCCACTACAAGTTGTAAATCTGGATCTAGTCTGCACAACTTTACCTCAATAACTTGCAAATCAAACTCATCTGGCAAGCTCATTGTTAGATAACCATAGGTCGTATCCAATTCGACGTCACTAGGTTGATCTTCCCTCTCACTTGGGTTTCTTAAAACATAACCATTTGGTTAGATGGGAAGGCAATAGTCTCTGTGCATCCTGGCTATGAAAGGGCATAGATACTACATGTAAGTTTGTCAAGTATCTCATGCCCTAGAAATCATATATAAACTTGCTTATTGCTACAGATAATAGACAGGAAGATGCACGTTCAAAAGTAGATAAGATATGAACATGATATACAAACTAATACTATAAGAACTAATGCAAAACATACATGGCACATATAAGATTATACAAGTATATAGAGTTGAAACAATGTAAGTATACATAGTTTATATATATACCATACATTTAGATGGCAAAAATATGTAGATGCATATCAACAAGAAACTAAAAAGACTTGATATAGGTCAAATGGGAAAACCAAGTAAGATATATAAAGAGATCAAACTAAGTATTTAAAGATGAAATGATGCAACAACATTGCACACACGTGCCATTTCTTGCATAGGGAGGACTCAAACCTATTACCTTAGGACTCTCTTGAGTGTTTTCCTTACCAATTGCCATTGCTTGCACAAGCATGGCTCAAACCCATTACCTTGGGACTCTCTAGTGTTTTCCTTACTGCCATTACACTAACAAGTGATTGACATCATTGCAAGATTTTTGTTAATGAGTTATTTTTGCACTAACAAGTGATTGACATCATCAATCGTATGACTCCAAGTATGTGGATGCATGTATTTCTTTTTTTGCATAGATTTTTTCCACCTTCTTCCTTTCTCCTTCTCCTTCTCCTTCTCCTTGACTATCTCCTCCACCTCCTATATGAGAAGAGGCATTTGATGGAACATACCTTGGGAGAACTCTATAGCTTGAGTCAATGATTTGATTGAAGAATGTTATCATTGGTAAAGGATCTCATCAAAGTGGAAAAGGAGATGGGGTAGTAAAGTTCTAGTAAGGATCTCATCAAAATTGAAAAGGAGATTGGGTAGTGGGGCTATGTTTTTAACACCATTAGCACCACACACATCATCCCCATCATTACCAAGAAAGGAGATCTTATAAATATATAAAACTATAGACCTATTTCACTTATGAGCACGGTTTAGAAGATCAACCTTACTACAAAACTATAGACCTATTTTAGTTATGAGCACGGTTTAAAAGACCAACCTTACTACATTGGCAAGAGTCTATAGTTTAAAATTTGAATCTTATAAACTTAAAGATAAACCTTGATAAGTTTTAAAGGATGTACACACACACAAATCATGATGGGCTAGTGCCTTTTAGTGTGAAATATGGAGCTTCTAACCCTAAATATGAAACCTAGCACTACATCCAACACCCCACTATAAACTCAGAGGAGCAACCTTATATCAATGAGAAGTTTCTCCAAGACTACAAAGGATAATTGCTATGTTAAGGAAGAAGCTGTTGGCCACACGTTTTTGTTTTTCTCTTAATTCTCATTATCATCACATATGTAAATAAAAAGCTTCAAGGGAGATCTATCCATTTCAACTATTTGCATCACTTAGATGGTGAATTGGGTGCATGCATGTCTCCACATGTTACCATGCCTCCTTGGCTCGTGGAGTGGATTACATTAGACATTAAATGCAGACCCCCAAATCTAAGGATACATAAGAATAGGAGCAATGCATACTTGAGAAAAGTTTATATATAAAAAAACAACAACAATTCAATGTCCAAGGAAACCTTCAAACCACCACATTTTCTAGCAAGGGTTCCTCTTTGAGTAAAAATTTCCTTAGTAATGATGAAGAGAGAAACTTTGTTTAAGAGTTTAACCCAAAAGACACCCTACACTTTCTCAATTTTGATGAGCATGAATCACTCTCCTAAGGGTTGAGGGAGACTTTAGCACAACTTAAAGTGTAGCTAAATCCCCAAAGGCCATCGAGCATCTCCTCCAAGGTGGAAGCGTAAAAACCAAGTATGTTCATTATGGCTCTCCAATGAGAGAAAGAGAGCTAGTGTATATCTATCTATGGAACAATCAAAATTTACGTCTATCCTTGCTAGCTGCAACTGCCCATAGGGTCCGAAGTGGAAGCAGAGGCAAGGAAGAGCTCTTCGGCGACAGGTGAGACTAAGGGCTCATGACTGTTAAGAGCGCAGAAGGCAATGGCAGGGAGGTCGTCGTTGATGTTGAGCTGGAAGTGGACGAGACCCTGCGGGAAGACGAATAGGTCGCCGGTGCGGAGGGTCTGTTGGAAGATGGTATCGTGGGTGATGTCGACGAAGCCGACAAGGAGGGAGCCTTGCGCGACGTACATCAGCTCCGACACGCACGGGTAGACGTGGGGCGGGTTGAGGCCTCTCGGCGCGATGTCGATGCGCGCCATGGAGAGGCCAAGTCCGGCGAGCGCCGGGAACGTTTGGGCGTCTGCCACCTTCACGGACGACCCGAGCTGGTCCCGATACCCATATCCGCTTAGCAGCAGGTCCGACTTGAAGTACTTGGAGTCCAGTCCGTCGAGACTGTATGATGAAGGTTCAGCCCGTGTACTAGCCTCGAGGAGGACATCAAATGCTACGACGAGTACCTGTAGCTTCAACAGAACATTGAAGACCCCCATTACTCCCTTAATCTCCCTCCAAATCTCTCTAATTCTTTTTAAATGAATAAATGTAGCTCATGAGTTTAGCATGCCTGGTTCGCACCTTTCTCATGCACTAGACTTTAGAACAACTAATCTCTTTTCCTAACAGGACACCTTTTTAGGCAACTGAATGCCGCCCCACCACGTACTTTGAACACGAGATAAACCACCCCGCGATCGCCCTTTTCCTAACGAGAGCATGCTTTGATCTTTTTCCTAGATAGTTTTAAAAATAAAACAACACTAGTGTGGGACCCCCTCATACTCGTGTATGTCTCTTACCTTTTACACTTCTTCTATCACTATGTGGCGAAATGAGGTGGGCCAGAACACAAGCATTCAGTGTTTTCGTGCAAGCTGACACCAATGCAGGCCACACGAGCATAGGGTGATGCAACCGGGGGGCTGTGAGTGCAAGAATGTGTTACCCTAGGCTCGTGCACTATGTCTACTACAACACAAATTGTCTCCCTTGTACACTACCGCCATGTGGCCAGAGGAGGAGCATAGGAGATGGTTTTCAAGGAGATAGCTAGAGAGAGTGCCGCATGGCATTCAAAAAAACCTTTGCATAATAGATAGTATGTCTATAGACCACGTATTACTATGGTATCAAGTTTTTCTTATATGTGTATACGTATGCAACTGTGGGATTGCATGCATGCATATGTGTGTCTATGCACGTGTATTTATCCATGAGAGTGTGTATCTTTATGAGTGTTTGTGTGTGTGTGTCATGTGTGCACATATGTGTGTGTATGCAAGTGTGTATATATTCACCTATGCACATGTATAATGTGTGCATGTGTGTGTGCATATATGTGTCTATCTCTCTCATAAACAGTAAACATACACTCAATATCTCTCTCACACACACATGTCCATACACATGTGTTTGTCTGTGCAAACATGTGTGTGCATGTATCTTTGTGTGTATTTATATGTGTGTTGTGTGTGCACGTGTGCTTGAGTGTATGAGTGTGCATATATATGCCTATGCACATGTGTATACATGTGTATGTGTGCATGTGTGTGTGTGTGTGTGTCTCACAAACACACACTCAATCTCTCATGCACACACATGCAAACATCCTCTCTCTCTTCTCACACACATATGCACATACACACATACACATGCATAGGAACATGCACTCTCTCTCTCTCTCTCTCTCTCTCTCTCTCTCTCACACACACACACACACACACACACACACACATGTACACACATCGTGCACATGTATGTGTGTGTGTGTGCGCGTGTGCGTGTGCATGTGTGGCTATGTGGTGTTACTTTCGTGTACACACATATGTGTGCCGATTGTGCATGTGCACAAAGTGTGTGTACGAGCATCTTTGCATGTGTTTATGTGTGTGTGTGCATCTTTATGAGTGTGTATGTGTGTATGTGTGTACACGAGTGTATATGCATGTACCTGTGTGTATGTGTATGCATTTATGTGTGTATGTCTACATGCACCTGTGTGCCTCTAGAAGTGTGTGGTGTGTGAGTGTGTGTATGCATATGTGTGCATACACATGTATGTGTGTGTGCATGCATGTGTGTGTGTATCCTATATGATCGTGTGTGTCTCAACATATATATACATCTATTTATGTATACATAGATACATACATATATACATACATACATACATACATATATATGTATATGTATATGTAACATACATACATATATACATATCTATATATATATATATATATGTATTAATATTCATATTGATATTGATATTTAGTATTAATATTTAATATAATTATTATGAATATTAATATTAATTACTAAGATTTAATATTTTAACTAACATTAAATATTAAATGATCATTTAAATGATATACTATTATTTATCATATTTTACATTGATGTAACCTTACAATGTTTATAGTCTTTCATTGTTTCTAACAAACATATCTGCATCAAACACATCATCACATGCTAAAAAGGCTTCATTGCCACTTCACTAGGTGGAGTATTGGGCATCCAAGTGCTATATGAACATGCATCTATATGTACATATGCCAGAAAACCACACTCAAAAAACTCCTAACAACGTGTATGCTTTTTATATGCATGTGCATGTGTTTTATGGACATGTATATGTGTCATAGACGTAAACACGTGTGTAGAGTGCTTTTCACTGGCTAGCTAGCCGAGAGCATCGGAGGTGGGTCTAGGCCACTCGTTAGGTTAAAGAGAGATTAAAAGATGCATGATGCCTTGCTATATGTGGAGGGAAAAGAGATCTGACAAGATTGAAGGCATTAGGCTGTTTGTCGAGGGCACTCGTAGTGGTAAGCTCTTCGTTTGGCAACCTTGCATGTATCAAATTCAATTTCTTTTTGTGGGGCCTTTTCCACCTTTTATTTTTACATATAGACAATAAAGAATAATAGCCTTTTTTGGGGTGTGATTTTTTTCAGAAGGCTCAAATATGGTAAAAACGACTATAGACTTAGGTACCTTTCGACGAGTTTTATGAATTTCAAATATTGGAAAAAAAATCTGAGAAGCCCTTAGAAACAAGCACATCCAAGTTTAAAGTCGTTTTTACCATATTTGGGCTTTTAGAGTCCATTCAAACTTTTGACATCATAAATGGACCTAGAAGGCCCAAATCTGGTAAAACAACTGTAAACTTGCGTACCTTCCAATGAGTTTTATGAATCTCAAGTATTGAAAAAAACGGGAGGGCCTTAGAAGCGCTTGCTTATGAGGCCTTACTATATATATTTTTTTCACATGCACTAGATTTTGAGGCCTTCCTAGATTGTTTTTTTAATATTTAAAATTCATAAACTCATCGGAAGATACCCAAGTTTACAGTTGTTTTTGGGCCTTCTCAGTCCATTTATGATGTCAAAAGTCCTAGATTCTGCAAGTCTTGAAAAAAGTTGGTAATATAATGATGATTTATATGTGTACGTGTGTTGTATGGGTTTTTCTTTTAAAAAAGTTCTAAGGGCTTTTCAAACCTTGTTTCTTTAATATTTGAGATCACAAAACTTATTGAAACATACTACCCATTTGTTATGTAAAAAGTATAAAATTATGCGCTAGAGAAAAAAATATAATGGTGACGTGTGTGTGTATGTGTATATGTGTTTGTGTGATGACACAAGCTAGTCTCAGCGTAGACTCAAGTGAGGATGGGATATTGTGGGCCTCAAACATCTTTTTGAGGGCCCTAGGTATCTTTTTGAGCACGTTCAATTTGACCAAGCCTTTGTGTGGTGCGGGATTTGAATAATAAAAGACATGGAAGCTCCCACCATGTAAAGCTTTATTGCAATCCAACATGCACTACGGTGTGTGATTTAGAGAGAGAGAGAGAGAGAGAGAGGAGGAGGAGGAGAGAATAATATTTTGTCTTGAAAAAAAAACCATAAATTCCAAAAGCTCGCGAGATATTCTTGGAAGCTTGCAAGGAAAGCTTGTTAAAAAAATCCCTTCTTTTTGCCCTAAGGCTTTTAGCCTCATGTCCATACTTCATCCTTGGCCTAGGATGCACATGTGCCATGCACCATGCAATCATGCTCTGTCATTTGAGAGTTGCCTTCTCATTGACTTTCTCATTATCATGGGGGACAAAATACCCATGGCCTGCATGAGTTACATGAACAAATGATAATATGTAGTTTTTCCATGTAGCACATGTGTAAGAAAAAAATTGGTTCTTTGATGTGGAAGTATTTTTTCAAACAAAATATTATCTTTTGTGAGTTTATGAGTCACCCATGAAGCCAAGGATTAAACTATAACAAAAGAATGGCTAGCAATAAGGTCTTGAGCTAAGTTATACAAAGCTTATTTTCATTCAACCTTATATTTTTACATCAATCTATAATTAATATAGCATATATAGATGAAAAGGCATATGCTACCTTGCGTACATGGCATTTGATGTCGGAGGTACTATAGATCACAATAAGATACATGAGGGACTATAGATCACAATACGACACATGAGGTACTATAGATCACACATGATACCCCTACTCATGACATGATGGCAGTTCTTGGATTTTGAAGGTCTAAGAGGAAGCAAACCAACTTTGACCTACACCTAGTTGTGGCTAGTAATATGTATATTATGTCAACTCACCATGACACATGAGATATAACATCACAATAAATGATGCGTCATGAGGCGTGAAAAGAGACACCATTACAATAAATGGCATAGACACCATTACAATAGATGATGCATGGTACATCATGACACATAAAAAATACTCGACTACCTGTTATATGACAACTATATGGATTATTGTGTTGACAACTGTTTCTTAGATTGATCTTAATGTCTTAATTGTTATGAGCATGAATGGAAGGCGGCGTCGATTGGAGGAGGATATGGTCACGTCAAGGGACGAATGCGGCGGACACGGAGGAAACGCCGGGAGTTGCACTATTGAGGGCGGAGATGGCCATGGCTGGTTTGTCAAGGTCCGTGTTGAGTTGGAAATGGACGAGGCCAGGAGGGAAGACGAAGAGGTCACCGGTGGAAAGGGTGCGCTGGTGGAGGGTGTTGTTGGCGGCGTCGATGAAGCCGACCAGCAGGGTGCCTTGGGCTACGAAGAGGAGCTCGGTGACGTTGGGGTGCTTGTGAGGGGGGTTGAGGCCCTTGGGGCCGAAGTCGGTGCGAGCCATGGACAGGCGCTGGCCTGTGAGCGCCGGAAACGCCTGGGCGTCGGCTATCTTGGAGGACGACTCCAGGCCATCGCTGAACCCCCCCGCGCTCGTCAACCAGTTGGACTTGTAGTCGGACGAGTGAACGAGGCCCTCCGCGTCAGGATAGCCGTTTTGAGATATTGCTACATGGTCGCCGCCCAAGGCCAACGCCAACACAACAAGTAGCACAATGTTGTCGTACCCATGGATTTGCTCTGATGACACCATTTCAGTGTTGTGTGCGTCTGTGTGTGTGTGTGCGCGCGCGTGCGTGCGTGTGTCTGTGTGGAGGAGGTGAAGGGCGTTCTCCTCCCTCTCCTCGTTTTTATAAGCTCTCGGACCAAACCTCCCCTTCCATATACTATGCCTTTGGCTTAAATTCTAAAAGCATAATACCCATATTAAGCTCTCATTTGACCCACCTCCATATACTATGCTTTTGGAGTGCCATCCCCCTTTTCTAAAAGCACAATACCCATATTAAGCTCTCATTTTGATCTCTAGGCCCACTTAATACCCTACTCTTAAGCTTTTGGAATGCCATCCCCCTTTTCTAAAAGCACAATACCCATATTAAGCTCTCCTTTGGTCTAGACTAGGCCCGACTCTTAAGCTTTTGGAATGTCATCCCCCTTTTCTAAAAGCACAATACCCATATTAAGCTCTCATTTGATCTCTAGGCCCTCTTAATACCCTACTCTTAAGCTTTTGGAGTGCCATCCCCCCTTTCTTAAAGCACAATACCCATATTAAGCTCTCATTGATCTCTAGGCCCACTTAATACCCTACTCTTAAGCTTTTGGAATGCCATCCCCCTTTTCTAAAAGCACAATACCCATTTTTAGCTCTCATTGATCTCTAGGCCCACTTAATACCTTGCTCTTAAGCTTTTGGAATGCCGTCCCCCTTTTCTAAAAGCACAATACCCATTTTAGCTCTCATTGATCTCTAGGCCCACTTAATATCCTACTCTTAAGCCTCTGGAGTGCCATCCCCCTTTTCTAAAAGCAGGATACCCATATTAAGCTCTTGTTCGATCTCTAGGCCCACTTAATACCCTACTCTTAAGATTTTCCTTTCCAGCAAGCAAGTGCTCATTTCCTTAAAGTTTCCCTATCACTCATAAAACAAGACTTCTTTTGAGGATAATCCCATCGTAGGTTCAAGAACAATATAAAGGTACAACATGCAACACTTATGAGATGATACACTCACAAAAGTGTATGTACAGATCATGGGCTATTTGCAATGGTAAAATCCTCAAAATATCATTGTAATCATTGAGACATTTTAAGGTTGTGTTTTTTTATAAAAATGTGTCTCGTCAAGTTTACAATTTTTTTTTCAAACTCTAAATTTACTTTGTTCATTTGTAGCAAAAAGTCATATGAGAGAAATCTTCAATGTTACATTTAGTAACTATGGGAAAAATTCTCAATCATTAAGTTGTATGTAAATATACTTCTTTCATTTTATAAACATACTTGTATGTAAATATACTTCTTTCATTGAGTTGTATGTAAATATATCTCTTTCATTTTATAAAGACACTTATATGTAATTATACTTCTTTCGTTAAATATAAGCATAATTGATTTTCAAACTAACTTTTAAATCACACTTTTAGTGCAAGATAATAACATTCTAAGGTATATTCTTCATATATAACTCCTTTTTTCTCAATTCCTAATCCTTGTTTCTCATGAATATCGTGTGCCAACTTTGCCTTCTTTACTCACTCATTACAACTCTTTAATAGTGTATAATAGTGACATTCTAAGGTATGCTCAATAGTGATGTTCCAAGGGTTTTTCTTCATGTATACTCTTTTTCTTGTTTGTTATGAATATTTGTGCAAACTTATCCCTTCTTAGTCAAGCATTATACCACTTTGGCTCAAGGTCTTGGAAATTTTGAGCCTCTATGCTTGTCACAAATTTCTTGTGAATAATAATTCAAGGTAACTTTTTGATAATGAAATGTATCTTCTATCGGTAGTCTTTTTAGTTTCACATGTCTCTCTTCATAATTGGATTCTAGTTATTGAGAATGAAATTTGTCTTCTACTAGTCAACTTTTTAGTTTCATGTATCTTGCAATATAGTTGGATTCCACTGATTGAGAATGTAAAGATGTTTCTTTTACCTTTGTGGTTCATTTGTTTGTTTACAATGATTAAAGAAGGATGATTTTTTTCTTTGCATTTCATTGTTATTACTTTGTGTATTTTACTCTCTCATTAATTAGGGGTGTTCATTAATAAGTGTTTCAAATGCTCCATAACTACATTCTTTTACATGTTTCTATGTCCAATTAAGTGTTGAATAGGTAAGAGTGAGCATTCATTTTCGTATTCTTGAAATACTTGCAAGATCACATGTAAAATGTTATTGATTGAAAAGTGTTTTATACACTCTATAAAACATGTTTTTTACAATACATTGCTCATTTTGAAGTGCTTACTTAAATGGCCCATTTACAAATGTGATGTTTGTTTTGAAGTGTCTACTTAAATTTGCTACTCATTTTGAAGTTTGTTTTGAAGTGTCTACATAAATGATGAAGTTTATAAATTATCCATTTATAGTACGTATCAAATTTTATAATTGATATGCCAATGGTTTAGGTCCTTGAAAGCTGAGGACAAGGCCACCTTTGAAGCCTTGAAAGAGGCCTTCAAGGTAGGATATTCTTGCGAAGGTACCGAGGAGTCCAGTGCAGCAGTTACATAATGTCAGACAAAGGGATGGTGAAACTATCCGAGACTATATCAATACAGTCAAATATCTCCACTCTCGCTGCAGTGCCAGAGACAAGTTCTTGAAAGACTAATAGGGAGATTCTTGGAAGGTCTGGATGACGTACCCTTGCACAATTCATTATATGCCATGGCCCATAGCTCCTTTGAGCAATGTTGTAGGAGTGCTATGGACTTTGAGGACAACTTCAAGGGGACACGTTCCTGAGAACTTCATGAGGGCACATTGGAAGCCTCATTCAAGACCACTAGTACTAAATCTAATGGAAAGAGCAAAGAGTCCACAAGTGGACAACAAGTTGAGCAGTTGGTTGCTGCATTAACGTAGCAGATGACCCAAAATTGGAGAACAGCCAAGGTTGGGATCGGGTCAACCAACCCCATCTCTATCCAAAGAGGGAGCTTGTATGGTGCCCGATCTGTCGAGCGAACCATACTAACACAGAGTGTTCACATTTATGACCCCGCCCCAACCTCTATTGCACATATTGCGGAATATGGGAAAATCATGAAGTTACAAACTACTCAGCAGAGGGGCTACTCAAGCCCAAGCTCTACCTCAGGCCTTGCCAGTCAACCCAAGGCAACCACTGGCTTTGCCAATGCTATCTTCTCTCCATAATGCACCTCAATCAGGCAAAGAAGTGGCTCAAAAAGGAATTCTTAGGGTACCTAAAATGCCCTTACCACCCTCGGTTCCCCCACCTCAACCTCATTGCCAAGAATCACACCACTTTGTTAACCTTGATAGAAATCTTCGAAGAAGGGGACGGGGGGGGGGGATTCCAAAAGTTCCTAACTATGAAACCTTTAAACCAACAAGCCCGCCCTCTCAAATTATAAGTCACTATGTTATGGAGGGAGACCAAATGTACTGAGTGTGCTTAGCCTCCCCAATGCCACGGGCTACAGACATGAATACAATGGAAAAACAACCACCTATACAGTGCTATCATTGCGCGTAGGACCTCACCAAGTGGCTGAGTGTCCTATCAAGAGAGTGAGTACCTCTATATAGGTGCCCTCCTATTAACTCCCTAATGTGTTGGGTGTGGAATTGACCATATGTATAAAGATTTTTTGCTCAGACCCTAGAACAAAAGGGAAGGCTCGTGAAGCTAATCCAAGCACCAGCATTAACCTACTGAATGTGAGAGATGGCTTCATCCACACGGTCCCTCTCACAACGCAGTAACCCGACTGTAAAATTGACAAAGAGCCACAACTCATGTTGCAGCAGAGGCACCTACCTCACAAGACCAGGGAAATGCCAAGGTCTTAGCCTCAAAGAATGTCCCTGAGTAAGCATGAGCAACTAGAAGCTCAAAGAAGAAAACCACAAAGATCGGCAAAGGGAGACAATTGGGTAGTTATCCAAAGTGGTTAGGAAGATGGCACATCAACACATGTACTGATATGCTGTCGTGACGTGGGCGGTGTCGCTGGGAACACACTGGGTGTCTGGCTGTGAGAGTTACATCCAAAAATCCCAGCAAGAAAACAAAACAGATAGCTCTTCAAGGAGCATAAGACATCACCATTTTTGATGACATTTACATGTACCAACTCACTTCAATACATCCCCAAATTCAGCCTGATGATTGCACAAAATTGCGTATCAAGTACTTGTCCCTTTATTCACTGATTCCTTTCTCCAAATCCTTTGAACCAGTCACTGATTCCTTTCTCCAAATCCTTTGAACCAATCACATGTAGGCATAACATAACCTTCAATTTTTTCCAACATACATGTGACCATTAACATTCTTTACATCCAGTGCCATCAAAACCATCAATTTATCACCTGAAAACCTGCCTTAATATTCTAACATCTCACAAGCAAATTATCATATCATATGTACCACATATTCTTGTGATTTTTGAAAGTTCTCTATCTTGCATTCAAAAACCCAGCTAAATAGAATTTGAAATCCAAGCTTTAAGGCTCTCCAAAGTAAGAAAAAAAAAAAAACTTATACAAGACCTCATTCGAAAGCCTTTTGAGGGAAACCTTTAAAAAAAAAGCATTCGCTTATCTCTCTAAAAGAAAAGAAACGAATTTCAGATTTCGATTCTTTTCTTTTATTCGCCACCTTACTGTAGGCGTGAGGACAGTGTTACATGTAGCACGAAAGTTTTTCTGAGAATCGTATCCTCTTATTACTCTTCATTTCCTCTTCAGTTTGAAACCCAGGACATCATGAACAGTCGCCGTCGTCAAGAAATTGCAAGCACTGGTCTTCTTCCTCCGTGGTTATGATTTCTGCATCCTCGTTTCTTTTCGCCCCACGCTTTGGTTATTTCCCTTCTTTTTCCCGCAAGAGATGCGGCGTTGCATCACCTTTTGTAGCTTAGGAATCGGCCTTCCATTTTTAAAAAAGGCTGCGCTCGTTTTTTGCTTGTATTTCTTCGAGAGATTATTACATGTAAGCTGCCACGCCAGATGTATCATATTCACTCCCTTCATTACCAATATGGAGAAGCAAGTATGCATGCTCATCCGTCGACACCAATGATGCCCATCATGTAAGCGGTTGCATCATGGTGCTCAGCCTCTTGTAAAGCTCTAGCGAAGGCCTCATCATTTTCATAAAGGGACCCATCAACTGCCTCTTCCTCCTCCTCATTAACATACTCATAGTCAAAGCTGCCACTGCCAGCTCTGGACCAACAAGCTGAGAGAAGATTTTTTTTTGATGGCTCGACGGGCTTGGATGAGTTCTCACAACACTGGCTCCCACTGAATTTCTTTTAACTCATCTGGCATCAAACCTTTACGTTTCCATACATGTTAAGAAGGGTGTTCCCTACTACAAGGTCCATCATATGCATAAAACTCCATAATTCACACCACACTCATGTACAAAAACTCCTAGATCTGGCTCAGCCTCAACTCATCTTATTGAACCTCATTTACAATATGAACATATGTACATGCCATCATATAATGACTCGTCATGGCACTTAACTCATGCATCTGGATTTATATTTGATGGCCTCACATGCATGGTTTCACACCATAGACGTGCCGTGGCACGACATCCACCCCCTCTAAACCTGCACATCCTCTGGTATGTGCCAAATCATCATCAAGGTCCACATATAACTGGATGTCGTCTTCATCTTCTGCATTACCAGGAAGATCATTCTCTTCCTCTTCAACCATATCCATACTACCACTGTCAAGCCTCTCATCCTGAGTCTCTTGTGAATCAAAAGGATCACTATCATGCCTTCTTTTAAATATCTTGATTCTTTTGCCTGCCACAAGATTCTTTATTTGTGTACCATCAAGCTCACACAGAGTATACGTGGCATTTCCATGCACATGCTTGAAAATGTAAGGGCCAAACCATCTTTTTGCAAATTTTCTTCGAACAGTGAATTGGTTGTCAAGGCTACTATCATACATTAGAACCCAATCACCTTCTTCAATAGGTTTTGGCCGGAGTTTGTGTCTTCTATCAAACCTTTCTTTATTTTTCAACCTTGCATCTTTTAAGCGAGCTTTAGCAAGCTCTACATCTCTAGGCCTCCTCTCCAACTGTCTTATTCGCAATGCAAGGAGGTCATCTCTGCTCAATCCTTCCACCCACAGGGCAATACATTCCAAGTTAGAACTACTTCTTCAACTGGCATCACTGGCTTCTGACCATACATCAATTCTGCAGGCATGTATCCTGTCTCACTGAGCTATGAGTTGTACGGTCAGCCCACAAGGCATATGGTAGCAGCTTTGGCCACTCTCGCATTCTTTCTCTACATGCCTTAGCCAAAGCTTTAATGATTGGAGGATGTCCTCGCTCACTTTTCCCATTGCCCTTAGGATTGTAAGCACATGTTAGGGACAGTTTGATACCAATTCTAGAGAAGAATTCCCTTGCTTCTTCAACATCTAGCTCACCCCTATCAGCTGTTATTTTCCCAACACAACCATACCGGTAGATCACATCTTCCAAGAGAAATTTGCATACTGTTTCCGTACTCTTTGTTCTAAGAGCACGCCCTTCTACCTGATTTGTCAAATCTTCTCTTGCAAGTGCTATATACCGCATCTGCCAAATTCCCAAAGGCATTGTAACTAGATCCACTACCCATTTATAGTGCATGGCAGGTGGGTAGGTTGGTTGCAAGCCATCACGATGCCGCACATTTGAGTACATTTGGCATACCATGCATGTTTCCACATATTGGGAAATATCCTTGTACATTCCTTTCCACCAATATTTTTCCTTTATTTTGGTAAAGGTGGCCCACACACTTCTATGTCCAGCCCAGAGACTCTCATGGAATTCTTCCACAAGCTTTCCTTGAGTCTCTTTATCACATATGACTCTCTGCGGCATAGCATTCCTCTGCTTAGGATGCTTCCAGAGATACCCATCCTCTGCTTAGGATGCTTACAGAGATACCCATCCTTTAGGAAATAACCATATGCTTTTCTGCGGATCCTCTTAAATTCTGAGTCTGACCAATTTTCTTGCCTTGTCAGAGTACTCAAATATTGACCAATATGCAACCAATCACCTTCATATATTTCCTCAATAAAAGACTCAAGTGCATTTGATAGGCAAATATGGTCCCCTTTTGCATATGCTGTAGTATAGAACTTTGTACCCACATCATCAATGTCACTAATCATCTCTTCCTCATCTTCATACCTGGCTCTTGATAGCATATCTGCAACTGGATTATCTTTTCCCGCAATATGCTCAAACTCAGGATTTAGTGACTTGATATAAGCAATCCACCTAAGCATAGCAATATCTGGAGTGGTACAACTTGCTATCATCCCAAGAAGTGGCAAGCAATCAGTTTCCACAAGTACAGATGCCCCAATAAGATATTCTTTTTCACATTTTAGAGCAGTGACTATCCCCCATAACTCTCTCTTGATCTGTGGATACTTTCGTTGCCGAAAGCTTAATACCTTTGCTCCAAATCTAATTACATACCTATGATCATCCTCATCATCTTGCCCTACTGCCCATCCTATCCCAGTAGGACTAGTATCAACTGTAACAATCACAGGCCTACCACACTCATAATCTGCCTTTCTCAAAGTGGGTGATGATTGGAGCAAATATTTCAGCTTCCGCATAGCTTTAATATGTACTGCACTCCACAGAAATTTTTTATTTTTCCTCAAAAGTTGATAAAGAGGATCTGCTACATGTGCATAATGTGGGATCCAAATAACATAAAAGACACATGCTCCAAGAAATCTCCTCAGCTCTGTAACATTAATGCATGTTTCCTTCATTCTTTGTATTGCATCTATCTTGGCTGGACAAGGTCGGCGTCCACTAGTACTACAAAGATGTCCCACTATTAGCACTTCTCCAACTCCAAACACTGATTTCAGCCCAGATAAAGTAAGATTCACTTCTTCAAGCCTGGATAGAATCATGTCACAATCCTTTATATGATTTGCCACAAACTTGCGGCACCCCTTTGAATCCAAATCCCCATCTTTGTCTTTCTCATCACAGCCCTTTATTGGCACATCATCCAAAAATGGCATAGTTTTTTGTGGTATGAAGTCTCGTAAGACTTTATTCATTCCATTCATCATATGTGCCACTGAGTTGGTGGCTCCCTGTGGTAAGGTACACATCCTTACTAATCCCAATGGAGTTCTCATTGTGGTCAAGTCCCTGCTTTGTATATCCAGCTGGAACTGATCATATCCCGAATACAGATCACCCATAGAGTATATAGCTTTCCCTGCAAATGCCTCTGCAAACTCATCCACAATTGGACCTGCTCCCACATTCCTGATTGTGACTTTGTTTACAGGTTGCATGTCTTGAATAAAGCGCAATGTCCCATTTTTCTTTGGTATAGTAAACCATCTGTTGGAATATGGGGCACATGATGGCTCCAAGATTCCCATCCTGATCTTTTCTTTTAGTAATTCCATCAACTTTGGGGCAAGAGAGCCTTTGGTACTGGAATTGGCCGCAGGTTCCAGGGCACATGTGGAACAGTAAAGATTACCATTGGTGCTGTTACACTTGGATCAACACAGCCTATCTCATGCGGCTGAAAGGCAAAGGCTTTCCCATGTTTTACAAGCATCTCCTCAAAGCATTTCCTTTCAACTGGCAACAGAAAATCCTTCTCACCAATCTTCAGCTCTTTTAGAGTTTCTTGAGTAAATTTATGTCCAATTTTCTTCGGATCTCTAAGATTTGGTTGCATAGAAGCTTCATCTATCTTCTCCTTGCTTCCTGGTGGCAAGGGCAAGGCAACTGGTTTCACCTTCTTTGCAACTGTTTTGTACTTTGTATCAACATGAGCATCCATCTCACAATTCATGTTTTTACATTCCACCCCCTCAAATTCCTGGATTACATCATACATCTCCACAGATGACGCCTCTATCATTTCATTTCCACCCTGTAAGCATGCTCTTCCCATATCAAAAAGCACATCCATAGTATCTACAAATGACACCTCATCAAGCACCCTTGAAATAAACTCATTCTTCCCCCAAAAGACCACACTGCTCAAAACTTTTTTGTTCATTTTGTATATGTTTTCGCATGCCACGCTTCAAATCCTTGCTTTTTACAAAAACCAGTGACCCATAGCTGGAAAATCCCTGAAAATTTGTTGAAAAACTATTTACATTGATTGAGTCCTGCGAGAACTCATTTTTCCTTGTACCATTGGAATCCCGCTTTACAATGGCACCTGGCCAAAATCCTTCATCTCCTTGTAATTCATGAATTCTCTGTTTATCTTCGGGAGTGACTGTGCTCGAAGAGACTCACGATTCCTTTCATGGTTAATGCAAACTGTCAAGAACTGAACAGCTTTCTTGCCATCCTTACTCCTTATTCTTGCATATACCGAGCCATCATCCAAAACTTTTGTTTCCATCCTCACAGCTGTAATGTAGGGTTGCCCAAGGATAAGGGGATACGATGACATCTCCTGAACAAAGAAGTTCTGATCATCTTTCACATCCCCTATAGTTACCCTTACATTTGGACATGCTGCATAAAGCTCTCCAGATGAGTTATTAGCTGCTTTAATCATCCACCCATGATCCACATCCATTGGCCACTTACATTTGTTGTAGAGATTTTTAGCCATAAGATTTATTTCAGACCCATGATCAATTAGAGCGACATATGGCTCTTCCAAATCACCTATCTTGACAAGGGTTTCAGTGGTTGCTCTTGCCCAATGGCTCCTGGAGTAATGACTCTTTGTAAGAACTTCTTTTTCATCATCCTCTTCCACAAAGCGCACTTGTCGTGCCCCATCAGCAGAATGATTACATTCCACCACATTTTCTCTCTCTTCCTTTTTCTGTACCTGTACTCCATGAGTCTTAGAAGTGCTTGCCTCCCCTTGTGATGGAATAGATTCAATTATGGACTGCCTTTTCCTTCGTATAATATCAATTATCTCATCATGAAATTCTTTCTTTGCAATCCCCAAGACTTCCCCTAGTGTGAATTCCACCCTGCTATTTAGAATCCTCTCTTCAAGCACCTTTTTGAGATCTGTTGCAGCTTCAATATCAGATTGAAGCTTGTAGAGTGGACTTTTCCCTTTACCCTTCTCCTTCATTTTTGCTGGCACTTCTTCCATTGAAACATCCTGTGGAGGTCTGCTATGCTGTGGAGGCATATGTGATGGCCCAGGATCCTTCTTTTCACTTCCACGTGTAACTCTTTTTGATGGCCCTCCTTCCTCATTTTCCCTTTTACGCTTCTCTTCTACCTGCGCCTCATTATTTTGGCATTTGGCAATATAGGCATGAATAGATAAGGAATCCACAGGCTCCTCCCAGCCAGTCTCTGAAGACGTATACAATCACCTGCCTCATACTTTCTTTGACGCAATTAATTCCATTGTTGGATGGCCAAAAATCCTCATTCTCATAATCCTCATCATTCTCAAATCCCTGCTTTAATTGACCAACCTTTAATCCATAGGTTGCTGCCTCAACCATAGAAATGGCATGACTAGCAACCATATCCTCTACCAGCTTTTTCATCCCTCCTTTCCCAAAGTTTGTGCTCAATGGAAGACCAGTCTCTGTAAGATGGATTTTCCCATCTTTGAAAAATACAAGTTGATTTTTAAGAGCTTCTTTATAGCTAGCACAATCCTTCTTTGCATGTTCTGGGTCATCACACCATATGCATCTATATGTAAACCCTTCTTTGCTTTGAGGCCTTTGCATAGAAGCCTACCCCAATGGTAGACCTTTTTCTTCAATCCTAGACATCTTCAATTTCAGGTCACGCATACCCTTGATAAGCTCATCCATCGGCCCATCTATCTTTGGAATTGAAGCAGCTGGTTTGGGTAGATTCTCAGGGGTGATAGCAGTTATGGGGGTTGCAGAGCCCATCACCATTTTATCCCTCCTCCGCTGTCGCTTTGCTAACATAGTGACTGCATCCTCAACATCATTCCAATCACTCTTTAATCCCTGCTCCGTATCCTTATCCTCAAGGAGGATTTCCAATTTCTCCTGGAGATCTTTCCCAGCTGCTTGTAAGAAGAGCTCTGTTTTTTCTCTGTCCAAAGTTGCACGCTCTACCCTTGACACAGCTGGGCATAGCGCTTCTCAAACTCTCTTAGCAATTTTGTGGCAGAAATTCCCATTTTAGGTTTTGTGACCCATTCCAAGAAAGTTTGTTTGGTCACTCGCTCAGAATCCTCCATGAAATATTCATCCTTTAAAGCAAGCTTGAACTCCTCCCAATTTCTGCCACCATGTGCTGTCTGCAATCCTCTTATGTGCTCTCTTATTTCAAGAACACATACCAGCTCGAAACTTCAAATCATATCCTCCTCAGTCACCCTGTTTAGCTCCATCTCCTTTATATAATTACGCAGGTACTTTGTAATGTCCTTCCCATCAAATTGATCCATCTTTTTCACAATTGATTGTAATGCTTTGGTCTTGGAAATTTGTCCTCTTTCAGCAGCTTGTTGTTGTTGCATGTACATGGTAAACATCTGAAACATCTGCATAACTCCGGGGTCAAAATGAACCCCCTGACCCTCAGAATTCTCAGCCATAGCTTCCCTATATATTTCACCACACTCTCACCCCAGCAGTTTCACGTCAGGTTCACCAAAGCTGTCGTGACGTGGGCGGTGTCGCTGGGAACACACTGGGTGTCTGGCTGTGAGAGTTACATCCAAAAATCCCAGCAAGAAAACAAAACAGATAGCTCTTCAAGGAGCATAAGACATCACCATTTTTGATAACATTCACATGTACCAACTCACTTCAATACATCCCCAAATTCAGCCTGATGATTGCACAAAATTGCGTATCAAGTACTTGTCCCTTTATTCACTGATTCCTTTCTCCAAATCCTTTGAACCAATCACATGTAGGCATAACATAACCTTCAATTTTTTCCAACATACATGTGACCATTAACATTCTTTACATCCAGTGCCATCAAAACCATCAATTTATCACCTGAAAACCTGCCTTAATATTCTAACATCTCACAAGCAAATTATCATAGCATATGTACCACATATTCTTGTGATTTTTGAAAGTTCTCTATCTTGCATTCAAAAACCCAGCTAAATAGAATTTGAAATCCAAGCTTTAAGGCTCTCCAAAGTAATTAAAAAAAAAAACTTATACAAGACCTCATTCGAAAGCCTTTTGAGGGAAACCTTAAAAAAAAAAGCATTCGCTTATCTCTTTAAAAGAAAAGAAACGAATTTCAGATTTCGATTCTTTTCTTTTATTCGCCACCTTGCTGTAGGCGTGAGGACAGTGTTACATGTAGCATGAAAGTTTTTCTGAGAATCGTATCCTCTTATTGAGAAGCAAGTATGCATGCTCATCCGTCGACACCAATGATGCCCATCATGTAAGCGGTTGCATCATGGTGCTCAGCCTCTTGTAAAGCTCTAGCGAAGGCCTCATCATTTTCATAAAGGGACCCATCAACCGCCTCTTCCTCCTCCTCATTAACATACTCATAGTCAAAGCTGCCACCACTGCCAGCTCTGGACCAACAAGCTGAGAGAAGCTTTTTTTTTTATGGCTCGACGGGCTTGGATGAGTTCTCACAACACTGGCTCCCACTGAATTTCTTTTAACTCATCTGGCATCAAACCTTTACGTTTCCATACATGTTAAGAAGGGTGTTCCCTACTACAAGGTACATCATATGCATAAAACTCCATAATTCACACCACACTCATGTACAAAAACTCCTAGATCTGGCTCAGCCTCAACTCATCTTATTGAACCTCATTTACAATATGAACATATGTACATGCCATCATATAATGACTCGTCATGGCACTTAACTCATGCATCTGGATTTATATTTGATGGCCTCACATGCATGGTTTCACACCATAGACGTGCCGTGGCACGACAACGCTCAGTTGTCCAAGCTCGAGAACCAATTGACACTAACCAGCTCCCAAAGAAGCATGCCAAATATCCTAACCCCGCAGAGGAGAAAGAAAGACTACTGGCAACCCAAGTATTGGTCAGGGATTACTAAGCACAAATAGAAGACAAGCCTTCTAGTGCCTACCTTGAGCCTTGTTCGTCAGTCTCCAACATGAGACCTGTCAAATAAGCTTAGGTATATTCTAGAGAGATCCCAGACCATTCACCCCCACAGAGGCCAAGAGAAGCAGCAGAGTGCACTACAATAGCTACCCCCACCCCAAGGGAGATGGGGTAGTTGAATATCTCAAAGATCTGGGGGATGACCACCTTAAATGAATGGATACAAAAATCCCTATCCACATCCCATACACACATAAGAGCTTAAGATTAAGCCAAAGCAACCTTCCTCATGGAGTAGCCTCCGCTCCTAAAGACATTGATGGGCTCTCTTCCTTCCTTTCCTCTCAGATCCAGATCCCTATCCGTACCTTGCTTTAAGGTAGCCTAAGCTTATGGAAATATCTAAAGGACTGGATGGAGGGACGCCAGGGGTAGGCATGCAAGAATCCATGGAGCTAGATAGCTCTAATGAATGTGAGAAAGAGGAACTTGTTATACCCCATGAAATCACTAGCACCCCCATAGTCCGAGTAAATAAGCTTGGACGGTACTTCTAAGGATATGAATTGAATGCGGCTTTGTCGATAGCCTTTGATGGCCTCCAGGTCACAACAATCCTAGATGGGGGAGCAGGTGTGAGCATTGTTACAAAAACATTGTGGGAAAAATGGGGGGAACCCACAATGGATGACACCATATTGCTAGTCAAACTCGTTGATGGAGCCACAGTTAGACCCATTGGTCTACTGAAGGACTTGAAAATAAAGATCCTTGGAACCACTTACTACCACACCTCTGTGGTGATCAATTTTGGACGTCAGCCCGTTTCTTATGATCGCATCCTTGGATGACTATTCATGAGAGAATCTAAGATGATCCACAATTGGTATACCAACCACATTCAATTTCAGAGAAGATCAAACCGTAAAGATCAACCTACGCACGTACAAGGTACACCTAATGAGTGGCCAACCCCCTTTGTAGAGGACTCAGTAACAACAACTAGATCTACTATAGTCCATCTGTGTCAAACATGCCACAAGACACTCGATGATGAAAAGGATAGTGAGAATTGTGCACCTCTTCCGGATCCAGAAGACTCTAAGAATTGGATGCATATCCTTGCCACCCCCGACGTTCTACCTAGATGCACTAGCATAAGGTTTGCTATAGCAGACATGCAGGAGATCACATCTCTATACATGCTTAGCTCAACATACCTACCTAGTGTTGCCACCCAAGAACTTGAACAAGCCATTAGAGCAAAACTATCAAGGGACACATGCTCTCACAAGACTCGCAAGCCCGATGGATTCCCTGGGTCAGAACGATATATCTTCCCAGACAATTTAGACACCCACTGGCTTAATTATGTTGGGATTGTTGAAGCACATGATCACTTCAATGATATATGGCAGCAAAAGGAGTTTTCCAATAGCTCCCATCTGGTTCACACGACTGCAAGAGACTAGGGTTGGCCACTCAAGGCATGGAGTGACAACATGAATGTGAATCACCATCCTAACATCTCATATGGGAGAAGGTCACCATGAAAGCTTGGGCATGAGAGCTCCAAGAAAGATAATAGTCCAAATGATCAATAATGTCTGTGTACAATGCCCATGAGCCCTATGTATCATATAGCCCAAGGCCCCCAAAGGCACATATGTAAATGACCCTAAGCCCAAGTACCTAGGCCCCATCTCCCATGTGTATGTGGTGACAGCAAATCTAGTTCGTTACAAACCATCCCCTCCTAAAATGATTTTGTCCTCGAAATTGAAGGGTGGTCATGCACAAACATATACAAGAGGTTATATACGAAAGAAAAAAATGCACTCATAGCCTAAATGTACTCATAGCCTAAATGCACTCATAGCCTAAATGTATCCGCCATCAAAAACATGTCCACGATGCCCGCCCAGATCAAATGGAAAGGATAGGAGGGTGTTATCGACGGTGAGGCTAGTGATAATGATGCTTGGATTGAATGGAAATCCAAGACATGCCTGACCCATGACCATATCATGCATCCTTCTAGGTCAAATAGATGATGTAACACACCACATCATGCTTGACCCATGACCATATCAATCATGCATCCTTCTAGGTCAAATAGATGATGTAACACACCACATCCATCAATGACATACATCCAATACCCCCAAGACATGCCTGACCCATGACCATATCAATCATGCATCCTTCTAGGTCAAATAGATGATGTAACACACCACATCCATCAATGAGATACATCCAATACCCCCCTGGGTCAAAAAGATAATGCACCCATGCATAGGATCATGTGGCGGCGGCGGATACATGATAGCCCGTATAGCACCACCCACTCGGATTATAGGTGAGTACATCATGTCCAAGAGAATGCCTAATAGACTATGTATGTATCAATGCATAGGCATCCATGATCATCAAATGTGAATCCATGTCCTCACTGCATCCATCACCATGCATAGGTCCATAGGCATGATCTACATCACAAATGACTACCTGAGCATATCCATCTGTACCAAGGCATAATTCTCATCACTATCCATATAACCCTCGTAGAGGTCACAAACATAGACTCTCTCTCAAGAAAGGGTCATAGACTCAGTTCCCATAGAACCTCCATGAAGTATCCAATAGCTGCTCGCTACTAGATGCATGAATAGCCTCATCATCGATGTCATTCATATCATCAATGTCATCCACATCGATAATTTCATCCACATGCTCACTAGCATCATAAAACTCATCCTCATCATATGTAGCATATGTATGCATAATACCATCATCCACATCAACATAGATTCTCTACTCATCACCCAAGTAATGATGGTAGATGAATCATCAACACTTGCATAAGCATCATCATCTCAAGATGCCTAATGTCACCATGAACAATAATGCATATGTCTTCACCACATGTGTAATCTTCATCCTCATGTGCATGGCATATATCAAATGCACCCTCATAGGCATGTGCATCATCACATGAATCATCATCCCTTGTGTCGAACACAATTGCATGCACATCCAAAATATCCTCAATGATCAAGTCTTTATGATCTCATGGCATCATGGGTGTATACATAAATAGGTGGACTTAATACCTATGTCTGGGACATAGCTAGTACAGTGATAGTAACCATCTAATACCAAGCAAAAAGTGGGTTGTTTAAAAAAAGAAAAAGAAAAAGAACCGTTTTTCGGTTATGGTCAACCACTCCCCACGTCCTCTCTCTCTCTCTCCTCTGATGTGAACAAGCTTCCATGGCAACTTCATGTCTGTGTGTGTGTCTTGTGATTGATGGTAAGGCTTACCATCTATAGCAGAATCTCTCTCTCTCTCTCTCTCTCTCTCTCTCTCTCTCTCTCTCTCTCTCTCTCTCTCTCTCTCTCTCTCTCTCTTTGCCGTGAACAACCTTCGATGGTGACTTCATATGTGTGTGTGTGTGTGTCTTGTGATTGCTCCCTGGCGCTGCTACTGCACGAAGCTCCCCTTTCATCCAGCGCTGCCGAGTACGTACCTGCAAGTCTGGTAACTTATATATTAATGCTAGCTCGCACCTCTCGTAGCTAATTATGCGATCTAATTCTGAATTGTGGGCGGTGCATTGGTAAGCCTTCCCCTCTACAGAAGAATCTCTCTCTCTCTCTCTCTCTCTCTCTCTCTCTCTCTCTCTCTCTCTCTCTCTCTCTCTTTGCTTTGAACAAGCCTCCATGGCGACTTCACGTCTGTGTGTGTTTTTGCATTGCAGGTTTCTTGGATTAGCATCTGACTCTCTTAAGAGCCTCATGCTATCCACAAAGTGAGCACATTTGACTTGTTGAACTGATCAAAAGGAGTTTTTTCAACATGGAAATAGTTCCAATCGCACAAGCAGAAGATGTTCAAAGCAGCTTATGTACATGTGCTGGCTCCTTCAACAAGTGTGCACCATGCAAATCAAAATTAATCAGGGAGTACGAAACAGGCCGGAAGCGTGCTTATCGTGAGAAGTTAAAGTCAAGGAAGTCGCCAGTGAAACAAGTCTGGCTCAGCATCACAAAACAGAAGATGATGACTTCAAAAGTGATTGTTTCACGGAATACACACAGGGTCTTGACAATAAAGTAAAGGGTGAGATCGTCACAAGTATACTCAACCATCGAGCTTTAAGAGATGTACAATTTAATTGTGCATCTCTTAATTGTCACAAAGCTGAGGAATCCACACAGGATCATAAGTTCTTGCTCCATGGATTACACAATACCCTCAAGGCTGTCAAAAGACCAAAAAGCTCTAGGGAATTGTTTGTTAAACAGGCAAGTATCATGATGGTCATGAATTCCACAAGTAGAAAACCAAATATAGCAGCTGCATCAAGGCTACTTGGAGTTCATTGAAGGAATTCTTATGCAACTAGATCTCAAATGAAGCAACATGACTCACAGCTGCCATTGCATTTGTGTGAGCAACAATGAACATATAAGTATAATCACAGAGGAAGTGAAAGATTTAGTCATTGCATATTGGACAAACAATACACGTGTGTCGCTGAACAAAAAGGATGTATGTTGGACGAAAGCTGTATGAGAAGCATCCGGTGCATCTGCTTGAACAACCTCAGGTTTGTCTTCCTTGTTATGCCATACTTTTTAAATGTCCCTAATTACCTCTTGGTTGTACATTGGTCAGTAGTGCAAGGCTGAAGTTAGAAGGCACCAGCTTCATAGTGTGTAATACTAGTTTACCATGGTAACCCTTGTAGATAAATAGCTACCACTTTCAATTACAGTTTCATCCTCGTAAAGGTGGCTAGCAAAGGAAGCCACCAAGGTGGTGGTAGGCTCACAGATTGGTAGCAAAGGTTTTACTCAAGCTGATATGTTATTAGGCCGGCAGCTAGAAGCATCAAGTTAGGATTTCTGTCATACCAATGAACTCTAAGCCTGGGAGCTGATAAGAGTGGTATCTTCATGGTAGGTACTATGCTAAGAGTGGTGACTCCCAGGCTTGGAGCTCAGTTACCAAGCTTGGAGCTCATAGGCATGAGGCTGGGAGTGATTCAGGTGGTATCTTGATGATAGGTACTATGCTAAGAGTGGTAGTAGCCACCATTGTTAACATTACAACTACTGTTCCAAAGCTGGTAGCTACCTTTGTATCCCTAAAAGCCACCATTGTCAACCTGGTAGCTTCCACTCTTAAGATGGTTGCTACCTTACCTACCTATTGTCACTCTATACAGGTAGCTACCATTGTTAACATGGCAGCTACTATTCCAAACCTGGTAGTTACCTTTCTGTCTTTAAAATCCACCATTGTCAACCTGGTAGCTTCCACTCTTAACATGGTTGCTACCTTACCTAGCTGGTGGCTCTCACTCTATATAGGTAGCTACCACTATTAACATGGCAGCTACTATTCCAAAGCTGGTAGTTACTTTTTTGTCTTTAAAAGCCACCATTGTCAACCTGGTAGCTTCCACTCTTAACATGGTTGCTACCTTACCTAGCTGGTGGCTCTCACTCTATATAGGTAGCTACCATTGTTAACATGGTAGCTACTGTTCCAAACCTGGTAGTTACCTTTTTGTCTTTAAAAGCCACCATTGTCAACCTGGTAGCTTCCACTCTTAACATGGTTGCTACCTTACCTAGCTGGTGGCTCTCACTCTATACAGGTAGCTACCACTATTAACATGGCAACTACTGTTTCAAAGCTGGTAGTTACCTTTCTGTCTTTAAAAGCCACTATTGTCAACCTGGTAGCTTCCACTCTTAACATGATTGCTACCTTACCTACCTGGTGGCTTTCACTCTTAATAGGTAGCTACCACTGTTAGCATGGCAGCTACTGTTCCAAAGCTAGTAGTTATCTTTTTGTCCCTAAAAGCCACCATTGTTCACCTAGTATCTTCCACTCTTAATATGGTTGCAAAGGCCCCCTAGCCGGAAGTTCATGCAAACATAAAATTAGGCACACCACTTACACACCCAATATGAAATTGCCTTTTTCTTAGCATCATAATTAGGCACACCACTTACACACCCAATATGAAATTGCCTTTTTCTTAGCATCAGCTAACTTTAAAACAATCCTTTAATGAAACCATAGTACCACTGATCACAGTCTTCCAAATTATCCGGTTGATTCTCAAATTTTCCATCATTCCTTCATCAGAGTATCTATGGCATCATTGGCAACTAGAACGCTCACCACCTGTCCACTCAGGGGGCGTTTCAATAGTTCCTAGCTCATAATACTCGGCAATATAATCACTTATCAAGATGGACTCTCGTTGAAGATCAGCAAGATCAACCAACAGATCCATATAAAGAGCCATGGACTCATCCATTGAAGACCAGCAAGGTCAATCAACCGGATCCATGCCCGGTTTCAGAAAATAACTCTTACTCCTTGTTCCAATATCTTCCTCGACGCACGCGTGGGTATCCTGGGTGACCCAGAGCCCGAGCACCGTATGGTCAGCACCCTCTAGGATCCTTCGCAGGTGACCTAGCGCTTCACTCATAGGCCGCTTCCTTGGCCCCTCATCCACCGTACTGGAAGCTCACCATTTTAATCGAACCGAGGCTGGTCAAGACCTCGGCCGACCTTGCTACGCGAGACGTCATCCATTGACTCTCCGTCAGCAGTTGCAACTTTATCAGTTAGGTCACCATGACCTTAATCCATAAGACGGTCAAAATGCTTCCCCAACATTCTTGACATAAAACAGTCATTTACAAACAGTCACAAAATACAGTTTCTATATCGAACTCCGTCTTTCCACATTATCCCTCCTCAATCCACATTACTTATTCCACATTCCCTTCATATGTACTCATTCTCATCCATTCATTCATATCAACGACACATTATTTTCCATACACATTCACCTTCATTATTCTTCATACACATCCATGTATACATCCATTTTCACATCCTTATTCATACATCCACATCCACATACATACATCCATACATACACATCCACATGCTTACATCCACATCTACATGCATACATCCATATACATACATCCACATCCTCATTCGTACATCTACATCTACATGCACATTTATACATCTTCATCCATACATCCACATTTACATGCACATTCACATCCATTCCACATACATACGTCTATTTTTTTCCTTCCCATTCATATAGCCCCATACACCTTCACATCTATTCTTTTACATCATATCCATTCTCCCCTTATGACAACCCATATATCTTATCTCATTACATACACTTCTTATCTTATCCCATACACATCTTATCACATCTTAACTCATCTTATCACATCCTAACTCATCTCATATACATCTTATCTCATCTTATCACATCTCATACAAACTCAAATTTAGGAATTTTGGGAAATATGCACAATTTTGGGACAATTCTTTGTTAGATCCAATACAATGTTTACTGTGCGATATGCAAGATTTATTATTGGATGTTCTCAACAAGCATTCTTTGTTGTTAGATCCAATACAATGTTTACTGTACGATATGCAAGATTTATTATTGGATGTTCTCAACAAGCATTTGAATAATGCGATATGATTTATATACTATTGTACATTTGTAACAAGTGTATATGATGTTGGTGGTGGGATGTAAATTTGCCTGCACACCAGGAATTAAGCTTGTTTATATCACATAGCCTCCAGTTGACCATCAAATACAGAAATTTTAACAAAGAAAGGATATTCAATGTAACTTTAAGTTGTAAGAAAGTCTAGGTGATAGAATTAAAAAGATCACCATCTATATTGAATCAAAATTCTTGAACAATGGGTAAACCATAAATCTAAAAGCTTAAGAAAGCCTTACAATCTGAATAATGATCAAACTATGAGTTGGTAGCTTCATACAACATTGCTAAAAGATTACGAAGCTAGTTGTCCATATGCTAACAAATTATTCTTGCTCAACTGCACTGACATGTTGATTCAATTGATTCTGTTTGGCCTTCAGTATTATAGCCTTTGGAATCTTGATTTTCTCTGGAAGTCGTCCACCCTTGGGCTTCCATGCCCAAATGATGCAGCTAGTATCTTCCCAGCGCTGAGGATCATTTCTGTTCTCTCGCCAATACTTGTTCCAGCAATCCTTATAAACCTCCATATCACTTGCATTCTTCTTCTTTGAAATTGGTGCCCAATATTGTATCTGAACTTGTAGGTAGTTTATCGAGTTGTTGTTTTGATCAACATCACTTGTTGTCACTCCCAACCATATTGGGTAATTTGCATCACAAGGTTGTACAAGCGCAAAATCTCCTTTAGACACATCAAGAGTCGGGTTGAACTCTTCAACAGGTTTGTTGCGCATTGGACCACAATAATGGTCCTCATTTACACATCAAACCCTTCATCTACATTATCCTCCACTTGAAGGTTAAGAGGCTCAGCTTTTTTGCATACACTCCTTGGCCAAAAGTCATAAAATCCAATGTCTTCCCTTGCACTAGGGGTTTGCATGTTTAGCATAAGATTCTCCCAATAGGCAAGGACCGGATTGATCCACTTAGCATAATCACTTTGGTCTCCTTTCTCTTGCAAGTGCTCTTTCCACCAATTGACATGTTTTTTTAAGCCCTCCACAACCTTCTCATTTTCCTTAACATACTCAAAGGGTGGCAATACTTTTGGAAAACCTTCAGGAAGCTTGGGTTCTCCCTGGTCATTTCTCTTCCATAACTCTATACCGCTTTCTGGTAACCAATCAACATTTTTGGGGTGTACTTTGTATTGCATCAAAGGTATTCCTGACAAAGCCTTTGAAGTCTGCCACCTTTTGTAGGAGAAAGGGTGCTGGATGCATGCTAACACACTCATTAAAGATCTTCATCAAATGTGGAAATGTGAAAATGGTTTGTTTCCTTAACTTCTCAGAGAAGCGACTAAACAATGCATCAATATCTTCATGAGTATGACCAACCATAAGAAAACCAAGCTGCACCATGTCAAACACTCCTCGTGCAACCAATAGGGATAGATAGGCAAATATAACGGTTCTTATTTTCAGAACCACAATTGTCAAGTTGCAACAACAACGTCCTTGGCAATCTCTTAAAAAATGTCCTTGAATTTGATGGCATTAAACTTGACGCATTTCCATTGCCCCTATCTTGCACATGTGTGTTAGTATGAAAGACTGACTGCATATGTGAAGAACAATTTCCCTCTATATCCACATTTGTTTCTGTCTCTGCATCTGCATCCTCAATGCTCTGCTTGCAATATGCATTTCTCTCCTTCAGTACTGCCATATGCTGATACAGGGCCATAGTAGACAAAACACAATCAAAAAGATCTGTTCGTGGGGTTGAGCATCTGAGTTTTGTGAGCTCCAGTCACCATACATGTGTTGCTTTCCTCTTTCTAAGTTTCTTAAACATTTTGAGAGAGATGAAATTGTGAAGTTGGGATCACTTGGCCATAACCCCAAGGCAAAGTGACCATAAGCTGTTTGTCCATGTCCATGAGTGAGCATTCCTGTTAAGGATACTGGAAGCCTCTCAACCCCATTGAGAGATTTAGGAACTGGTTTAATTTGTGGTATGGCAGTCTTGCTCTGGTCCATCTTATCATGTATAATACACAAATACCTGTTTGGGTTCATTTCGGAAGAGCTCCTCCAAACATAGTATAGATTTCTACAACTCATTTGTTTCAACAAGTGTGCCCTTCTTTGTGCCATGTATCTGGCATGCTCCTCTTGATTTTTTGTTGATTCCAACTTGACCTTGATTGCCGTACAAATGTCGCATTTTGAGAAGGTGCTGGTTTTTGATAAACTAACTGTCTTGAACTCTGTGTTCCACAATCTTGAGAATGATGGTTGTGACAGTGGCCGGTATTCGAACGAGACAAGTGTGTCATTCACTTCACGCAATATGTCCACCTGTTTGTACATTGTTGGTAGAACACGTTGGGTCTCGCGAGCTCCATGCATAGTTGTCCTTGACCTATGTGGCATTTGATCGGCATTATTATCTATGAAGCCCTGTATGATTGATTTTGCCATCTCAACATGTGTCATGCCCTTCCGTATTATCCCACTGTTGCCATGACTGACATTACATGCACCATTCAAGAACTTCTTTCTGAGCCTATAGAACGTTGACTTACCGATGCCATGCATTACATACCATGCTTTACTACAAACCTTCTTCCCATCAAATGTGAACTCAAAGCACTCGTCATCTTGACCTTGTCTATAGGCCATGCCCATGCATAGGCCATGCCCATGCAATCTAGTACAAATGTGTATCGTGTACTATAGCTCTGTCCCCAAAAGTGTACCCTAGCTTGCATGATTTTGGATCTATCTCCAATTTGACAACATCGGTTCTCACAACAATCAATGGTTGCGACGTTGTGAATGTTTGCAACATCACATTTTTTGCCAGCTCCATGGGTTTTATCGTAATTTTTCATTACCCTTACCCTATGGACATAGCTCCTTTTCTTATTTGTCCTTTCAATGATATCATAGTCAGTGATCATGGCATCATGGTGTTTGTCATCAGAACTATCGCCATCATTGCCCTCTACATCATCATCCTCTTTTTCATCACTTGAAGTGTTTAGGCTGTCAATATTTTTTTGCATGAAGTGATCTTGAATACCCTCATCAATAGAAGAAGATTCTGTGTCCTTCACTAATGGTTCACCATTCTCAAATGTGAGTTGCCTGATCGGCCAACTAACCAAATTCAAACCTGAAACACAAGTTGAACTTGGATGCAAAGATCCTTCTATAATGACACCCAAGCTACTCTCCCCTAGTTCTCTACAATTTATAGCCTCATATGGGTGGACCAGCAATGCTACTCCATTGCCAAGTTTTGTAGATCTGTTGTCATCCCAGAGGATGACAGTTTTTCAGCTCTCCCTATCTATAAAGTGATCTTCTTGATCAACAAGAAGTTTCACAAAATTATCCTCTTTGGTATTAGTAATGTCTCTGTCCATAACAAGGTTGACCAATGGCCATTTGATGATGCTTCCAACTGCTTGAGACATTGTTCTTGCATCCATTGTGGCAAATGGAATGAGAAATGTGTCATCAAAGCTTTGTTGAACATGTATTGCTGCACATGTCTCACCAATGAATTGAAAACCACATGTTTGAGATGCATCAATGGAATGAATAACCCCGCGTGCCTTCCTTGCAGAACCATCAATGAGAAACACTGAAGCACCTTGTTTTAGACCCTCCAATCCTTGAAAAAATCAAAATCTCAATAAGAAAGACTGAAGCGATGTTTTTACGGTAGTACACAAAACTATAAAGTTTGAATCTCAACATGAGTTCAGGCTCCAACCAACCAAAGTTTGAATCTCACCTATCAATGCTAATTTGCTAAGAGGCTAGGTTCCATCTAAAGCTTGAGCCTTTGCCTGCATATACTTAGTAGGAGGCTCCATGAGGCTCACCATCATATGTTAGTTTGCTACTAGGAGGCTCCAGTTAAAGTTATCATCCTCACTTGCATCATATATTAGTTTGCATATGTTAGCTAGAATGGTAGGCTCCTCCAACAAAAGTTAAAGCCTCACCTGCGGATGCTAGTTCGCTTCTAGGAAGCTGCAAGTAAAGTTTGAACCTGACCCACAGATGCTAGTTTGCTTGGAGGCTCGAACCAAAGTTTGAGCCTCACCTTCATATGCTAGTTTGCTATTAAGAGGTCCCAATTGAAGTGATAATCCTCACCTCATGTATATGCTAGTTTCCCAAGAGGTAGGCTTCATCACCCTCTACATCTGGCCACACCGTTTCATTTTGGGATATTGAGTCAAGATATGGTGTCAATTAGCCATCAATGTTTCATAGCTACAAAAGGCAAAGGTGAGTGGTTACAACAGCAGCAAAGGCAAAGAGAAAGCAATAGAGAGAAACGATATGCTAGTGAATAGAATGTGACATGGAAATGAGCAAATGGACATTGGATTTGAGACTCTCCTCCTTCGTGAGACTTAAACTCAAGTTTGAGCCATTGTGCATTATATAGATTTTAGTTGAATTTTTAATCGCATAGTTCATAAGTATATTTGGGTGTATGGGGAAAGAGGGAAGAAAACAAGAAATCTCAAGCTCAAGGCTCGAACTTGAGTTTGAGCCTTGTCTATTACACAAGTAAGTAGGAATAGAGAGGGAAGCTAGGATAATCCAATAGAACAAGTGGGGTGTGGGTGAAGATGGGTATATAACCAAAAGTGAAAGTAACTATAATCAAAAGACCTGGGACCTGGGCCTGGGCTTGGGCTTGGGGAATGAGCCATTGTGCATTATATAGATTTTAGTTGAATTTTTAATCGCATAGTTTATAAGTATATTTGGGTGTATGAGAAAAATAGGAAAGAAAACAAGAAATCTCAAGTTCAAGGTCAAGCTCAAGGCTCGAACTTGAGTTTGAGCCTTGTCTATTACACAAGTAAGTAAGAATAGAGAGGGAAGCTAGGATAATCCAATAGAACAAGTGGGGTGTGGGTGAAGATGGGTATATAACCAAAAGTGAAAGTAACTATAATCAAAAGACCTGGGACATGGGCCTGGGTTTGGGCTTGGGCTTGGGCTTGGGCTTGGGCTTGGGCTTGGGCTTGGGGAATGAGCCATTGTGCATTATATAGATTTTAGTTGAATTTTCAATCGCATAGTTTATAAGTATATTTGGGTGTATGAGAAAAATAGGAAAGAAAACAAGAAATCTCAAGTTCAAGGTCAAGCTCAAGGCTCGAACTTGAGTTTGAGCCTTGTCTATTACACAAGTAAGTAAGAATAGAGAGGGAAGCTAGGATAATCCAATAGAACAAGTGGGATGTGGGTGAAGATGGGTATATAACCAAAAGTGAAAGTAACTATAATCAAAAGACCTGGGACCTGGGCTTGGGCTTGGGCTTGGGGAATGAGCCATTGTGCATTATATATATTTTAGTTGAATTTTTAATCGCATAGTTTATAAGTATATTGGGTGTATGGGAAAAATAGGGAAGAAAACAAGAAATCTCAAGCTCAAGGCTCGAACTTGAGTTTGAGCCTTGTCTATTACCCAAGTGGGGAAACTAGCCTAATCCCATAGAACAAGTGGGGTGTGGATGAAGATGAGTATATAAGTATATTGGGTGTATGGGAAAAATAGGAAAGAAAACAAGAAATCTCAAGCTCAAGGCTCGAACTTGAGTTTGAGCCTTGTCTATTACACAAGTGGGGAAACTAGCCTAATCCCATAGAACAAGTGGGGTGTGGATGAAGATGAGTATATAAGTATATTGGGTGTATGGGAAAAATAGGGAAGAAAACAAGAAATCTCAAGCTCAAGGCTCGAACTTGAGTTTGAGCCTTGTCTATTACACAAGTGGGGAAACTAGCCTAATCCCATAGAACAAGTGGGGTGTGGATGAAGATGAGTATATAACCAAAAGTGAAAGTAACTATTATCAAAAGACCTGGGACCTGGGGCCTGGGCCTGGGCTTGGGCTTTTGGGCAATGAAACCGAAACCGAAACCCAGCTTTCTGCCGGGCCGACCCAGCGCTCCTCCATCCTCCTCTCCCGGGAAATCAAGTCGAATCCTCCTCTCGCATCCGGAACCGAGTCTGCGCAAATTGAATCCTCCCTCTCCCTCCTCTCGGCGCGGCGAGCAGAGCAGCTCCCCCTTCCTCCTCTGTCGACGGCGAGCAGAACCCCCCCCTCTCGGCGCAGCCAGCTCCCCCTCCCTTCCTCCTCTCGGAACCCCCCTCTCCCAGTGCAGCCACCCTCTCTCCCCCCTTCCTCGTCCGGCGCGGCGCGCAGAACCCCCCCTCTCCCGGCGCAGCCAGCCTCCCTGAGGCCGCACCCCCCCAAAATTCAAATTCAAAAATTCCCCCCAACGGCTGCCCCAACGGAAATTCGAAATTCCCCCCCCAACGGAAATTCGAAATTCCCCCCCCAACGGAATTCCGCCCGCACCCCGAAATTCCCTGCCGACCCCTAAAATTTTTTCGCATTCTCTCTCTCGGAAAAAAAATCGCTTTCGCCTTCCCCTTCCCTCGCAAACAAGCAGAATCGTCCGACCTCGCCAAAAAAAACAGAATCATCCGACCTCGCCAAAAAAAACCTGCGCACCCGCCTTCGCCTTCCCTCGCAAAAAAAAGAAACGGCCGACCTCGCGTTTCACCCGTACAAAAGACTGCGCGCCCTGGAGCAGATCTCTCGCAGCAAAAAATCTCCGCTCCCTGCGTTTCCAGCGCGCCCTCTGTAGAGCTTCGTTTCAAGCGCACCTTGGAGCAGATCAAGCCCTGCGTTTCAAGCGCACCCTGGAGCAGATCTCCCTGCAGCCCTGCATTTCTAGCGGTTTCTTTTCCTCGCATACCTCAAGCATCCGTGAAGATAAAGACTGTGCAACATCGAAGACTTCAGCAAGTAAGTCCTTTTAATATAAACGCTTACTTGATTGCACGCTAAGTGTGTCATTTGTCGATCGTTGCTCATCGTAGATTGTTTGCACCACTTGCTGCTCTCTTTTGTATCTTCACATATGTCGAGAACCTATAAAACTGATCCAAGATAGACTCCACAACTTGGATATAGACTCCACCTTAAGGCTCGAACTTGAGTTGGAGCCTTGGCTCTCGATGCTAGTGGCCTTAAGGCTCGAACTTGAGTTGGAGCCTTTGTTCTCCAATCTAGTGTACACTGGCCTTAAGGCTCTCAAGTTCGAGCCTTTGTTCTCCAATCTAGTGTACATCGGCTAGTGTACATCGGCCTTAAGGCTCGAACTTGAGTTGGAGCCTTGGCTCTCGATTCTAGTGTGCACCGGCCTTAAGGCTCAAACTTGAGTTGGAGCCTTGGCTCTCGATGCTAGTGTACACCGGCCTTAAGGCTCGAACTTGAGTTGGAGCCTTTGTTCTCCAATCTAGTGTACACCGGCCTTAAGGCTCGAACTTGAGTTGGAGCCTTGGCTCTCGATGCTAGTGTACACCGGCCTTAAGGCTCGAACTTGAGTTGGAGCCTTTGTTCTCCAATCTAGTGTACACTAGCATCGAGAGCCAAGTGTACACTAGTTGTACACTAGTTGGAGCCTTGGCTCTCGATGCTAGTGTACACCGGCTAAGGCTCGAACTTGAGTTGGAGCCTTGGCTCTCGCCAACCTTAAGGCTCGAACTTGAGTTGGAGCCTTGGCTCTCGATGCTAGTGTACACTGGCCTTAAGGCTCGAACTTGAGTTGGAGCCTTTGTTCTCCAATCTACACCGGCCTTAAGGCTCAAACTTGAGTTGGAGCCTTGGCTCTCGCCAGCCTTAAGGCTCGAACTTGAGTTGGAGCCTTGGCTCTCGATGCTAGTGTACACCGGCCTTAAGGCTCGAACTTGAGTTGGCTCTCGCCACCCTTAAGGCTCAAACTTGAGTCGGAGCCTTGGCTCTCGATGCTAGTGTACACTGGCCTTAAGGCTCGAACTTTAAATTGAGCCTTTGTTCTCCATGCTAGTGTACTCTGGCTTTAAGGCTCGAACTTGAGTTTGAGCCTTTGCTCTCCATGCTAGTGCACCCCGGCCCCTTAAGGCTCGAACTTCAGATTGAGCCTTGGCTCTCCATGCTAGTGCATCCCGGTCCCTTAAGGTTCGAACTCCAGTTTGAGCCTTTGCTCTCCATGCTAGTGCATCCCGGTCCCTTAAGGCTCGAACTTCAGATTGAGCCTTTGTTCTCCATGCTAGTGTACTCTGGCTTTAAGGCTCGAACTTGAGTTTGAGCCTTTACTCTCCATGCTAGTGCACCCCGGCCCCTTAAGACTCGAACTTCAGATTGAGCCTTTGCTCTCCATGCTAGTGCATCCCGGTCCCTTAAGGCTCGAACTCCAGTTTGAGCCTTTGCTCTCCATGCTAGTGCATCCCGGTCCCTTAAGGCTCGAACTTCAGATTGAGCCTTTGATCTCCATGCTAGTGCACCCCGGCTCCTTAAGGCTCGAACTGGAGTTTGAGCCTTTGCTCTCCATGCTAGTGCATCCCGGTCCTTTAAGGCTCGAACTTCAGATTGAGCCTTTGCTCTCCATGCTAGTGCACCCTGGCTCCTTAAGGCTCGAACTTGAGTTTGAGCCTTTGCTCTCCATGCTAGTGCACCCCGGCCCCTTAAGGCTCGAACTCTAGTTTGAGCCTTTGCTCTCCATGCTAGTGCATCCTCGTCCCTTAAGGCTCGAACTCCAGTTTGAGCCTTTGCTCTCCATGATAGTGCATCCCGGTCCCTTAAGGCTCGAACTTCAGATTGAGCCTTTGATCTCCATGCTAGTGCACCCCGGCTCCTTAAGGCTCGAACTCCAGTTTTGAGCCTTTGCTCTCCATGCTAGTGCATCTCGGTCCCTTAAGGCTTGAACTTCAGATTGAGCCTTTGCTCTCCATGCTAGTGCACCCTGGCCCCTTAAGGCTCGAACTTGAGTTTGAGCCTTTGCTCTCCATGCTAGTGCACCCCGGCCCCTTAAGGCTCGAACTTCAGATTGAGCCTTGGCTCTCCATGCTAGTGCATCCTGGTCCCTTAAGGCTCGAACTCCAGTTTGAGCCTTTGCTCGATGCTAGTGCATCCCGGTCCCTTAAGGCTCGAACTTCAGATTGAGCCTTTGATCTCCATGCTAGTGCACCCCGGCTCCTTAAGGCTTGAACTCCAGTTTGAGCCTTTGCTCTCCATGCTAGTGCATCCCGGTCCTTTAAGGCTTGAACTTCAGATTGAGCCTTTGCTCTCCATGCTAGTGCACCCTGGCCCCTTAAGGCTCGAACTTGAGGTTGAGCCTTTGTTCTCCATGCTAGTGTACACCGGTCTTAAGGCTCGAACTTGAGTTGGAGCCTTGGCTCTCAATGCTAGTATACACGGGTCCTAAGGCGGCCCGAACTTGAGTTGGAGCCTTGGCTCTCGATGCTAGTGTACACTGGCCTTAAGGCTCGAACTTCAGATTGAGCCTTTGTTCTCCATGCTAGTGTACTCTGGCTTTAAGGCTCGAACTTGAGTTTGAGCCTTTGCTCTCCATGCTAGTGCACCCCGGTCCCTTAAGGCTCGAACTTCAGCTTGAGCCTTTGCTCTCCATGCTAGTGCATCCCGGTCCCTTAAGGCTCGAACTCCAGTTTGAGCCTTTGCTCTCCATGCTAGTGCATCCTCGTCCCTTAAGGATCGAACTCCAGTTTGAGCCTTTGCTCTCCATGATAGTGCATCCCGGTCCCTTAAGGCTCGAACTTCAGATTGAGCCTTTGATCTCCATGCTAGTGCACCCCGGCTCCTTAAGGCTCGAACTCCAGTTTTGAGCCTTTGCTCTCCATGCTAGTGCATCTCGGTCCCTTAAGGCTTGAACTTCAGATTGAGCCTTTGCTCTCCATGCTAGTGCACCCTGGCCCCTTAAGCCTCGAACTTGAGTTTGATCCTTTGCTCTCCATGCTAGTGCACCCCGGCCCCTTAAGGCTCGAACTTCAGATTGAGCCTTGGCTCTCCATGCTAGTGCATCCTGGTCCCTTAAGGCTCGAACTCCAGTTTGAGCCTTTGCTCGATGCTAGTGCATCCCGGTCCCTTAAGGCTCGAACTTCAGATTGAGCCTTTGATCTCCATGCTAGTGCACCCCGGCTCCTTAAGGCTTGAACTCCAGTTTGAGCCTTTGCTCTCCATGCTAGTGCATCCCGGTCCTTTAAGGCTTGAACTTCAGATTGAGCCTTTGCTCTCCATGCTAGTGCACCTTGGCCCCTTAAGGCTCGAACTTGAGGTTGAGCCTTTGTTCTCCATGCTAGTGTACACCGGTCTTAAGGCTCGAACTTGAGTTGGAGCCTTGGCTCTCAATGCTAGTATACACGGGTCCTAAGGCGGCCCGAACTTGAGTTGGAGCCTTGGCTCTCGATGCTAGTGTACACTGGCCTTAAGGCTCGAACTTCAGATTGAGCCTTTGTTCTCCATGCTAGTGTACTCTGGCTTTAAGGCTCGAACTTGAGTTTGAGCCTTTGCTCTCCATGCTAGTGCACCCCGGTCCCTTAAGGCTCGAACTTCAGCTTGAGCCTTTGCTCTCCATGCTAGTGCATCCCGGTCCCTTAAGGCTCGAACTCCAGTTTGAGCCTTTGCTCTCCATGCTAGTGCATCCTGGTCCCTTAAGGCTCGAACTCCAGTTTGAGCCTTTGCTCTCCATGATAGTGCATCCCGGTCCCTTAAGGCTCGAACTTCAGATTGAGCCTTTGATCTCCATGCTAGTGCACCCCGGCTCCTTAAGGCTCGAACTCCAGTTTTGAGCCTTTGCTCTCCATGCTAGTGCATCTCGGTCCCTTAAGGCTTGAACTTCAGATTGAGCCTTTGCTCTCCATGCTAATGCACCCCGGCCCCTTAAGGCTTGAACTTAAGTTTGAGCCTTTGCTCTCCATGCTAGTGCACCTCGGCCTTAAGGCTCAAACTTGAGTTGGAGCTTTTGTTCTCCATGCTAGTGTACATCGGCCTTAAGGCTGGAGCCTTGGCTCTCGATGCTAGTGTACACTGGCCTTAAGGCTCGACTTCAGATTGAGCCTTTGTTCTCCATGCTAGTGTACATCGGCCTTAAGGCTGGAGCCTTGGCTCTCGATGCTAGTGTACACTGGCCTTAAGGCTCGAACTTCAGATTGAGCCTTTGTTCTCCATGCTAGTGTACTCTGGCCTCTTAAGACTCCAACTTAAGTTCAAGCCTCCCATACATGGAACTTCGCCTTAAGGCTCAAACTTGAGTTTGAGCCTTGTCTCTCTATGCTAGCGTACCCCTAGCATATGAGTGCACAACTTGGATCTAGGCTCCACCTTAAGTCGAGCTTCTGTATAGAGTAAATGCAAGTGAGGCTCTTGTTATTCAAGAAAACTTTTTGTAGCATGCATTAAGTTTCTTAAGTTTGATAGGTTTTGATTTGATATGTAGCATTTAAATCCATTTTTTTCTAAGGTTTTGAAACTTTTTTTTGCTTCACAGGAATGGAAGCTAGCAGAGCACCCGCTACCTCGCAACCACATGGTGCACCAATCTTTACTCTGGATGCTCTCGAAACAACAACTCAAGCTAAAAGTGTCACTCCTAGAATTAAGGTGGATAAAACCTTTGAATTGAGTAACAAAGAAGGAGTAAAATGGTTTGTGGATAGCTACGATGCTAGTGCAAACTTCAAAGGAGTCCTCCATTTGTTTTTGTCTCAAGGTGATACATCATATGGAGATATGGGGATTGTGGTAGGCGCTAAAGGATGATGTGGATGCAAGAGCAAACCCATGCTTCACATGCACTGTATTGCCAAAAGGAGAAACTACAAAAGCAAATAAGTTTTGCTTATCATTGGAAACTTTTCACCCACAGCAGACATGACTGGCAGTAAACTAGGAAAGGACAATTGTATTGTAAAGTTAGGATTGAAGATCATTGACTTTTCCAATCAAGAAGACTCAGGGGTGGATAATGTGGAGGACCTAGTGAAAGCAGTGAGGCATGCAAAGAAGGCTTTGGATTCACGAAAAAAGTCCATACCTGAAAAGGAGACAACCACTCAAGTTAGGAAAATTGTGGAGAAAAAAGGCAGGGCCATAGTGAAGAGTGCACTTGAAGCATCTACAAATGCTGGTGCAACTTCCTCAAAACATAAAAAGGGGGTGACAAAATAAAAGCCCTTGATGCAAGCACAATAGCAGCTGAAGACATGGTAGGCTCTCAGGTGCAAGAAGAGAAGCAAGCACTTGCAAAGAAGAGAAAGGCAAAGCACTCTACAAAGGTTCAAGAAATCTCTTTAAAGAGGCAAAGGACAAAACCAGCAAGTGGTTCAAAGGAGATAGATGCGTCCGATGACGAGCTAATGGAGGTTGAGACTCTAAACAAGGGAAGCAAAGCAATTATCTCATTAGAAATAAAGAAGGGATATTATCCCTTTGGTCTAAATGAGGTCTTCAGCATTGATGTGATGAAATGTTATCCTGCTCCTTCAAACTATGTGTATAGAAGGTTAAATAAGGATTGGGTTCGTATTTTGACCCAAGACTTTATTGAGGACCCAAAGCAAGAGGAGATACTTGCAATTTTGATGCCCTGTAATCGTGCTACAAAACAACCCCTTGATAAACTCGCAAAAGAAGATATTCATAAAGTTGAATATTGGATTATCTCTTGTCAACACTCCATTAGTGCTGCAAAAAGCTTGCAAAAAGAAGATATTCATAAAGTTGAATATTGGATTATCTCTTGTCAACACTCCATTAGTTGAATATTGGATTATCTCCATTAGTGCTGCAAAAAGCTTGCAAGCTCTAAATATGGCTAAAGTGACCCCTCCATTGCGTCAGCAATTCAGGTTCAGGAGATCTAAGATAATTGTAAATTGCCCGCCCAAGATTTCTCGTGACATTTCCAAGGATGTGAATTTATTTGTTGCAAAGTAAATGCAAAAGGAGCCATTCCTTGATCAACTTCTACAAGCTCGAGCACAATGGCATGCAAAACGGTCGTCCTAGTAAACCTTTGCCTGGTGTCAATCAACCCAAGATGGACGAGTCTTGGAAGGTACTCTTTTGATTCTTTGCTATATCTTGGTAAATCATAGACCTACATTACTTCTTCTTTACTTCTTCATAGATCTATAGTTTTAAGTATAGCAGTAGCATAAGAAAGATGCATGTAAGGCTTCTTCTCAAACTACATAAACTTAAGAAAGAAAGATGCATGTAAGGCTTCTTCTCAAACTACATAGACTTAATAGTTTGGTTTGAAATTGAACTTCAAGCCTCACCTCTCTGTGATGGTGTAGCACTTGCATATCTAATTATGGCTCGAGCTTAAGTTGGAGCCTCACTTGCAAGTGCTAGATTTGCATACGGAGGTGATGCTCAAACCTAAGATCGAGCATCACCATTATATACTAGTTTAGCACTGCAAGTAAGGCTCAAACTCAAGTTTGAGCATAAGCTCCAAATGATTGAAAACCCATAGATGCATAACTCCTCCTAATATTTTGTGATATCTATAGTGAGGGGGCTAACTTCTTACTTTGCAACTTTGCAAGCCTTTGTGGAGACCACGGAGCACACATTACATAAGAACTTTGTCAAAAATGATTTACACTTGCTTCTATGTGATGATGATGTATGGCAGAACTGGGTTAAGATCATGAGGCTTTATGCAAAAGGCTTACTACCAAATAAAAAGGGAGAAACCCAAACTAAAGGTCTTGATCAAAATCCCAGACTTCCAACTTTGAAGAGTGGGCAAATTCAGCAGGCACCAGGAACAGTCCAACTAGGCCCAACGTTGTTTAGGTGCATTTTAGGCCTTCAGAAGAGTGAAGTTTTGGACATTCAAACATCACTTCTTGACAAGAGAATATTGCTTAAAAAGGGAAAGCAAACCCATCAAAGAATGGATATGGAGGAGATGGCTTGGAAGCTAAAAACAGATCGAGTTCTCAAAGATGCAATAACCGCCTTCTATTTTGATCTGATAAGGGAAAAGATGACTTGGGAACAGGTGTGTGAGACATATAAGCTAGGGGAGTATGAGTATAATCAATTGAGTAGTTACAGCCAGTCCTTTGTTAGGGATGCTCTCAATCGTTCAAAAAAAATCCTTCACTTCCAATAAGTGTAGTAACTTTACTGAATCACCTATATAGAGCATCTATGGGTATTGTATCTCAACAAGAGTCTATTCCTTGGAAAATTAGGGGGGTGGGTTTTGATATGACAAAGATTATAGCCTTTTGTAGTGAAGAGCATGTACCATTTCAGCTGGCAATCATGGACCTACATGGTACAAAGGAACAGCTCTCGTCAGAATTTTTCTCCAAGTTGGCACTTGCTTTGAACACACTAAACTCACAATATGAATATATTCTTGTGTGTTTTGTTGATTTCACCACCATTGGAATGCTTATCGAAGGGATTTCTAGCCAGTCAACAAAGGTGCACTATGAATTTGGTGTGATCCACACACAAAAAGATGATGCCTGGACATCTGGAACAGTTGAGATTGCAACTGTTATTCAGCAAGGTTGACAAGTTTGAGGCCATTGATAAGGTTCTCACAAAAAACGTATTCATCTCAGGATCTAGTGGCCAAAATAGAGAATTCATCGACAAAGGCTTTATTGATGGTCTCATCACAGGGTTTTGTCCTGAAGAGAGCTATGTTGTAGAGATATATTGTGGTGGAGTTGTGCAAGAGGAGAGCTTCCTAAAGAAGAGACGATGTATTGCTTTATGCAAAGATGATTTGGAAGCGATGGCATTAGAATCAAAGTGCTCTGCTCTTTTAGATGGTCACCCGTGCTTGCAAGAGTGGTGTGGTGCAAGTGGCGGCACAAAAAAGCAAACACTAGATGATGCAGAAAAAGAGAACCTTCAAAATCTTCACATTGATGACCCACCAAGTACAGAGGACGAAGAGGAAGGTGATGATATTGACAACAAAAATAACACAAATGATGATAAAGAAGTTGGGGATGCTACAAACTTTGAAGATGCAGGGCAAAGGAATGAAGAGGACCAAGGGAATGATGCTCTATTCAATGAGGATGCCGAAGACAATTTTGAAGATATTGGAAGACATGAAAATGATGATGAAGGTGGGAATGGTGATGATATATTGGATTCTGCAAAAGCCATGGAAGCTACAAATGTTGGGGTTGCTATGGCCGTTGAGAAGATTGGGGATACAGATGTCAACAAGGCTTTCCATGCTCATAGCCCATCAAGCTCTCAACCAAAGAAAGGTAGAAAAGTGCATTGATAGTGCTTATTATGAATGTACAATGAATGGTGATCATTGAAAGGAGCTTATCAACAACTAATATTAGCATAGGTTTTGTTCAAAGTGTGGATTTGTTGAAATAATTATTTGTCTTTTGATTAATACATTGGCTTTTTATCCTTTATTTCATGCCAACGTCTAGTACAAATGATGATGCACACTTACTATTAAGAAATTACTCCATATCCTAGTGTAGCAGTGAGGCTCAAAATTAAGTTTGAGCCTAATACAAATGATGACGCACACTTACTATTAAGAAATTACACTTACTCCATATCCTAGTGTAGAGGTGAGGCTCAAACTTAAGTTTCAACCGTACCTCCACTTATGTCCAACCTTGGGGATGTCTTCCAACACAAGGCACAATCTCAAGTTGAGCGATCTTTACGTTGCCCTTGTAAGTGAGGCTCAAACTCAAGTTTGACTCTTATGTTATGGTTCCTAATTCATTATGGTACATCAATCGAAGTTTAGTAATCTAAGTTTGGATACAAAGTATATGTTTAGATATAAAAATGACTAGTATTGTATTAGCCTTGGTGTATTATTTAAATCCTAAAAGTAATAGCATTTTATTTTAATCTTACAGATATATACAAAGAAGGGAAAGACGAAGATAACATTGCTCAACTAGAACATCCTCATGAAAGCCCTACTAGAGAGATCAACTCTCATGATTTACATGCTAGAAATAATGAAGACAACATGGTGGAGGTAGATCACATCGATGATTCAGCTTTGCAAACATCTTCAAGGCCTTCAAGTGATAGGACTAAAGAGACTAAGGACATTCCTAATTTGCAAGTTAATGTTGAGGTTAGTGAGAATAAAGATAAAGTTAATGAAGAGCTTCAAGAGACTTCTGCAACCAAGGAGAGACAAGAAGATATTGTTGAACAAATGGATGAGGCTACATATGCTACAAATAAAGGGAAAATAGTTGAAATCAAGGACTCTGTGTGGCAGAGGGTGTTGAAGAAATTGATGAGGCTACATATGCTACGAATAAAGAGAGAATAGTTGAAATCAAGGACTCTGTGGTAGCAGAGGGTGCCAAGAAACCTAAAGGTATATCTTTTTCAATAGGATGTTATTTAAGATGATTTATTCAGCAATTTTGTGTGTTAAAAAGTATGTTTCTCAGCGAGAGTTGTTTTTGCAGGTATAGCTACTTCTAACAATCACAAGTTAAGTACGCAAGAAATAGAGCAACGTGTTGAGGAGCTACGTTCCGATACACAAAAGAGTAGGCCTCTAGGAAGTTTATATTCTTTTGAGAGAGATGGAGATAGATTAGTATTTCAATCTTCACCAATCAATAGGGAAATGCAATCAAGTCTAGGAGCCATCGTCATAGATGAGTATGGGAGCATGAAACGAAAGTAAACTTGTGGATGTTTTGTTGTAATTAGCTCTCATTGATAATATAGGATCACTTGTTTTAATATTGTTAATGTAAACACATTAAAGTGTTATCATTCTTCTGTATTGTATGCAAAAAATATTCCTCGTGCAATCACCATAAAGAAACATGCACTTATACTTGATCTTAATGGAGTTTTACTCAACAAGGAAGAGAAGAGGCATCCACAAACAAATTGTATTCGAATTAATATTGGTCACACCACAGTTGTTATTCGCCCCGGGTGTTTTGAATTTTTGGATGAGATTTGCCAGTACTTTCATGTTGGTATTTGGTCCACCATGCTACACAAGAATGTTTGTGCCTATGTAAACACTCTTGAACAGTATGCACATAAGAAATATCATTTCTTTATGGTGTGGGGACAAGAAGAATGTTATATCCATAATCTTCGAAAAGTGTATAGGCTAGATAAGCCTACTGTTGAGGCTATGTTTAAACCTTTACTCAAGGTTTGGAATCAGTTCCAAGATATTTGCAATAAGAAGAATACATTGCTTATTGATGATAGCCCTTTCAAGGGATGTGTTAATCCAAAAGACAACTGTCTCTTCCCTGAAAGTTTTCAAAGAGGGCACGACTACGTACTATGCAATGACCTTCTACCCTACCTTTTAAATCTAAATAATACAAATGACATTAGGTCTATTATTTTGCTTAATCGGCTAGGTCAATCTCCTATCACACATGGCCATAATTTATTTATCGATTTTCAAGATGTACTGGAAGAATGGCTCCAATTCACCTCCCTATTTTTGCGAGAAGAAGTGGAAAACTCATCTTCTGCATTTTAGCTTATCACCATTATATGGTGATAAGCTAAAGTATGTCCAATCAAGAGGGGAAAAAAGAGAAGTAGAATCTATAAGCAAGGATCTAGCAATGTTGGCATCCAAAGTTGGAGTACCATTACTATCCAAAGACCAGCTAAGCTGGTTAAAAGTGTGTTACAAAAGAAGGATTTTGAGTGATCAACACGCTATTGCTTATGCTACTCGCTTGGGATATGATCGTGGTCATCTCATAAGTGGAGTTGCAGCAAAAGCATACATATCAAGGCTACAAAAGGCTTACTTGAGCTTATGGGTAGGATAATGTCTGGTTTCATTAAACATTGAGTGACAGTATAATCAGATTCCAACCTAACCCAAACTAGTTGTTGCTGTGCAGGTCGAAGGAAACCATTTCTGAGGTCTAAACGTGCAGTTTGAAGTATGGGATCTGCACAAATATCAAGACTTGTTGGGTGCAGAATGTTTGGAGCCATTTTGTACCTAAAAGCCCATAAGATAGACTTAGGCTTTGGCCAAAACAATGTGCTTAGATGGGTTTAATTTTTGGATTGTACGAGCCAAATCTTTACACTATTGTATCAAGAAATCAAATGCCTTCAAACTTACTGTCATTTGATTATCTCTTTTGTCAATATTTGCAATTCGATTGCAATAAAGATGTGTTTGTTTTTTATTGAATATATTGCCTTGTCAAGGTGTAAGGCTATGAATATCATAATAATTTAATTTGGATAGACTCAATTATCTCAATAGTGAAAATCTTTTATACATCATATTCAATAAATTTAATGAAATTTAGCATTGACAATATACTCGCTCTTTTATTTTTTTGGTTGAACTAATGAGGTATTGGAGCATTTGTCTATGAAGGTTTAAGACCATCCATATCATGGATGAATTTATGTTGTTGGCACATAATATATTTATTCAAAATTTTGAATGTACATTAACCAAACATTTTGTTTTCAACAGGATATGTTGAAGCATATAGCTTTGATTTCAAATGTACATAAAACTTACTATTGAGGTGGCACCAATCATTGGTGACTTATGTACCTAGAGGCAAAAGAGTTCCACCACCCCCAGATACAATAAGGAAACAAAGAAGAGTATTGATACTTGAACTCAATGGTGTTTTACTTAAGACCATTGAGATGCAACATGGTGATGTATATCCAGACTGGGCCAAACATATGCATCTTGTGGAAGAGAATACAAGTGTTTGGCATTTGATTCGCAAAGATACATTCACTTTCCTTGATTTTTGTATGCAATGGTTTGAGGTATGGATCCGGAGTACTAATAGACTACAAAGGACTCGATGCATTCTTGAGTTATGCTTTCCTTGGCACCATCAAAAGTTTAAGGTCGTATAGCAGGGCATGCAGCATGTCAAAAGACGGATCTTCTTATTGGATATCGATTTGTATACCACAAAAACTTAGATGTAGCATGGAGAATTTTTCATGACTTGGATGGAAATAACACACTAATTTTTGATGATACCCTCTACAATGTAATGTGGAATATGCCCGGAACCTACTTGATTTTTCCAAAGATGTGGAATCAAAATATAGAGGAGCTTCAAAGTTTTTTGGAGACAACAATCAGCGCATGGTTACTTGGTTGGATTTATGCAAAGAACAAACGGGAGTATACTTGCAACACTTTAGTAAATGAAGCAGCTTATGATAGAGAAACTTTGTATGTATTGGAGCAATACATGAGAAAACGCTATGTTTGAGATACAATTTGTACTCAATTATTATCTTGACGAAGGGTTTTTGTCTTCGGATAAATTGTAAACTTGAATGTAACAATCTCATTGAATGTAACAAGTGTTCTTTGGCATTATCATCCCATGTTTTTACTTCAATGTCCCTCAAATTTGAGCATATATATCATGATTTATAATCTTGATATAGTGTCTAAGATGGGTTTTTATCTGTGGATCAATCGTAAACTTAGCATATTGTTACTGTCATTGAGATTTACTTTTTGTTTTGTTGTTTCTAACACCACACCCTTTAGAGATCTCTCCTTTCTAAGGTTCCCTTTTTCTAAGGTTCCTTTTTATAATGATATTTAGAATTCTTTTGGTAAATTAAATAAACCCCGTGTTTTTACTTCAATGTCTCAAAGTGGAGATAGTATTTAACATTATCTTCTTCATACGAAAGGTGTTGTATAATCTCAATTAAGTTTAGTGTCACGTATGTATCTATACAACTATAAACAAATATGCCAAATAGTTGTGTCAAGATATAATCTATTGGCACAAAGAGTGCACCAACAAATAGATGTTAGCTCAAACTACACAAAAATACCGAGTTTCCAACCAATCCTATAAGAAATGGGACTCGAATAATTTCCAAAATTCCTAAATTTATCTTTACACCTCTTATCACATCTCATACACCTCTTATCACATCTTAACTCATCTTATCACATCCTAACTCATCTCATATGCATCTTATCTCATCTTATCACATCTCATACACTTCTTATCACATCTTAACTCATCTTATCACATCTCATACACTTCTTATCACATCTTAACTCATCTTATCACATCTCATACACTTCTTATCACATCCTAACTCATCCTTTATGCATACCTCTATGCAAGAATTTTAATTGTGATAAAAGTAACACTTTTACAATAAAATAATCATTTTTTTTTTGTAATATTTTTACAATAAAATAATAATTTATTTATTTTTTTATTTCTATGCACGAAATTCAATATGATGAAAATAACTTTTTATAATAAAATAATCATTTTTTTTCTTTATAGTTTTATAATAAAATAATAAAATATTCATCTTTTATGCATACCTCTATGCATGAAATTCAATTATATTAAAAGTAACACTTTTATAATAAAATATTTATCTTTTATGCATACCTCTATGCATGAAATTCAATTATGCTAAAAGTAACACTTTTATAATAAAATATTTATCTTTTATGCATACCTCTATGCATGAAATTCAATTATGCTAAAAGTAACACTTTTATAATAAAATATTTATCTTTTATGCATACCTCTATGCATAAAAGTAACACTTTTATAATAAAATATTTATCTTTTATGCATACCTCTATGCATACCTCTATGCATGAAATTTAATTATGCTAAAAGTAACACTTTTGATATAAAATTTTATCGATTATGCATACTTCTATGCATGAAAATAAAAATGATAAAAGTGACACTTTTGATGTAAAAATTTATCCATTATGTATACTTCTATGCATAAAATAAAAATGATAAAAGTAATACTTTTGATATAAAAATTTATCCATTATGCATACTTCTATGCATAAAATAAAAATGATAAAAGTAATACTTTTGATATAAAAATTTATCCATTATGCATACTTCTATGCATAAAATAAAAATGATAAAAGTAACACTTTTGATATAAAAATTTATCCTTTATGCATAATATAAAAATTTAATTTCCTCATGATTATAATGAATTTCTTTCAATTAATCTAGGATGATAATTCCTAGAATATGGTAGGAAATCCTCTTTTTATGCTTTGAATGAAATTATTTTATGTGTAAATTTTTATAAAATTTTGCCACAGCTCCGCTACTATAACTGATAAATCTCAATTATTTTTTAAAAAATAAGGCTTATCTTTAAGAGAATGATTAGAATGATCCCTAATTGGATCATTAACCCTTAAAAAAATAACCATGGAATACATAAACTAAAAGCATAGATAAAAAAACCATTAATTTATTCTTAAGCATAGATTAATCTTGGATTAAGAAAAAGCTTTATGAAAAGCTTCATTTGGATTGAGAGTGGGTCATGAGTATGACCATTCCTTAAGTGAGAGAGAGAAAAAAACCATTAGAAATAAACATAAATAGAAATTTATGTAATTCTTTACTATCATTAATCAATTAACTTCAATAGCATTCAAAAACCATACCAATTAAACTTCTCAAGCTTGAGAGGGGTTGAGAAGAGAGAAACATTGAGAAATTATATATAAAAAATTCAAAATTCACCATTTACCTTACAATTTGCTTGATTCTTTGTTCACAGTAGAGGCCCCCAACCAATCAATTGGTTTAGTATGTTGATGGAGCCACCAATGGGGATTAAAAAAAGAGAGAACTGTCAAAAACTAGTAAATTATTAGAGAATTCACAGTTCTTGGCTTAGGTGGAGTAGAGTTACAATGCATAAGACACTATGTTTTTCAAAAAGGGGGAGGCTTCTATTTATAGAAAAAATTGAGCTCTTAACCAAACAAACTGATTCTAGAATTTTCCAAGTCAATTTGGTAACTTTTTAACCATTTTTAGGTCAGTTAAGCTAACTTTTTGGAACTAGACTTGAATGAGGAGAGAGGAGAGATGAAATATCTCAATTTTTATGAGTTTAAAACTCATTCAAGCATGTGAAATATGCACCTCCTTTAAAGAACTCCCCTTCCTTACATATGTGTCAAAATGGAATCATTATGCCCAAAATATCTCATATTTTTAATATTGCTCATAGTTTTTTACTAATAAACCTTGTATATTTTCAACTCTTCATCTTATGTGAAATATGCATCTCCTTTAAAGAACTCCCCTTCCTTACATATGTGTCAAAATGGAATCATTATACCCAAAATATCTCATATTTTTAATATTGCTCATAGTTTTTTACTAATAAACCTTGTACATTTTCAACTCTTCATCTTATGTGAGCATTTACTCATTTTTGGATACCCAAAATATCTCATATTTTTAATATTGCCCATAGTTTTTTACTAATAAACCTTGTACATTTTCAACTCTTCATCTTATGTGAGCATTTACTCATTTTTGGGTATCTTCTTTTACAAATTGGATTTATCTCCTCCCTACACATGGATTGATGCTATTGGCCCATAGGAACCTTAATTGGACCATAATCCAAAAATTTCTGAAAATCTAGACCCTTAGGCTAAGGTCCTTTATACATTTTTCCAATTAATTCCAATTGCACAAAATTCTTTCTGAATTTCTGTTTCAGGGGAACTTATTTTAATAAGATGAGATAATTTTCTATCCAAAAATAAATAAAAATCTGAATATTCTCTCTCTAGAATATTTTCTCTCTCTAGGTTAAAACACTTAGAAACAAGGTCTTTATATTTCTGAAGAGGGATTTATTACGGGGGAAGATACTAGACATCAATGGGGGAGGAATCTTACATTCTACCCCACTTAAAAAACGCGAGATGTCCTCATCTCGCAACTTGGGATAATTTCACAAGATGCACGAATAAAGATTAACCACCAAGAAAAGTCTCAAAGAGAGTAAGATTCAAGACAAGAACAAGATTTAACTTTTATTCATTCTTGAAACATATACAGTAAAGATAGAAGAACTCTTTACACTTCCATAAGCCCGTCCATTATATGGTCACAAAAGCAGCACTCACAAGCAGCGCACATATAAGGTAACTCATCTATGGGAATAATTCTGTTGGTTATTACCGCACCTATCTCAATGGTATGAGGTGATCTAACAAAAGGTCCTCTGAGAGGCAAGCCAAAAACGGGATAAAGGCATATCTTCTGATGAGGAAGAAAACACGCCAGTAAGAAAACCCGCTCAAAAAACCCAAGATGCCTTGATCTCATGATGCAGTAGTATCGGGGACCCAAACCCAAGGCTTCAATAACCATGGCCAAGCGGACATTGTTACGAAAGTGCTGCTGACTCCACGTTGTTACCCTAGTTATGTCTTGATAGGTCTGCCATTTGGTCTGAGCTACAGAAGTTCCCAAGTGAGCGAAAAGTGAGCGCTCATACTGTTCTATAAAATCCTTCTTCACAGATTCACTTGCGTCTTGAAGGTGAGGAATCATTATGGATAAAACTAATTCTTGTTGCCAGCCATGAAGGAGATTAAGAAAGAAAGGAGATCGATGGGAGTAAGATTACTGTGAGCCGACAAGTAAAAGTTATGACTTATATAAAGGAAGGAGCTAGCGTAACTTAGAAGCCAACGGTAACTTGCCCCACTGAAGTTTTACCGTCTTTCCATGATTTGGGTTTGGCACATTTTTCTATAGAAGGCATTAAGAACTTTGAGATGAGGAGATAAAAGAAGTTCGTAGGCTAAGTTACCTACTTTCTTTGGTCCACAATATCTGGGGGATAATTTCTTATACTTCCCAAGAGATAAAGAACTTCTTTTGGGCCATACTCGAATGAAGACTAAAACCTTGATATCCAAAACATTGATTCTCACTTCAAAACTCATCGTTCTGAATCCTTAAAACAGGTGGGACTCCTGAGAATTATTTTGGGGAAAGGTTCTTCCTTTTTTAAACAGAATCTTTCTTTTATTTTAGAGAGAGAATAATTATAAGATCAGAAAGGGAGGTTCTTACTCCTGTATACCTCAAAGGCTGGGTGAAGAATCTTACAGAAATGAGACTTGGGATTTGGTGCCATTGCTTGAAGGCAAGAAATCTATTGATTGTAAGTGGGTGTATAAGGTGAAACATAACAGCAGTGATGGTAGCATAAATAGGTACAAGGCTAGATTGGTAGACAAAGGATATGCGTAGACACATGGGATTGATTATGAGGAGACACTTGCCCCAGTTGTAAAGATGGCAATTGTGAGAGTTCTGAGTGCAGTGGCTGCAACTAAAGGTTGGTTTTTACATCTAATGAATGTAAAAAATGTGTTCTTGCATGGCAACTTGCAAGAAGTAGTGTTTATGGATCAGCCACCATTGGTTTGGAGTGGAGGATACAGGTCACCCGGAGTATGTATGGAAGCTTCGTCAGGCTTTGTATGTACTGAAGCAAGCTCCACGAGCATGGCATGAGAAGATTTTTCAGTATCTTGTCACTATTGATTTTCATATGGCAGATGAAGATCACTCTTTATATGTGCATCAGAGTGATAAGGGTATTGTGATCATCACCATATATGTAGATTATCTTATTGTTGGGGGTGTCAACTTGGATGAGATTGAGCATGTGAAAAGTCTTCTCAAAACAAAAGGAAGTTTGAGATGTAGGATTTGGGAGATCTGCGCTACTTTTTGGAAATTAAGGTCATTCACACACCTGTATTTGGTTGTCACAGAGACAGTATGTATTGGACATGTTGTCCAAGTATGGGATGGTTGATTACAAGTCAATCTCACTACCATTAGATCAAGCTTAGTGTGGATGCAGGTTATGTGTTGGAGGATCCCACTATGTATAGGAAGATTGTGGGGAGTTTGATTTATGTCACGATCAGTTACACTATTGGCTTAGAGAGCTAGTTTATGAAGGTTCTGCACAAACCACATCGTGATAGTGTGCAACGCACACTTTGGTATTTGAGGGCCACTCTTGATTATGCATTGTTTTATGCAACAGGTGTACCATTGGAGTTATATGGGTACATAGATGCAGATTGGGCAGGTAGCATCTTAGACAGGAGATCTACTAGTGGATTTATGTTTTCATTGGGGAGTGCTATTATAACATGGAGCAGCAAGAAGCAGCCCACAATTGCCTTATTGAGTACAGAGGAGCTACGGTGGCAACGTGTGGGGTAGCTTGGTTATGCAAGCTACTTGTTGATTTGGGGTTGCATATGGAGAGAAATGTTATCAAATATTGTGACAATCTTAGCAGTATACAGTTGGCCAAGAACCCAATTTTCCATACGCAGATGAAACATATTGAGGTATATCACCACTTTATCAGGCAGAGAGTCTTGGCAATAGGCGACATCGACTTGGCCTACATCAGCACACATGATCAGGTTGTTGCTGACATCTTCACGAAGGCCTTGGGAGATGAGAAGCTTCGTAGATTTCGAGATATATTCTTGGAGTTCATGAGCTGGAGTTGAGCTTGAGGGGGAGTGTTGAGATGTCAAGCTCAACATGAGTAGACACTCACGAGGCACCTGCATGATCGTTCGACATTTACATCACTGGCAGGTATGGTAGTTGGAACCAACATATCTTCGCTAGAGATTCTACAGCTGGACTACACCAACTAGTCCACACCTACCCACTTCACTTAGCATGTTCACATTATGGACCTCTTGTATATACTCTATTATGTGTGTTAGTCACTTTGTCTTCTTTGTAGACCTCTTTTATTGTGTGAAGAAGAATTTTCAGCCTCTCTCACCTTGTGTTTTCTCTTCTAGGGTTTTTGTGAGTGTGTGTGTGCTTTGCAAGAGCTCAATATCTCTTTTCCCCTACATCTTTTCACCATATAGGGCTCAACATCATGCACTCACACACACTCACCCAAGCATGCAAGCAAGCAAGCAAGATTCATGGCCGTAGACATGCAAGAAAATGGAAGCAATAAGAGATATGAAATCACAAGACAATTCAAGTAGAGAAGCTCTCCAAGCATGAGCTCAAAAGTAACTTATATTACTCATAATGTCTTTACAAACCTCCATAAGTCACTTATATATAATGGCGTTTTCCCCACTGCCCACACTTATGTAGTAGGTAGGTAGATACTTACTCATATTATCCATAGATCTGGCCGATCAGTTGGTCCTATGGCAAAGTCACAAAGACAAGTTGTTGAGGGAATTTGCAAAATAAATGAGCCAACCTTGATTTATTTTTACATCTTCAAAATTTTCTAGGCAAATCAGAAGAGTTGTAAAGATTTTACACGTCATTTGTACATGAAAATCTTCTAAATTATGATGCTTGTCTAGAAAGAATCTCATTACCTGCCTCATCAAATCTTTATCTATCTATTCTCCTTGTGGTGGCAATGATGACAGCATTAGAAAATTGACTAGATATTTATTTATATATACTAGCTTATACTCCCACTAGCATGGTATTAGATCCTTCGTATCAGCATATACTATGGATTAGAAAATCAAAAGAGTCGTAAAGATTTTACACATCATTTTGTATGTGAAAATTTTCTAAATTATGATGCTCGTCTAAAAAGAATCTCATTACCTACCTCATCAAATCTTTATCTATCTATTCTCCTCGTGGTGGCAATGATGACAGCATTAGAAAATTGACTAGATATTTATTATATACTAGCTTATTTGTATACTCCCGCTACTCCCGCTAGTGGTAGTAGATCCTTGGTATCAACATATAGTATGGATCAATTCTTTGGGTTGTAGTAGATTACCTATACGTGTCTCTGTAGATGTGACCCTTTTAAAACCAGGGAAGTCACCATGTGGGTTAATGTTCAATTATACCCTGGGTTTTAAAAAAATCCTTTGATGTGAATCCACCCTGCAGTACTCTGGATTGGTATCTCACCACTCTTTCCATCAAGCTTCCAAGTAAGCCTATAATAATATCATATCCATCTTGTATATCTATTGCATGTGGACAACAATTGCATAAATTAGCTTATTTTACCTAGTGATGTTTTCCTGCCATAGTAAGTTGACATGTTATAGCGTATATCATAAACATCCTCCTCTGAATTTTTTCAAGAAAGCAAATGACTCACTCAAAACATGGAGAAGATAACATGGGTGTAGGTCACCATCTTAACATCTCATGAGGGAGAAGTCCACCATGGAATCTTGGGCATAAGAGCTCCAAGAAAAGTAATAGTCAAAATGATCAAAAGTTGTACAATGCCCTTGAGCCCTACGTATCATATATCCCAAGGCCCCCAAAGTCACACATGTGAATGACCCTAAGCCCAAGTGCCTAGGCCCCATCCCCCATGTGCGTGTGACACCAAATAGATCTACTTCATTACAAATCATCCCCTACTACAATGATTTTGTCCTTGAAATTGAAGGGTGGCCGTGCACAAACATATACAAGAGGCTATATACAAAAGCCAACAAATGTTCTCATGAACTATGTGTATCCGCAATCAAAACATGTCCACAATGCCTTCCTAGATCAAATGGAAAGGACAGGAGGGTGTCATCGATTGGTGAGGCTAATGATAATGATGCCTAGATCAAATGGAAATCCAAGCCATGTGTGACCCATCACCATATCAATCCTGGATCCTCCTGGATCAAATGGATGATGTAATGCACCACATCCATCAATGAGATACATCCAATTTTCCCTTTGGTAAAAAAGATAATGCACCCATGCATAAGACCCTATGGGTACATGATAGCCCGTATAGAACCACCCACTCGGATCATAGGTGAATACATCATGTTCAAGAGTGAATGCTTGATAGACTATGTCTGTGTCAATGCATAGGTATCCATGAGCATTAAAAGAGAATGCCTCATACTCCATAACATGCTCCATCAAATGCTCCATCAAATGTGAATCCATGTATTCACTGTATCCATCATCATGCATAGGTCCATAGGCATGATCCACATCACAAAGTGACTACCCAATCATGATCCATTTGTACCAAGGCATAATCCTTATCACTCTTCGCATAACCCTCATAGAGGTCACAATCATAGATTCTCCACTCATCTCCTCTCAAGAAATGGTCATAGACTAGGCTCCCATAGAACCTCCATGAAGTACCCAATAGTTGCTCACTACTAGATGCATGAATAGCCTCATCATCGATGTCATCCATATTATCAATGTCATCCACATTCTCACTAGCATCATAGAACTCACTACTAGATGCATGAATAGCCTCATCATCGATGTCATCCATATTATCAATGTCATCCACATTCTCACTAGCATCATAGAACTCATCCTCATCATATGTAGCATGTGTATGCATACTACCATCATTCACATCACCATAGATGCTCTCCTCATCACTAGTAATGATGGTAGATGAATCATCAACACCTACATAAGCATCATCATCATCAAGATGTCTAAGGTCACCATGATCAACAATGCATATGTCTTCACCATGTGTGAATCCTCATCCTCATGTGCAAGGCCTATGTTAAATGCATCCTCACATGCCTATTGATAATGTCATCCATATTATCAACGTCATCCACATTGATAATGTCACCCACATGCTCATTAGCATCATAGGACTCATCCTCATCATATGTAGCATGTGTATGCATACTACCATCATTCACATCACCATAGATGCTCTCCTCATCACTAGTAATTATGGTAGATGAATCATCAACACTTGCACAAGCATCATCATCAAGATGTCTAATGTCACCATGATCAACAATGCATATGTCTTCACAATGTGTCTAATCCTCATGTGCAAGGCCTATGTCAAATGCATCCTCATAGGCATGTGCATCCTCATCCTCATGTGCAAGGCCTATGTCAAATGCATCCTCATAGGCATGTGCATCATCACATAAATCATCATCCCTTGCGTGAACCACAATTGCATGCACATCCAAAATATCCTCAATGAGCATGTCTTCATGATCTTGTGGCATCATATCATAAGTTAAAATGTATCAATCAAAGCACTTATGGAAGTAATCTAAGCATTTCCATTTTCAACTTGTGTATTCCCATTGGCCACAAACACATCGGTGATGTCTTGTCAAGAGAGAACCAGCATCGAGATCTCCTCATTTACTTGTTGTCCAGAAATTACAACAAGCGTCTCATCCACTTCAACACCCACAATGTGTGCATAAAGACCCACATAGTCATACTCTATGCAACGGCCAAATGTGACTGTGAATGGAAGTCCTCGTTTGTCCTTAGTAAAGCCAACCTCTTTCAAAATAGAGTGTGTAATAGCTCTTCCATCCCCTTTCAAAGTAAAGATGAACCAAGAAATGGTACCAAGAATTCACATACATTGATTGACCTTTTCTTGCCTTCACTAGTAGTGGCTTTACCATAGAACTTAACACATTGCTTTCCTCCATCCATGTCTTGTGAAGAAGAAGGCATTTGACCATTGTTATGCTCAAACTCATCATCAAGGTCTTCCTCAACATGAGATCTTGAAGCACCACCTTGATGAGTATTCCCCTTGAATGGAATATGAACATCACTCCTTGGGAATCTTGAGCCTTCATTTGGAGATAGATGACCCTTGCCTTTGGCTTCATTTGATTTGTATGGAACCATTGGGTTACACGTAGCACCATAAGTAGAATGAAAACTTGGGTGATGATTCTCTTTGTCTTCAACATGAGCTTGTCAAACATTGTGAGATGGTTCATCCTTGTCTTCATCTATGCTCCTTAGTGCATGATTGTATCCCAAAATGTTTGAATCATGGTTTCCATTGATAACTTTGCATTCATGGCTTCCATAGCCTTCTTCACACCAGGTGTCCTCATTGTTGGAATCCCAAGCTCCACATCAAGGCTCATCTCCGATCTAATAGACTCTCCATCAAAACAAGAGAATGCCCTACAGAAATATCAGGCATACCAACAACATTTCTAGGACTGGTATTATGACGCAGCCTGCACTCCATGGTCTATCAATAGAACCGGTGGTGGATGAGGACTCTCCTAGTCCACTCAATGACTGTGATTGCTGACTTGCATTCTGTGCAACCATATTTCCACTTATATCAGTCCCAACAACATCTTTTCTTGTAGCATACCATCTATTCATCTCATCAAATACAATATCCTTGCTTACCCTCAATTCATGTGTAGCATGATTATAGCATCTATATCACTTTTTCTCAAGGGAATACCCAATAAACACATATTTTTCTGCCTTTGGATCTAGCTTAGTATGCAACTCATCTAGCACATGCACATATGCAATACATCTAAAAACTTTCAAGTGAGACAAATTAGGTTTCTTGCTAGTAAACTTCTCCTCTGGCGTTACATCATGTATGATTGCACTAGGAGTCATGATCATGATATAAATGGCTATAGACACAGCCTCTGACCAATAGCTATGTGGCATATTCTTCTTTGCCATCAATGCCCATGTTATCTCTACAATGTGCCTGTTTTCTGCTCAGCAACTCCATTTTGCTATGGAGTGTATCTATATGTAAATTGTCTCTGATTGCCATTTTTTTGCAAGAACTTAGAGAACTAATTGGAGAAGTATTCTCCCCCTCCATCTAACCTTAGGCACTTCACATGCTTTCCTATCTGTTTTTCAGCCATCACTCTGAAATTCTAAAAATGAGTGAACACTTCACTCTTCTCCTTCATGAAATCACCGACACTTTCCTTGTGTGGTCATCAATGAATGTTACGTAGTAGTACCTGCAGCCACCCATAGACATAGTCTTTGCAGGACCCCATACATCTGAATGCACAACATCTAGTACATTCTTGTTCACATTTTTGTCATATGGAAATAAATTCTTTGTTTGCTTTCCAAATTGACATGCTTCACATACTTTCTACATACCTTCTTCAACTTTAAACTTAGGTAGCCCTATCACAATTTCTTTAGTCTACATAAACTTCATGCTTTGCACATTTACATGCCCAATTCTCTTATGCTAAATGTATGTATCTGTAACAACTCATGAACCATTTGCAATCATTGCAACTCTCACTTCAGGCATATTTACATTCAATGTAAATATTTTCACCACTTTGTTGCCTTTTGCAACCAACCTGCACTTATCTTTAAAGTCTTCTACATAACAGCCTTCAACATTAAACCGGACCTGCAAACCCCGTTCAGTCATCTGGCCAACAGAAACCAGATTCTTTGTAATGTTTGGAACATGAAGTACATCTACAATTTACTTCACGTTACCATCCTGCATAGACAATGGCACATCTCCAACATGGGCAATCGGATGAGCAGTGTCATCCCTTGTTTCAACAAAACCTGGTCTTTCAAGACTCTCATTAGGCAAAATATGGACTCCCTTTTTTGCCCCTTAAGGATTTCCACACCTCCTCTCTCGAGAAAAATGGGCTCATGGTGATTTTTTTGCAAATCAACTTAGAAGTGAGCGGAGTTTAGAAATTTGGAATCTACTCTTTGATAGCTTTCCAATGATATATAGCATGATGGGCAATAGGATTGATGGAGTCATGTCATGCAACTTGGAAGCACTGCCAAACAAGGTTGCCAAGGATCCTACATGGAATCCCATTATTTCATTCCCATGTGAAAAAAATCACTTGTACACATTACATACCATGATGAGAATATTTTATAAGCTGCTCAAATTGCACATTGACTTTGCATTCACTATGAAGCCGGTCGTTCGATCTATGGAAGCCATTTCCAAAGTGGAGGATCTACTCAACTCTCTAGGGGTGCATGGAGGCAACATCAAAATAGTGAAAGATGCAAAGATGTCTAGAGATAATCAAGTTGTGGCACAATAAGTATCAATGAGTGGAGAAAAGGCTAGGTGATTTCTGTGCATTTTGGGGGAAAACTCCAAAGCAAGATGGGAGTTGTGGACTAACACACCATGCTACATGGCGTGCTACAATGGTTAGAAAGAAAAATTTTGGGTGAAACAACATTAAATTGTAATGGACATTAAATTTTTTGGTTTCACAACACTAAATTTTCATTTTTAAAAATTTGACCTAATGTTCAAGTTTCCTACGGCCTCATTTTTGTCATTTTACTTTCACTCTCCTCACTTTCTCACCCATGGCTCAAACTAAAAATACTACATGTAGAGTAACTCTACCTCATGCCAATGCTGCTACTAGTACTAGAAAGCGTCGTCGTAATCCCAATATCATAGAATCCTCAAGTGATAAATGATGAGCAGTAGCGGGAGTAGGGTCCTCAACCATGGGAAGGATAAAATATTCCATCTCCACAAGAGAAACATGCTAGGAAGACCCTCCCTACCAATATGGGTCCCCTTCTAACGTGAGAGGAAGTCCAACAAGCAGGCGAAGGACAAGGAGGCTCTACACCTTGTCTCCTATTTTATATTTACAAGAACCTCCCATAGCAGCAGTAGGTAGTAGAACCTCCTCTTATGCAACCTCCACCACAACCTCGTCGCTCGTGACCACCCCAAGGGACTTGACTGGAGGAAGGCGGGCCTTGTCCTCTAAGGCCTCAGAACCTCAATGTGCCTCAATGTGCACCAAGGAGGAGGAGGAAATATGAAGTTAATGCACTCCAAGAGATACACATATTTCAAAAATCTATGGATCTATTCCCAAGGCACCTTTCACATGTCTTGTAAGGGAAATCATACATAATTACTCTCAAGACTATCATGTGCAAAGCCTTGCCTTGGGAGCTTTGCAAGAAGCTACATAAGCTTTTTTGGTGACCTTTTTTGAGGATGCAAACTTGTGTGCTATCCATGCCAGAGGGTTACTATAATGACGAAGGATTTTAAATTGGCTAGACGTTTGCGTCATCATGACTTTTAATCACTGGTGGTGCTATGTAAAACTTTATCTTTATCAATGGAAAGCTCAAGGTTTTTTTCTTTTTCTCATTTTAAGCTTAAATAATCATGTATTTTTTTTAAGGAATCATTTTGAAATATACCATGTGCAAAATAGATTGTGTTGAGATTCAAGCTCGATGTCAGCTTGTGCCAGTTGCACTATGTGTTGGCATGTTAGGTAGTAGCATGTGTGAGACATAAATGACCACATCCAAGTGATCATAGTGTGTGGACAGTAGCTAGGGTTAGCTCTGTGTGGACACAACACAAGTAGCGTGTTGTAGCTTTTGGATTATGGATTTATGCATTGAGTGAGATGGGACATGGCTTCCCTCTATGGTTAGGGTTTGAGTAATACATTAGGGTTTTCTCCTGTGTGTGTGTTTCCTCTCCCTCTACCTATTTTTCATCACGGTATCAGATCCTAGTGCTCTCTATTATGGTTTATGAGTGAGTGAGAGACAAGGGAGAAGAAGCTGTGAAGAAAAGCTATGGAGCTTGCCATTGGAGCTGTGAAGCTTGGAGCACACCAATTTTCACCAAATCTGAGAGCTTGGCCTACCGGGTAAGGAAAACTAAACATCTTGGAACGGATTACAGGTGCAAAATCACAAACACTATCAGATTTGAGTTGCCTAAAGCAAAGAAAAATTTATGTTTTGCAAGCTCTCCATTTAAGCTTGATAGTGGTGGGGTGGTGAATGTATGATGCAAATGGTTGCAAATCTAGCAAAGATTCATGTATCTAGAAAAGGGAATATGTTGGCAACTCATGTGTAAGTCCTAGAGTGAATTTGGAGCAAGTGTGATGCATTAAAGTGATCGGAAAAATACTGTTTTGAAGCCCTCACAAAAACTGTGAATAGAGGCTCATTTATGATGCAATTGGAGGTTTTGCAAAAATCATCAGATTGATGGCTTGGGTGCATGCCTAGGGGTCTTGGGAACTCCCATATAGCATCGTTATCCACAAACAATTCCCCAAATCCCCCTAATTGCAGGTGGCGTAGCCTGGAGGCTAAAATAGGGTAGAATTTACCTGTTTTTGCATGGTTGAGGTCTAATTGAAGCCTGGATGGTTGATTATCTTCACAATTCTCTTAGCAATACTATGATACACACAGAGGAGAAGGATGCTATGTGGTTTGTTGGAGCAATTATGAATTTGGGAGCCAATTATGAGCTGATTAAGAATGCTGTATACTGTAATTAATGAAATAGGCTAATTACTCTCTCAACTTTTACTGTGAGGGTTGTTAATCGGCTAATTACTCCCTCAACTTTTACAATTGATCTAATTCCTTTTACTTGGAGTTATAAGACATCATTGCTAAGATAATGAATGCCTAGTCCCTCAATTTGGACAAAAATTGAAGAAATTAGAGCATTTTTTCTACTCGTTTTACTAGTTTTTCTCAAAACAACAGAGAAGGGGATTTGATATTTCTGGTATGTATGCACCTTGGTTGGTGTTAATATGCAACATTGAGCTTGTTCAGGTGTCAATGCAAGTTATCCACACTTGATTGAACCACTATATTGTAATTTGAAGCATTTGGAAGCCTTGGAAATTGCGCCAAAATAGGGTATTTTGGACTGCAAATGCTAGTTCAATTTGAATGCACTCAGTGTGATTTTTTACATCAACAGCGAAGTTGGTTGAGTACTTTGGAGTAACTGGGACATTTATTAGAGTGTGGTTAAGCTGAGGAAGGCTCATTTACAAGATCGGACATGTGCAAAAGGTGCATTTGCATTGAGCAAATATGTCAGACTACCCAGTACAGATTGTGGGTGAGAAGTTGGATAGAAAGAACTTCCAGGCATGGAAGTACATGATCAAAAGCTTTCTGAAAGGAAAGGATTTTGGAATCTTGTTATAGGTGTAGAGCCAGAGCCGGATATACCCCGACAACCTACACAACAACAAGTTGTAGCTCATAAACAATGGTGGTCAGAGAGAGCATACAAAGTTTTGCATTACTTGTCTATATGTATCTCGGATGCTATACTCATACATATACATGATGCTGAGAATCCCAAGGATGCATGGGATACTTTGGTAAAGTTGTTTGATATAGATACTAGTGCTCGTAAGTCTTAGTTGAGACAACAAATTCACAATGTGAAGTGGAAAAGAAGGCGTATTCATGGTTATGTACAAGAGATTAAGAAGTATGCAGATGCATTGGCAACTATCAATGCCTCCATGCCTAATGATGATTTGGTAGACATTGCCTTGCATGGTCTTGGCAAGGAGTATAAGTCTTTTGATACATCTATCTTTGTTCGGAGTACAGGTTTACCAGATTTTGATGAGTTGGTTTCACTCTTGCTTGTTGAGGAAATCAAACTGAGTGACTCTTTTCTTGATGCATCTACTAGCCATGATGATCATGGCAGGAATCAAGATTTCTATTCACAAAGGGGATTTAGAGGCAGGGGGAGATTTGCATCACGAGGTCATGGTAATGGTCGTGGATGGCAGGATAGGTCACCATAACAAAATTTTAAGCCTTCATATGGTGCTAGAGGTGGTCGTAGATATACACCTCAAAGAGGTAGAGGTAATCCTTGTGGAAGAGGACGTTGGCAAGGCCAACAAGCATCTATGCAAAATGTGCAATGCCATTACTGGTGGAAAGTTTGGTCATATGGCACGTGATTTTTACCGCAAACAAAATGATTTGAGAGAGGGTAGAGCACAACATGGTGGAAATTATGCAAATGGTGGAAATTTTGCATCAACCAGTCATGATAGTAGTGCAAATCACTTGTTTGCCCATGAAACATATCGTGGGATCTATGATGACACATGGTGACAGGGATGACACTTGGTATATGGACTCTAGAGCATCAAACCATATGACTTTTCATGGCGAATGGTTTGAACATATAAAGCCAATGGATGTGAAAGGCTATGTGGAGACAGGTGATGATTCTTTGCATGCTATCCCTCATGTTGGGAGTGTACCATTGGTGATGCACAATGGTGAAATGAAGTCTATGTCAGACGTCTTATATGTGCCTTCTATTACAAAGAGTTTGGCCTCAGTTGGTCAAATGGTTGAGCAAGGTTTACAGGTTCGTTTCAACAAGCATGGTTGCTTCGTTGAGGATTTCAAAAATGGATGTAGAGTCATTGTTGCCAAAGGCAAGAAAGAAGGTAGGTTATTAAAATTCGATGTTAGGATTCGTGAGTTGAAATCGGCTCTAAAAGCCGAAATGTGGTACAAGACATTGAAATGTGGCATAAAAGGATTGGACATGTGAACATACAAAAGTTAAAGAGCATGCAGGCAAGAGGCATTGTTTGTGGGCTACCTAGATTCAAGTATGATGGGAATATGCATGTATGTGATGCTTTCCAGTTTGGAAAGCAAGAAAGGTTGCCATTTCCTAAAGAAGGCAACATGAGTAGCAGGCCACTTGAGATTGTTCATAGTGATGTATGGGGTCTTGCACAAAACCCATCCATTAAAGGTAGCATGTATTATGTGACATTCATTGATGATTTCAATAGAGTGACTTGGATTTACTTTCTCAAAGAGAAGAGTGAAGTGTTAGGAAAGTTTATGGACTTCAAAGCTTTTGCAAAGAAGCAGTATGGCTCTTGGATAAAATGTTTGAGGACAGATGGAGGTGGTGAATACACCTCATGCTTTTGAGAACTTCTTGAGAAAGAATGGCATAAGAAGGAAAAAACGTGCATTTTTTTTGGGTATGCACAGGATCGCAAGGCATATAAATGTTACAATCCACATACTAGGCAAGTGGTTACAATCCACATGCATTTTTGTTGGGTATGCATAGGATTGCAAGGCATATAAATGTTACAATCCACATACTAGGCAAGTGGTTATTTCACGAGATGTGGTGTTTGATGAACTTGCTAGTTGGTACAAGGCGAAGGATGAGGGTGTCATTGATTCCATTGATGCTGATGTGCATGTGGACTTGCCACAAACAAGTTCTATTTCTATGTATGGGCGAGCAGAGTCTAAGAGTAGCACTATATGTCCATGGTTATTAGGATGCTTTATTGGAAGAGAGGGAGAGACAGAGAAAGAGTGGAGCAGAACCCTGAGCCTACAGGCTCACCTTCATCTATTCATTACTTTCACACTCACATAAAAGAGACCTAATCTCACTAATATCTAGCTGTGACCGGCTTATTAACTACGGCACACATGTCCAGCTGTATCTAGCTATAGCTGGTGTTGGTCATGATCACACAACATAAAGACGACACACGTGGGGTGGAGCTAGAGTTTAACTTCCAACACTCGCCCTCAAGCTCAAACCATCTGCAACACTCCAAGTAGCTGCCTAAAATAGATGAACTTATCTTTACCAAGTGATTTAGTAAAGATGGCTGCTACCTGGTCTTCAGTATTCACATGCACCAAGTCAATCTGCTCTGCTAGTACCATTTCTCTAATGAAATGGTAATGAACTTCAATGTGTTTCGAACTTGCATGGTAGACAGGATTTCTCGCAAGCATAACACTGCTCAGATTGTCACAATACAGCTTCACTTTGCTATCCAAGTAAATCCCAAAATCATTCAGCAGCTTTTGTAACCAAACAGCTTCACATGCTGCTAAAGTAGCACCACGATACTCAGCTTCTGTACTAGACAATGCAACTATAGGCTGTTTCTTACTCTGCCAACTGATCGTGCTGCTGCCCAATCCAAATGCATAGCCACTCGTTGACCTTCTGTCTAGGCACAACCATCCCAGTCAGCGTCAGTATACTCTGTCAAGTCAAAGGGTTTCCCATATGCATCATAAAACAGCCCTTAATCTGTCATAGCCTTTACATATCTTATCATTCTCTTGACAGCATCCAAATGCGGTTTGCGAGGCTTCTGCATGAATTGACTAATCAGCCCCACAACATAACTCAAGTTAGGACGTGTAATAGTAAGGTAAATCAAGCTGCTCCCATCTGACAATACATGGTTACATTCTCTATTTCAGTCCCAACATCAATCTGCAGCTTGACATTTTGCTCTAGGGGTGTATCCATAGCCTTGCATTCAGCCATACCATACTTTTGTAACATGTCATGAGCATACTGCTTCTAAAGCAACCATATGCCTTGAGGTGACGACACTACCTCAATTCCCAGAAAATATTTCAACTCACCAAGATCTTTGACTTTGAATTCAGCCTGCAAACATGATTTAATTTCAGCAATGATTAAGTCATCGACATAGACAACCAGAAATACACAGCCATGATCTGTCTTCTTCACAAAGAAACTGTGATCTGCATCACCCAACTTAAACCCATGTTGCTATAAATAGCTGCTAATTTGAGCATTCCATGCTTTGGGTGCCTGTTTCAGCCCATATAATGCCTTTTTCAGCCTGCATACATGTGCTAGAAAATCTGGATGCACATAGCCTTCAGGCTGCTCCATATAAACCTCTTCCTACAACTCATCATTCAGAAAGGCATTTTTCACATCCATCTGCCACCATAATTTCCAGCCTTTAGTTGTTGCTGCCAATGTAATGAGAGTTCTGACCGTAGCCATTTTAGCTACAGGGCTGAAAGTCTCCTCATAGTCAAGACCTTACTGCTACGTATATCGTTTTGCAACTAGCCTGGCCTTGTAACGCTCTAATGATCCATCTGACCTTGTACACCCATTTGCAGCCAATGGGTACTTTGCCATCAGGCAACTGCACTAAATCCCATGTTCCATTTTCAGCCAAAGCTGAATACTCCTCATCCATGGGGCAGCACACCACTTCTCATCTGTAAAACCTGTCACTTTCATCATGTAAGCATAATGATGGGCTGAATATCCAGTGTAAGTTTACCTGTCAACTGGTTTCCTAATCCTCTCAGATCTCCTCAACTGTGGCTCACTCTGAGCTTGCCTCTCATGAGGCGGCACATAATGATTCTGCCTAGCACCTGGCGTCATGACAGACGGAATCCCCAACTCATTGTCCAAGCTATCACTGCTGATGACTCATAACCCGCAGTAAGTGGTCCTGTTACATCTTCAAACATTTTTTCTTTTCCCTTATCCAATTTCCCCCTCACTGTCATGTCCGTGTCAGTGGACGTAGGAGTGCGATTCCGTAATCTACCAGACCAAGGACTCACTGTAGATGATACATCACTTGGCTGACCACTCATGGATGTACTAACTGCAGGGGTATTTTCAGAATTACTTGTGCTGGCTGATCCATCAGTATAGGCACAGCAACTGGATTCCCATACCAGGAGGCTAACTCGTCAAAGACAACATCTCTGCTTATCAGTGTCTCATGTGTAGATGGCACATAGCATTTATAGGCTTTTCTTTCTTGTGCATAACCCAAAAACATGCTCTTTACTGCCTTAGGATCCAATTTCTTTCTCTTTTCATCTGGTATATGCACATACGTAATGTAGCCAAAAACTTTTAGGTGCCTAATGTCAGGTTTATGAGCATATAACCTCTCATAAGGTGTAACATCATGAATCCCTGCTGTAGGGGTTTGATTCAGCACATAGACAGCAGTCATCACTACTTCAATCCAGTAAGCATTAGGCAGACATTTTTCATTCAGCATAGCTCTAGTTAACTCCATTCTCACTCCATTAGTACCTTGTTTTTCCTCTCTGCAACACCGTTCTGCTGCGGTATATAGTTGCAAGTGAGCTGCCTTCTTATCCCATACTTTGCAAGATATCTGTCAAACTCCTTAGAGACATATTCTCCGCCTCCATCTGACCTAAGACAAGATATGTAGCAGCCCAACTCATTTTCAGCATGCTGTTTGAAGTCTCTGAAGACATCAAACACGTCATCTTTATGCTTCAGTATGTACAGCCAAGTGTACCTGCTGAAATCATCAATGAAAGATACATAGTAAACGAGCTCCTCCAAACGAAGCATTATGCGACGGACCCCAAACATCAGAGTGCACCAACTGTAAGGGTCTTGAGCTATTCTTTACATGCTTCATGAAGGGAAATCTTGTCTGCTTTCCAAACTGACATGTAGGACATACATGACCAAAGTCATTATACTTGAATTTGGGCAATCCAAGTACCACTTCCTTCTGTTGCATAGATTTCAGCTTTTGTACATTGACATGGCCAATCCTCTTGTGCCAAATCTCAACATCCCGAATAGCACCCTCATCATGTGCAAACATGGCTGCCTTAAGTTCAGGAATGGATGCATCCAAGGTGAACATCCTGCCATCCCTTCTGCCTCTAGCAATTAATTTGCAGCCATTACCTTATTCTTCAATAAAGCAACCATCTTTATTGAATCTCACCTGCTGCAGATTTTGTTCAGCCATCTATCCCACATACAAAAGATTCTTTGTTATTGACGGTACATGCAGTACATCATGCAGGCTCTTCTTCTTGACATTAGGCATCATCAATGGAACAACTCCTGTGTGCTGAATATCATGCTGGGTGTCATCCCCAATACACACATAACCATGTGAACCTGCAACCAACTCATCAAACCACTCTCCATGGGGTGTCATGTGATTAGAAGCCCCAGAGTCAATGTACCATCTCTCATCTCTACTATGATTAGGTGCATTCTTAGACACATGCTGCATGGCAAACAATCTATCAACCTGCTCATCATGAGTACCACTAGAAGATGCATAGTGTCCATCCTGTTTGCCCTTTGTCTTCATATCTCTTTGCTTCTTGAAACAATCCTTTTCTATGTGTCCATATTTACCACAGTAATGATAGTCTTTGTCCCTGTTAGATTGATCATTTCACTGCCATGATGCACCACCTACGGGGTGATCTCCCCCTGCCTCTAAAGTCACCAAATCCACGCTGGCCCTGTGTATCTGTATCACGCCAATTACTCTGTTGTTGCTGACCATAGGTGTTTCGAGTATCACCACGACCTCAAAACAAACCACGGCCTTTGTCGCCTCTGCCACGTTGGCTAGAGTACACAACAGTGTCTCTACTCTGAGACGCACTAGAACCTGTATTCAATCCAAGCTTTACTTCCTCATGCAATAGCAAAGCAACTAGCTCATCCCAGTCAGGGGGTTCAGCTCTAACAGGAATAAATGTATCGAATGCTTTGTATTCCTTGCCAAGTCCATTCAGTGTGACAGCAATCATATCATCTTCAGATGCCTATGATCGGCAAGCTAGTCTGCTATGGTCTTAACCTTTGTCGTATAAATCTGGATGCTTTTGCCACTTCTAGACATGTTGTTGAACAACTGTTTCAGCTGAATCTTCCTTGCATGTGTTATATTTCCATAGTTCTTCATGAGTATGTCCCATGCATCCTTTGGGGACTCACATCCACCAATGATTTGTATTGCCATAGCATCAGATATACATAAAGAAAACCAATGTAACACTTTGCATGCTCTCTCTGTCCACTGCTTATGAGCTCTTCTCTAATCTTGTGTCGGTCTTTCAGCCATCTCAGGTTCAGCTTCATCACCTGTACACAAATCCCAATATCCTCTGCCAACCAAAAAATTCTTCATCCTGAACTTCCACAAGGCAAAATTCTTGTTATCCAGCTTCTCTCCAACGATCTGGGTAATATTGTCGGTTCCCTGTGCATTAGCCATGTTTCAGTAGACTATGCCTATCAAATGCCTGACTTCCTACAATCCAACAAGTATGATTGACCAAGTGCAGTCCTTAACTGTTTATGACAGTTTTTTTTGCAACAAGTTCACTATCAAAACCAGGGTATTTCAGCCCTTCAACAGCTCAAAACAATCCATAAATAAGTAGTCCCACCTGTAGGTACAATGGTCAATACATATGCTATGTAGTTGCTTCAGCTTTATCTCCTGCAACCTTACAGTGTCAGAGTACATACATGCAGTCTGTAAACTCTAAACTGTCAGTGACCAACAGCTTATTCGGTACCAAAATTGAGTCGTATACATGTCATACATGTCGAGAAATGTAATCGCGGTGTTGTGTGTATGAGGGAAAGCACCCTAGAGGTGCAAGATATTGTGTGTATGTGGGAAAGCACCCTAGAGGTGCAAGATATTGTGGTGAGATATGAATGCCACATGTAATATTACATGGTGTGTGAGAGTTGACCAAAAGAAGTGGAAAAGGAGTTGCCACATGGATGATGACATGTAAAGTGGAGTGGTTGCAAGATCAGGGTGCCCAGTTTTGTCCACTCAGGCACCCTATAAATAGTAAAAAAACAGGCATTTGTTTACCTTTAGTGGCTAAAATCTCCTAGTAAATGAAGGAATTTCGTTTCAAGTTCTTTTGTTGGAACATCATATTCAAAGTTGGAAATATAGTTGCATAATTTGATTAAGCATTAGATAGTCAAAAGTCCTCATTTTCTTAGGTACAAAGTCAATGTATACACCCTGTCCCAAATTTGAGCAGATTCCATAAAATGCTAATATCTTTTACATATAAACTCATATGAGATTCCCACTTTGTACCTTAAATCTTTACACAATATGGAGCTTAACTTGATTTTTTGAGAAAATTTTAAGATATTTGTCTATTTTCTTTAAATATTTCAAGGTCTTTAAAGTGTAATAATATACGCCACTTTTTGTACCCACAATAACTACCACTTAAAATCCTCAATCTTGTAGATCAAAGGAGTGGGTAGATACTGAGACATTAGTAGAATGTGGTGGTTAGTAAAAATTGCAAATCCAATGGTTGGATTTTTAATGATCTCTTTTTCAAAATTCTTCTAGACTATCAGAAGGCCTGCAAATATTAATGATCTAATTAGTAAAATTACATTTTTGATGTGAATCATCTAAAACCTATAGGGACTAGTGTACTTGTAATGGTGCATCTATGGAAAAATAAATTAGATCACTCTAAGTATGGAAAGATCATTTGTTTATCATTTCATCATATTTGTAATTAATTTTGATTAATTACACTAATTTATATTAATTTAAGTTATATTGGGTTAATTTAAGGGCAAGCATATTTTCTATTATTTGCTTGATCTCATTTTAAGTACCTTTCCTCCCGAAATTTGTTCTCCAAGCATTGTCCCAGTCTAGCAAAAACTGGATAAAACTGGATACCCTGATTTTGCAACAACCCAGTGGGATAAGGCTAGAGAGCCTATATCATTGTATGGTTCATTGTGATATGCAAGTGAATACAAGGGAATAGTGTTGAGTGTGCAATCTCCCTCTCTCTCTAGTCATGGAGTTTTTAGTGTGGTTTAATCCACCTTAATTACTTATGCTTAATCTATCTCCTTCACCATGACCAATCCCATTTCTAGAATCTTAACATGGTATCAGAGCCAAATGGGCTCTTAGTCATGGGTGATTATTATGTATATTAGCTTGTTTGTGTGTTTGTTTGATTAAGCATTATTTTCAGTTATTATGAGAAAAAAATTATGCACACTCATATTATCATTTGGATTTGCATTTGTGAGGATTTGAGAGAGATTTGGAGCTACCATTCTCAAGTTAGAGAGGAGATTTGCAACAAGGAAGTTGCATAGAAGCTGCCCAAGAGAGTTGCAAATGGAGTTTTGCAACATGGAGAGTTTGCTCATCATCAAGGAAGCTGAAAATGGAGATTTCAGCATTATGAAGGCTATGGAGTCTTCATCATCATCAAGGAGAAGCTGCCAAGAGAAGATATGCTGCTGATTATGCCTCAAGAAGGTTGGTTTTGTGAAGTTTTGCCTCAAAGTTTTGTGTTTGAGCATGGAAAAATGCTCAATGTATAAGGGTTGCTTGATGGGATGGAAGAATCCCAAGGTTCTTTGCTTCCAAGCAAAGAGTGGAGGAGGTGCATGCTTGTCAAAATGATGGCAAGTGAGATGGTGAACTCAATGGAGTTCACATGTGTGTGCATCAAGAAGAGGATGCACTTGTGAATGTTTGCTCAATGAAGGAGAGCAAAGAAGGGGATGGAAACCTTGGCAGTTTCCACATGTTTATGCACCTATGGTTTCAAGAGAAACCATTTGAAGAAAGCACCCTTAATATTTTGCATGCAAAGAAGGGGAGCATGTAGACTTTGATAAGCTCATTTGTGAGCACGATAACCATTGAATGGTATAAAAAAAACCTCATGAGGGAGGTTTTATTGAGGCAAGCAAGCTTGTCAAAGGTAGAAGGCAAGCAAGTTCAGAGCCAAATGGGGAGCCCTTGAAGGCCATTGGCTATGCGTGAACCTCATTGAATAGGTAAACGAGGCAAGGTGACAGTAACATCAGAGGAAGCTGTAAAAGACAAATTGGATACATCATGAAGGCACTAGAAACATTGTAGATGGAGGCACTTAAACCTGTGTACATCTCAGGACTGAGAAGAAGAAAACTGCAATGCTCACTACGATGAAAGCTGCAGACAAGGATAGAGAGACCATAACCGTAATAAGTACCCCATTCAACAACATTGAAGACCTCAGCCCTGCCAATGAGTAGAGAGAGTTGGAGGTACAGGCTCTCTAGCACAGTAGTAGTAGGCCAACATTACTACAACTAAGCAAGCGTCACCAGCAGTTTGAAAGGCAGCAAGACCGGCAACATTACCGAGTTGCAGAGAAAACAAGCACAGTAGGCGGTGCAGAGAAGAATCTCGAGAGTCAAATTTTGGAGGCAGGACCAAAGATAAGAAACGACAGAGAAAGGACAATCATGATGGTAGAGATCCAAGGAGGCGAGGTCGCCATGAAAGCTTGGAAGCAACAGAGCGTTTGAGAGCTGTGGCGTATACAGATTTGAACATCAGAAGCAGAACTCCAAAAGGTAATTCTGCGGTGTTGTTGCGTTGAAGGCACTGAGGAAGAGCAGCTGTGCAGAATCCGTCAAAAGCATGGAGAAGACCTGGAGAAGACGAAGATGGGCGGGTCCCAATTCTGAAAAAAAAACGTTGCTGTAAAGATTCGCCAGGTGTATTAAAGCAATTAAATTGAACCCCTTATTGGCAGTAAGTGTTCATTCACACACACCAATTTTTTCAAAGCATTTAAGAAAATGTTCACACACACCTACTTCACAAATTTTCAAAAGCATGACACTTTGTTCACATGCTATGAGAAGAAGCAAAAAAAGTATTCACACACATGAAGGTCCACTGCCTCCGGCTTCGGACAAAAGATTTTTTGTATTTTTCACCCATGAATGAGAAGGGTAACCGTACCTGAGTTTGAAGCTCAAAACGAGGATTTTTTTGTAATCATCCTTGGTATGAGGGTTGCATGCCCGAGCTCACCGAGAAGCTCAAAATTGTTGTTGTGATGTGTGCATGAGCGATGCGTGTGAGGTGCATGCGCATGGGTTGGTTCCCACCCAAACTTCCATGTTCAAATCGGACTCAGTGGTTCCGCTGTGAGCAAGTCGGCTCAAAATGGACTAGGTGTCTAAGATGGTAGACACGGGCACACATGTTTGACACTCCAATGTATCATTGAGGGGGAGTGTTGAGAGGTAGCGATTGCTGTTGTGCAATGCTACACTGATATGGGTGATGGATGATGGGTGAGTTGTAGAACACCTCGATTAAGAGGGGGTGTCGAGAAATGTAATCGCGGTGTTGTGTGTATGAGGGAAAGCACCCTAGAGGTGCAAGATATTGTGTGTATGTGGGAAAGCACCCTAGAGGTGCAAGATATTGTGGTGAGATATGAATGCCACATGTAATATTACATGGTGTGTGAGAGTTGACCAAAAGAAGTGGAAAAGGAGTTGCCACATGGATGATGACATGTAAAGTGGGATAAGGCTAGAGAGCCTATATCATTGTATGGTTCATTGTGATATGCAAGTGAATACAAGGGAATAGTGTTGAGTGTGCAATCTCCCTCTCTCTCTAGTCATGGAGTTTTTAGTGTGGTTTAATCCACCTTAATTACTTATGCTTAATCTATCTCCTTCACCATGACCAATCCCATTTCTAGAATCTTAACAATACATGTCCCAAACCTTCATAGACATCTGCTAGTATATGTAGTAGTCAAACATAACCATACGGGCACAAATCAGTGCATAGACAGCAAGTACAAGTGTCAAAACCCTTGCTCACACATTAGGAAGTGAATGGGGTCTTCTTGGGCCCTTGAATTTGCCCAAGCCTAATCAAGGTGATTAAGGAATAGCCAAATGGGGGGTTGCCATGTGGACTGAAATGTTGGGTTTTTAAGAGAGGTGTAAGAGTGATCAAAGGGTGCACTTTTTTCCCCAAAAAGGGGGGAGGCAATTTTACAATTTTCGGACCTCCATAACTTCTACATACAAGCTCCGATTTGAGCAGAGATTACAGATCCGTGATCTACGCATCAAGAGCTTTCCATAGATATGTTACATGATATGGTTTTATCTGCTAGATTTTAAATTCCATTTTTCTCCCAAAATTCAAATTCGAATAAAGTAGCCGTTTTGAAGCTTCTATAATTAGAAAACGTTTCTTCTTAAGAGAAAAGGTTTGACTCCCTTAAACTGCCAAATAAAAGGGCCCAAGAAGCCTTCCATTGAGGTCCTAATGGATTGCAGTCAGCAAATATTAACATAACAAGCTTTATCTAGCTCCACAAAGTCCACAAATCATGTCATACATTCACTTCAGTGTGTCAGGGTCAGTACATGACCATACGGGTAACCACAGATATATTGTATGCATGTCAAGATTGCATTCATTGTTAGCAACCTACTAAAGAATGTTACTGCATCAATTTCCAGCGTTAACTTTCTGCTTCAAGCCAACAAATCCAGCGCATGAATGCTTTGCATATTCCTGTGCAACAACACTGCCTTCTGGGTACAGTAGAGAGCTTTGTTACAGCTCACAGATGTGCATTCAACAAGGTAATAGCATGTCACAGCTATCTAGCACTTTCCACAGTGTATATGCATGCAGCCAAAGTGTTGTTCTCTCCAAGCAAAGACCACGCAGATAAATTGTGTATTAAAAATGCAAACATTGCTCCAAATTGATGACGACCAAGCACTCTAATGTGCTCAATGAAGCTCCTGTATTCTCCCAAACAAGCTACAGAACAAAGCTTGAGTGATGGCAAGCTTAACCAATCAACACATACCTTATGAGCATCACTTTGCTACTGCGCCATCGCATTCGTCACACCCGAAGAGCCTTGTCCGCCACACAGCCATAGCATACCCCATCTTCTTCTTCTTCATTAACTAGTCTTTTCAGCCCTCCGCTACACAGAGGAGCAGAAAACAAGCCAAGACCTAACCCTAACTCTACCTCCTGCGAGCTTCGCCATGGCCAAGGATCCCGTCCGTGTTCTTGTTACCAGAGCTGCAGGCCAAATTGGTTAGGCTGTGATACCATATTGGAAGAGAGGGAGAGACAGAGAAAGAGTGGAGCAGAATCCTAAGCCTACAGGCTCACCTTCATCTATTCATTACTTTCACACTCACATAAAAGAGACCTACTCTCACTAATATCTAGCTGTGACCGGCTTATTAACTACGGCACACATGTCCAGCTGTATCTAGCTATAGCTGGTGTCGATCATGATCACACAACATAAAGACGACACACGCGGGGTGGAGCTGGAGCTTGACTTCCAACATGCTTGACACATGAGAGTGTGAGCACTAGGAGTAGTGCTATGGATAAAGGGAAAAAGAATGTTGAAGGAATTGGCATTACAGGTTATGAGTCATCAAGTTCAAAAAGTTTGGATGAGGAACTTGGCATACCATTTTTACACACACCAAGTGCAAGGAAGGATAGATATGTGCCTCTACATACTAGAGTGACACGTGTTCAAAGTGATCCGCATGCATTTTGGAGATCCCAAAGGGTCAAGTATCCAGTTGACAGGTTGACATATCGTTACTTTGCTATGCATTATGCATATATGACCTCTTTGGTGAAGCATGTGGAACCTACATGCTATATACAGAAGCTATTGGGAAGCATGTATGGGAGAAGGCAATGGTGGATGTTGAGATGGACGCATTGGTCCATAATGAAACTTGGGACTTGGTTGCCTTACAAGGGAAGAATGTCATTGGTTGCCTTACAAGGGAAGAATGTCATTGGTTGCAAATGGGTTTATAAGGTGAAATGCAAATTATATGGTTCCATTGAGCGCCATAAAGCGTGGCTGGTAGGCTAAGTATTATGCACTGAAATATTCCTGCCCCCTCCGCGCAACGAATTCCGGGGGTGCTAGCAGCGGAAGTAGCACTTCTTGCGTAGGGTAGAACCTCTCACACACTCGGGGCCTCCCACGTATATCCGAACAAGAGACTAATCCCTCAATTCTTCCAAAACAAAACCCAAAAAACTTCCCTCGCCTAGAAGACATAGGCGATTCCTCTAGGATATTTTTATTCTAACGTAGTCAAAAGCCTTAACTAACCAAACCGATCCGATCGAACCCGTAAGTCACATGGTCAGATCAAGGAAAAGACTTGCACTTGGATCATAGAGTCCAAAGCTTTTTTCCTCATCAAGAGGCACAAGCGTTGATTATTTTCCATAGAACAAGGGTTACCCAGAATTTACTTCAACTATCGTAACTTAACAGAATTGAGTCTCATTTAAGGGATCAATCAGTCTAGCCTAACCCCATCCAATCCCATGGGTTAGCCAACCGCCCAACCACTGTAGTGATATGATCCATTTAGAAATTTGGTTATGTTTTGTCCTGGGTACCAGGGAAAAGAGTTCCCAGGCCCCCTAGCCGGCGCTTCAAGCAAACTTCAAGATAGTCGCACCATATACACACCTAATATGAAATGGCTTGTTTCACAAATTCAGCTGTCTTTAAAACAATCTTTTAATGAAACCATAGTATCACTGATCATAATCCTCCAAAATATCTAGCATGAATTCTAATTTTCAATCATTCCTTCAGCGGTGTACCTATGGCATCATTGGCAACCAAAACACTCACCACCTGTTCACTCAGGGGCCTTTTCAATAGTTCCTAGCTCATAGTAGCCGGAAATATAATCACATAAGAAAATCCAGATGGACTCTCCATTGAAGATCAATAAGATCAACCAACAGATCCGTAGAAAAGAGCCATGGACTCATCCGTTGACGACCAACATGGACAATCAACCAAATCCATGCCCAAGTTTAGAAAACAACTCTAACACCTTGTTCCATTTCTCTTCCTCGACGCACGCGTGGGTATCTTCGACGACCCAGAGCCCGAGCACGGTATGTTCAACACCCTCTAGGCTCCTTCACCTAGCGCTTCACTCATCGGCCACTTCCTTGGTCCCTCATCCACTGTATTGCAAGCTCACCATTTAAATTGAACCGAGGCTAGTCAAGACCTTGGCCGACCTTGATACACGAGACGTTCTCTGTTGACTCTCCATCAGTTGTTGCAACTTTATCACTTAGGTCTCCACGACCTCATTCACAAGATGGTCAAAATGCTTCCCTAGCATTCTTGACATAAAACAGTCATTTAAAAACAGGTCATAAATACAGTTTCTAACGAACTCTCATCTTTCCACATTATTCCACACCATTTCTCGTTCTTCCACATTCTTCTAAATCAATTCACTTTGCGTATTCCACATCCAGTCATATCTATTCCTATCATCCTTCATCCATTCTCATCCAATATTCTCATCCAATCATATCATATTATATCTCATCACATCCATCCACATCACATCTCATCACATCCAATTACATCTATGCAGATCCTCATCACATCATGTCACATCCATCCTCATCACATCTCATCCATTCACATCTACCCAAATCCACATCACATCACATCACATCCATTCACATCACATCTCATCCATTCACATCTACCTCGATCCACATCACATCTCATCCATTCACATCTACCTCGATCCACATCACATCACATCATATCCATTCACATCACATCTCATCCATTCACATCTACCTAGATCCACATCACATCACATCACATCTATCCATTCACATTACATCACATCCATTCAGATATCATCATCATATCACATTCACATCCATTCACATCTCATCGCCTCCATTCACATCTCATCACATCCACTCACATCTCATCACATCCATCGATATCGCATTACACACATTCACATCTTTTCACACCCATTCACATACATCACACCCATTCACATCCATCACACCCATTCACATCCATCACATTCATTTTATCCACATCACATCACATACATTCCATCCATATCACATCACATTCATTCCATCCACATTACATCACGTCCACATCTATCCACATCACATCTCATTCATTCCATCCACATTACATCACGTCCACATCTATCCACATCACATCTCATTAATTCCATCCACATTACATCACATCCACATCTATCCATATCTCATCACATCCATTCATTCACATTCACATCTATCCACATCCATCCACATTCACATCTATCCACATCCATCCATTCATTCACATTCACATCTATCCACATCCATCCATGCATTCACATGCACATCTATCCACATCCATCCATTCGTTCACATGCAAATCTATCCACATCCATCCATCCATTCACATGCACATCTATCAACATCAATCCATTCATTCACATTCACATCTATCCACATCCATCCATTCATTCACATGCACATCTATCCATTCACATGCACATCTATCAACATCAATCCATTCATTCACATTCACATCTATCCACATCCATCCATTCATTCACATGCACATCTATCACTTCACATCTCATTATCATCCATTTACATCACATCACACCCATTCACATATCATCACATCCACATCCACATCCATTTACATCACATCACATCTCATGCACATCTCATTACACACACTCACATTGCATTCACATCTTATCACATCGTATTCACATCTTATCACATCACGTTTACATCTCCTCTTATCACATTCACATCTCATCTAATCTCATCGCATCCATTTACATCTTGTCACATTCATTTACATTCATTCGACTCTACATCACATCTTATCACATCCACTTTTAGTACTATTTTCTACTTTCGATACCGATGGGACTTTTCTAAGTTTCTACCAATTGCTTGGCCTAGTTAAAGGTACTTTTTCTCGATGGATATTTTCATATTCTTTCTCAAATTTCTGAAGTGAAATATATTCAATATTCTTCTTTTGAGTAAAAGAAACATGGGATTTACAAAAATCAATTCTACCCATATTTCTTGATAAAATTAATAATGCTCAAAATTCCACTTTTAAAAAATACTCATAATTTGAATTATGCCAAAAATTACTCTTTTACCATTTAATTACTTGGATATCAAATATCATGGGAATTCCTCTTTTTGCATAAAAATAAATTTACCAAAAATTCATCTTTTACCATTTAATTACTTGGATCTCAAATATCATGGGAATTCCTCTTTTTGCATAAATTTTTTTTAACCAAAATTTACTCTTTTCTCATAATCAATTAGTTATGCATAATTACAAAAAAAATTATTTCTCATGAATATGATGAACATCATTGTTTTTGCATAGAATGTCTAATCCTAGAATATGGTAGGAAGTCCTCTTTTAGCATTATGCATAAAAATAAGATATGTATTTTTTTCTGAAAATTTTACCATAGCTTCGCTACTATTACTGATAATTCTCAAATTTTTCTAAATAATAAAAACTTGTACTGAAAATATGATAGTAGTTCCCCTTTTATGCTTAAAATCAAATTGTGAATTTAAATCATAATTTTAACCATAATCATAAACTTAATTATGATTATCCCACTAGATTAAGCTTATTCCATTATTTCTCTTTTTCCAAATTGATAGGATAATCTATTTCACATTTAGAATCAATCAAAGTAGTTTTTAACTACTTATAAAGAATCTAAAAGAAATAACCTTTATTTTGGTAACACAAAATCATAAAAATACCATTTTCTTAATCTTTAGCTTATCAAGCCTAGAGTTTAGCATTGAATTAATAGACTATCATTGAGAAGAATCCTTTTTCAAAGGATTTAGCCATAAAGATGGCTATTCTTTTAGAGAGAGAGAGATTTACCTAAAGAAAGCATTACAAATAAGCATAAAGATTAACTTTCTCTTAATTAAGCATTAAGACTTTAAGGGAAAGCTTGATTTTAATTAAAATAATTATTTAGAAAGCTTCTCAAGCTTGAGAGGGGTTGAAAAGAAGAAAGTCATTGAGATAAATTGAAAAAAACTATAAATTTTGATTTTACCTCCAAGTTTGGATTGATTCTCTATTAGCAGAGTAAAGCCCCCGACCAATCAATTGGTTCACCAAGAGGAGAAGAGCAACTCCAAGAGTTCTTGTAGAGAGAGAGAGCTCCAAGCTCCTAAGACAGAGGAAAATTTAAGGGATAATAGAAAATATGATTATTTTAATATAATACTGGCATGGTATATCTCAAATATTTTTTTACAAAATACTAAGGGTCTATTTATAGGTGAGAGAGGCCACTAACCAAGTCCAACTAGGTTCTAGAATTTTCCAAGTTCAGTTTGACTCAATTTGGACAAGATTTGGACCAATTTGGCTCCCTTTTTTATTTGGTTTGTTCTAGGAGAGAGGAGAGATAAAAATATCACAATTTTTTTGAATTAAAAACCCTTCCACACATGTGAAATAGGGGCCTACCTCAAGAGTCCCCCTCTCCTTACCAAGGTGTCAAAAATGCATCATTATTCAAAAATATCTCATTTTTTTAGGAATATCTCATAATTTTTAACTAATAAACCTTGTACTCAGTCAACACTTCATCTTATGTGAGCATTTACTCATTTTTGGGTATTTTCTTTTATTCTTTGGATTTATCTCATCCCAACACTTGGATTAATCCAATTGGCCCATTGGAACCTTAATTGGACCATAATCCAAAAATTTCTGAAAATGTAGACCCTAAGGCTACCCTAAGGCTAAGGTCCCTTATACCATTTTCAATTAATTCCATCATATCTAGGCCTCAAGCAAGTCATGGATTCCATACGATTGCGGTACTTTCATTTGAAGACCCAATTTCCAATTTATGAATCTTCATTTTTGAATATCAATTTGTATGCATTTCATCACACAATTACAATTTTTTACTGGTACTTCATAAATTTTTGACATTTCTGGCTTCTTGGTTGTTCCAATTCAGCCAATTCACTCTGATACCAGCTGAAGGATCCGTGTCCCCTCCGCACAACGAATTTTGAGGGTGCTAGCAGCGGAAGTAGAACTTCTTGCGTAGGGCAGAACCTCTCACTTGGGGCCTCGCCCATGGATATCCGGACAAGAGACTAATCCCTCACCCAGCAGACATAGGCGATTCAATGATATGATCCATTTAGAAATTTGGTTATGTTTTGTCCTGGGTACCAAGGAAAAGAGTTCCCAGGCCCCCTAGCCGGCGCTTCAAGATAGTCACACCACTTACACACCCAATATGAAATTTCCTGTTTCACAGATTCAATTATCTTTAAAATAATCTTTTAATGAAGCCATAGTATCACTGACCATAATCCTCCAAAATATCTAACTTGAATTCTAATTTCCAATCATTCCTTCATCGATGTACCTATGGCATCATTGGCAACTAGAACACTCACCACCTATTCACTCAGGGGCCTTTTCAATAGTTCCTAGCTCATAGTACCCGGCAATATAATCCCATAAGAAAATCCAGATGGACTCTCCATTGAAGATCATCAAGATCAACCAACAGATTCGTATAAAAGAGCCATGGACTCATCCGTTGAGGACCAGCAAGGAAAATCAACCAGATCCATTCCCGAGTTAAGAAAACATCTCTAACACCTTGTTCCATTTTTCTTTCTCGACGCACACATGGGTATCTTCGGCGACCCAGAACCCGAGCACCGTATGGTCAGCACCCTCTAGGCTCCTTTGCAGGTCACCTAGCGCTTCACTCATAGGCTGCTTCCTTGGTCCCTCATCCACCGTACCAGAAGCTCACCATTTAAATCGAACCGAGGCTGGTCAAGACCTTGGTCGACCTTGTTACACGAGACGTCCTCCCCATCAGCTGTTGCAACTTTATCACTTAGGTCTCCATGACCTCATCCACAAGATGGTCAAAATGCTTACCTAGCATTCTTGACATAAAATAGTCATTTAAAAATAGGTCATAAATACAGTTTCTAACGAACTCTCATATTTCCACATTGTTCCACATCATTTCTCGTTATTCCACATTCTTCTAAATCAATTCACTTTGCTTATTCCACATCCAGTCATATCTATTCCCATCATCCTTCATCCATTCTCATCCAATCATATCATATTACATCTCATCACATCTATCCACATCACATCATTTTTATCCACATTACATCTCATCACATCCAATTACATCTATTTAGAACCTCATCACATCACGTCACATCCATCCTCATCACATCTACCCATATCCACATCTAATTACATCTATTTAGATCCTCATCACATCACGTCACATCCATCCTCATCACATCTACCCATATCCACATCACATTACATCTATTTAGATCCTCATCACATCACGTCACATCCATCCTCATCACATCTACCCATATCCACATCACATCACATCTCATCCATTCACATCTACCTAGATCCACATCACATCTATCCATTCACATTACATCACATCCATTCAGATATCATCATATCACATTCACATCACATCCATTCAGATATCATCATATCACATTCACATCACATCCATTCAGATATCATCATATCACATTCACATCCATTCACATCTCATTGCATCCATTCACATCCATTCACATCTATTCACATCTCATCACATCTATTCACATCCACTCACATCTCATCACATCTATTCACATCCACTCACATCTCATCACATCCATTGATAACTCATCACACCTATTCACATCTCATCACACCCATTCACATCCATCACACCCATTCATATCCATCACATTCATTGCATCCACATCACACCCATTCACATCCATCACATTCATTGCATCCACATCACATCACATCACATGCATTCCATCCACATCTATCCTTATCACATCACATTCATTCTATCCATAGCACATCATTACATTCATTCCATCCACATTACATCATGTCCACATCTATCCACATCACATCTCATTCATTCCATCCACATTACATCGCGTCCACATCTATCCACATCACATCTCATTCATTCCATCCACATCACATTACATCCACATCTATCCATATCTCATCACATCCATTCATTCACATTCACATCTATCCACATCCATCCATTCATTCACATTCACATCTATCCACATCCATCCATTCATTCACATGCACATCTATCCACATCCATCCATTCGTTCACATGCACATGTATCCACATCCATCCATCCATCCACATGCACATCTATCCACATCCATCCATCCATTCACATTCACATCTATCCACATCCATCCATTTATTCACATGCACATCTATCACTTCACATCTCATTATCATACATCACATCACACCCATTCACATATCATCACATCCACATCCACATCCATTTACATCACATCACATCTCATACACATCTCATCACATCCACTCACATCTTAGCACATCGCATTCACATCTTATCACATCACGTTTACATCTCCTCTTATCACATCCATTCACATCTTATCACATCACGTTTACATCTCCTCTTATCACATTCCATTTACATCCCGTCACATTCATTTACATCCCGTCACATTCATTTACATTCATTCGGCTCTATATCACATCTTATCACATCCACTTTTAGTATTGTTTTCTACTTTTGATACCCGATGGGACTTTTCTAAGTTTCTGCCAATTTATTGGCCTAGTTAAAGGTACTTTTTCTCGATGGATATTTTCATATACCTGTATGTGTTTGGTCTACATCCACCAGCCCCAATCTTCAAATACCTTACATAAACAAGTACCTCACATGCTCTAACACCCCTATACTCTACATTTGTACTTGAAAAGGTAGTTGTTAGCTGCTCCATGTAATAGCACAACTCACAAAGGAGAACACAAACCTACTAGTACATCTTCTATCCAAGATGCTACCAACCCAATCTACATCAGTCTATCCATACATCTGCATCAGTGTACTAGCCTTGTACTCTACCTCTATACTCAATCAGTACTCTACCTCTATACTCAATCAGTACTCTACCTCTATACTCAATCAGGTAACTATCAAACAGTTGCTCTATGTAATAGCACCACTCCCAAAGGAAAACATAAACCCACTAGTAGATCTTCTATCCAAGATGCTACCAACCCAATCTACATCAGTGTATCCATACACCTGCATTAGTGTACCAGCCTCATAGAAGAGGCCAAAGCATTGATGTTATGGTAGCTGCATGTAACACCCAAGAAAGATACATTTTAATAGCTTTAGACTATGTCACGAAATGGGCTAAAGCAATAGCTTCAAGGATGATAGACGTTGTCTCTACAACTAAGTTTCTTTATGAGAACATTATTACCCATTTTGGTTGTCCTTTTGAAATGGTAAGTGACCAAGGAATTCACTTTTATAAATGATGTAATTAAAAATCTTACAACAATGTCAATGTTTATGATTGCATATCGCAAATCCACACCATATTACCCACAAAAAAATGATCATGCTCAGAGAACCAACAAAGTCCTTATTTTTATACTAACTAAAACTATTAAGGCTCAATGCAATTATTGGGAATTTAAGCTCACCGTGTAGCTTTATGGACTATTTACACCTCTTACAAAGTTGTAATTGGTTGCACACCTTTTAAGATGGTATATGGGGTTAAGGAATTAATGCTTTGGAAAATCTTGATACTACCTAGCTTAAGGGTATAGCAATAGCCGAGAGAATTGAAGGTAACATGTTTGTTAACAGATTGTTTATTCTTGAACAACTTGAGGAAGAAAGATAGATTTCTATGCAAAACATGTTAACTGAAAAGTATCGCCAAAAACAGTGATTCGATAATAATCTCAAGAATAAAGAAATTAAAATTGGAGATCTTGTAGTTGTATATGGATTCTACAGAGAGCAAGAAAAACAAAATCAAATATACAATGAAAGGACCATTTAGAGTTTGTGAAATAACTTCCCCCAGGTACCATGCATGTTAAAACTCTAGATAGAATTTAAATAATAGGTTTCCTTAATGGGAGTAAATTCAAAAATCACTATTGGAAATCCGTCCCTAGGCTTGTGTTAGTATCCTTTTTGCAATCGGAAGCAATACTATAATGGAATAGAATGGATTGTGGTATTAGATTGATTTCTGAAAATTCAACCACTACCCATAGGATCTACGTGGCTAGTCACAAGATCTACTCTAAGGATTAAGTTATCAAACTGCATGTAGACATGGTTCCTCACCAAGTCATGGACTATCTTAGCTTCATGCATAAAAGGTCATCCTAATATTATCTCATAGGAGTTGGGTTATCTAGAAAATTCCATCACAATGAAGGTATGCTTCACTTGATGTTTCAATACTTTGATCTTATGATCTCATAGCATCCCAAATATACTTGGTAATTATTCCATCCGCTCGCCATCTTTTCCTAGCAATTCCTCATTATTAGACTCACTCCTATGCCACCGTCTAGGACTAATGCAACCCTTTCCATCACTATCAAAGTAATCCCAATAATGGGAGTCCTTTAGTATGGTCATCATCCACTTAAGGCTCTGGCACACTCCTATATGAATGATGTGGCTTATGCATGTCTACGCAAATGGTGGTAACCCAATGTCAAGTTTCCCATTGAGAAGATCTTTTAGCATAGCAAAAAGTTATAGGTCTCCACATACACATGTAGTGATTGATGTTTCTTTTTTTTTGAAGTCGTGAATTCCATCAATTTTGAAACATAGTACCTATCACCTCTCTACCATATAAGGGCACTGGTGAGGTTGGAATTTCCACCTCTTCAATGATGTCAGGGGTCTCATAATTAAATATTCTCCTAAAAAGATCAGCATCCATGCTTGGAATAGGTGAGTTTTTATTTTCTTCTAGGATGACACTAGGAATGTCCAAACATTTTTAGGTTGTGATGGGTTTCAGATTGTCAGGAGGATGAAGAGTGTTTGTGACTCGCACTAGTTTTGGTTTCACGTTTAAACTTATCTTGAGTCTTTGAAACCATATCCTTGTGAGTCTTTGTAATCATATCCCTACGCTCATGAAGTTTTTTCAATTCTTGTATAGATTCAAGGTATGAACCAAGTTGAAGAGTTTGCTTGATTTTTTGACTATTTGGGTTTTGTCTTTTTTGGTCTCCTATGGTTTTTATTAGGTTTTTTGGTTTTTGTAGAGTCAGTTTGTGTGCTGATGACTGAATCAAAATCCTCATCAATCTCATTCATGTAGATTGGCTAATTGGATGCTCCCAAGTTTACCCGGTATATATTTTTATACAAAAGGTTTACTCTCCTTTAAATATTTTTTTCTTCTATGGATTTTCTTCTTTTTAGATCCTACTAGTACCAAGATAGTTTGGGTTTTTGTGTTCTTTCGACAATTGGTGTGTTTTGATGCATGAGTCTTGTTATTGTATTTATAAAGATGGGCTAGGGTTCTTGAAGATTATTTTCTTAGTTTGGTTTCTCACCCCAATCAAGTTGAGGGGTTTGATGGTGGGACCATTTTGTTGATTTGGAAACAGCTGACCTCATGGGATATCCTTTATCCAATGATGTATGCCATAATGATTGGTTGTGGACAACATGCTAGAAAATGCAACTTGAGTGATTGTTGTGTGCTTGTTTGGAACATTCATCTTTTGTGCTATAATAGTTGTTGGCTCCTTGTTAGGAAATTCAATTGTTGTGTCCTTGTTACGAAATTCAATAATTTAGTGACTTTGTGTGGTCCCTGATAGTGATAGCCTTGAAGAGGCATTCTCTTAGTTGTAGCACTGATGTCTTAGCCTCTTCCTATCAACGTCAAGTGGTACACTAGTTTGACTCCTCTCGAGCATCAACAACTACATAGTAGTCAAGGTAAAAGCCTATGGAGTCTTCAGTGACATGAGATGTGGTCTAAACCTTCATACTAAAAAATAATCAACAGGTCCCTCAAAACCTATTTGATTAAATAGTGTAATCCTTGGAGGTGGGTATTGAGGTCCTAAAACCCATGGAGGTAAATTCCTTGGAGATAAGTTATGTCAATGGGTTGAGATGTGGCAACACCCACACACCATGACTTGTGGTTTTGGGGGTACTTGTAAAGTCAATTGGGGTCTAGAAGCATTAGAGTGGGAGCTTGTAGGCATGTTTGGCATTGTGAAGCTTCATGAACCATAGCATCCACAAAAAGTGTAATTTCCATTATATCAAGCTTGCGCCGTGCCGTGTGGTTGCTCTGCAAGACTAGACACTCACTTGTTGTATGCCCTTGTTGGCCAATTCAACACCATTGTAGCTCCCTCCTTTGGTGCATATGTATGTTCTCAGGAGATTTATTGGCTTTCATTCCCTCTTGGAGTGTTCTTATGAAATCTATGAAGTTTATCTCTGCTAAAGTGTTACCTTTATCTATGGGTTTGTTGGCAACTCTGGTGCTATGCCTAGTAGCTTTGGAAGTAACACATTTGGAATTAAAAGCTCAGATCTCTTTGATCATGATGTTATCTTCCAGTTGGATGGCATTAGCTATTGCTGTTGTAACTTCATCCCATGTGGTGATTCCTCTAATGACCAAGACATTATAAATCTCAACATGTTTTAACTTATGGATAAATCTGTCAAGTAATCAATTATTTGAAAAGCGTTCATGGGGGGTACAACAAGAGTTCAAATGTTTCTATCAATTAATAATACATCTAACTTACTCTTCATTCTATCACTTTTCTTTGTGCATCTATGAAGTTACCATTAGAGGAAGTTTGATATATTCTAGGGTCTCTTTAAGAGGTGTCATTAGCAATTTGATGCATTTTTGCTTAAGGTGTTAACTTACTTTGACTAGTCACTATTATGGCTCAACCAAACTCCCCTTACCAATAAGAGATTACCTGGTGAGCCAACTATCGTGAGGATCTTTAGTGTCCGAGCTTGTAACCCTTGAGGTCTCCAAGCTCTACAACTCCTTGAAAAGCAATTCCACTATGCCTCCACGAGCATTATCACACCGTTGTGTTGCACTATGTGTACTCGTCCCTCCTATCACCTCACTTCACTCACACACACTCACTAGAATGCATTAGAGAGAGAGATTAGGAAGAGGATTGGCAAGAGAAAGACTCTATTGCAAAATGGGAGAGTTTTTTGTATTATGAGAGATATTCACTTGTATACATGGCCATAAGTGTTCACACTCACTTAAACTATGGTTGGCCGAGCACTTTAGGCTCATAAGAGGCCTAATGGTATTACAATGACTCATTTCATAATATATCCATGAATTACATCACTTGGGAATTCATCCTAACTTACTACCACATGCTCTTGAAGTAGAAATAACCATAAGTATTCCATAGCACCATTATAGGTGCCCATCCGAGTTGTAGATTTGGAAACCATTGATTTATATCTTGCATGTATGACCATTTGGTGTATCTACCTTGACTCCTTAATATAAGATAATGGTATAAGCTCTTGTTAACCCTAGGAATGGATTAACATTTCCCCCTTCTAGATGCCAATCGCGTCCTCATCACATGATCTCATTTGTTGAAGACCTTTGTGTGGGAAGAATTGACAAGCTTTGTTAATGGCTTTTTATGTTGAGTGACGTTCAATGGTCATTATTCCTCTGAAAGGAATAAGAAAGGAAAGGTTATAGATTAGCAAGATTTCTTAACAGGTGGGGGTGGTGGGTTTTTTTTGAATGATTGCTTTTTTATATTTTTGTGAGATTTTTAAAAAAATGTATTTTTTTCTCACTTTGTTTTTTGGCAATCATAAGCAAAGTTACATAGGATTTATGTTGGTTAGGAAACTAAGAGATGTTAATGATGGGGGAGAAGAGAAGGAAGGATCCGAAGGAATGTAGACAAAATCATCAAAACGAGATTGTGATTCTCAATTCCTCATCTGATTCATTCAAGTGACATTCATACTTTAAAGAAATTGACCTTCGATAATGTCCCTTTTTGTGGCAAGATTCTTATCAAATGTTGTTGAGTAGGACCTATTTCTGTATGCTTCTTCCCATGTGTTTTTTATGCTTTTACATATATTTAAGTGCTCTTATGAAGCATATATACATGAAGTAGATGAACTGAGTCAAATAGACTCATATATTAAGCTGCTCTTATTGAAGTAGCCACTTGTTGGCAAGGCATCAAAGAATTACAGCAACTTGCGATGCTAATATAGATATCTCCACTAAGGATTAGACATCCATGTGTTGTGAAAACTTGTGTTTGAAAGGTTTGAAATTTGAAGGAAAGTTCCAAACGATGGGTTGTACCATTGACCAAGCTTTTGCCCACCATGCCCCTCCATCCAAAGATGTACTTGGAAGGTGATCAATGATGAGGTTTTGGTGCAAATGTTCTCTAGTGCATGAGTATGGATATGTAATCATGGAGCATCTGCTACATTACTCAGCCAAAAGAATAGTAAGACATAAGCTTAACAAAAATGTATTGCCTATTGAAGATTGTTGGGAGATTCTTGTGTTATTCTACCATTTTTCAAGTAGGCCATACTATGACTCCCTTTTGTTTTTTTGGATTTTTTTAACCACCTTGCAAGCAACAGGTTCTTGTGTCTACTCTCCTTTTTGAGAGAATAAGTTCTTATGTCTGTCACGTAGCTTCTGCACTCACGCTTCTCATACAAAGGGGTGACAAGAGCATTGTGAATTTGTCTTTGATGCACTCACAAACGTGAGTATTGATTCTTGAATTTGTGGCCAAAAAGAATAGTAAGACATAAGCTTAACAAAAATGTATTGGCTATTGAAGATTATTGGGAGTTTCTCATGTTATTCTACCATTTTGCAAGTAGGCCATACTGTGAATCCCTTTTGTTTTTTGTGTTTTTTTAAACCACCTTGCGAGCAACAGGTTCTTGTGTCTACTCTCCTATTTTTGAGAATAAGTTCTTATGTCTACCGTGTAGCTTCTACACTCATGCTTCTCATCCAAAGGGGTGACAAGAGCATTGTGAGTTTGTCTTTGATGCACTCACAAACGTGAGTATTGATTCTTGAATTTGTGGCCAAAAAGAATAGTAAGATATAAGCTTAACAAAAATGCTTTGGCTATTGAAGATTGTTGGGAGTTTCTCGTGTTATTCTACCATTTTGCAAGTAGGCCATAATATGACTCCCTTTTGTTTTTTGGGTTCTTTTTTACCACTTTGCGAGCAACAGGTTATTGTGTCTACTCTCCTTTTTGAGATAATAAATTCTTATGTCTACCGCATAGCTTCTGCACTCATGCTTCTCATCCAAAGGGGTGACAAGAGCATTGTGAGTTTGTCTTTGATGCACTTACAAACGTGGATATTGATTCTTGAATTTGTGGCTCAATTGTTATCAAGGTGGTAGGTAAGGCTTCTAGTTGATTGCCATTGGGGTTGACTGAACACACAAGCTCTTGTGTATGTGTTATATGCACGAGAGGTTGAGTTGGCTTGCTTGGTTTTGTGTGGGCCTCTATTCTTATCGAACTTTAGGTGAAGCTATTGGGGTTGAAGGTGTTGGTCAAGATTTCTTCACTTTGTTTGGTCTTGGCAAATATATGATGGGATTACCATCATTATACCCTTTTTTCTAAAGCACATGCACATGCACCCATATTTGATAAACATTATGAATTGGTGTCTGATGCCTTTGGTGCTTAGGTTTCTTTCTTTGTGGAGGCTTGGGTGACTTTTTGATGCCCTTGGGAATCCAAGCTTTGTAGTAACCTTTTTGGTACCCACACTTGTTGACTTGTTGGAGTTCTTTGAGAGGAACTCGCTAGGCTTTTGTGGACAATGTTGTGGAGTACTTTTTTTCTTCCTTGGCCATTGAGTTTTGCATTGAGGAAGAGGCTTTGTTGTCAACAAGGCACCCAGATTGGATTGGCATCTTTGTAGTAGCCTTGAGCTACAAGTAGCTGCTCTTCCAACCACATTTTGATACCATTATTATACCTTAATCTTGGTTGTCTTGGTGGAGTTTTCTTCATGGATGAAGTGGAAGGTTTTGAGCCCTCCTTCACATTGTTTTATGTGGGTTTGAGACTCATGGGCATTGTTGACAATGAAATTGGAGTCTCTTGTGGAGTGGCTGTCAATGATGAGGCTTTTGAGCATGCAACCATCTCCATTGGTGAGGTTGGTCGATAAGAGGTGTTGGATCTGGATCTTTTCCCTTGAGTTCCTTTTTAGAGATAGATGGTTGCTCTTGTGGAACTTTTTGAGGAATAGCTATTGACTGCAAGGTTGTGGTATTGGACTTTGTTGGTGAGGATGGGGTTGATGGAGTAGATGATTTATCAGACTCGGTCATAGATGCAGATGGTACGTCATTGTGTAGAGGGGCTTCCATGGAAGAGGCTTGTAACTTTTTGCATTCATCATCATAGAAATTAATTAGGGTTGGATTCTCTTCTGTGCAGTATGGTATTGTCAACTTTGTGTCATTAACTATTATGATGACCCTATCGCTAGCAAAGCACAATGGTGCTTAGGCAACAATAGTCCATTTATTCTCCAAGATCAAATCTTCTTTCAACACATACTCAACCACAAAAAAACTTGCAAGTAAGGGGGTTAGTTTCAATATACATTGTATGTTCAAAGTACCCCAAACATAACATGTTCAAGTCTTGTGTAAATGGAATTCTTTCAAGATGAGCCATGAGTGTTAGTTGACCTAACAACTCCCATAACTTGAGGGTCATGAGATTTTTCTCTCATTGTTGTGGATAAATATATGCTTGAATTGTGGTGAGTTTAGTGGAAAGTTCTGATCCAACCATAATTCTTAGGATATTCTAACTCCTCTAAGGTCTCTTCCTCCCATATAGCAATTGTTGAGATATCGAGCTCGTCTAGTGAGGCGGTGGACACTGATGACCCGCCTGGGGGATAGGCCCCACACTTACACCACAGGCATGGTTGGTGAGATCTTGGGTGATATGCGGTCAGTGGGATGACAGGCTGTGTGGTGAGACTGCCATTCTAGAGACTGGCATAGTTATAGCGCCAGCTCATTTAGTTGGGTTCACAATATAGAGAACCCGTGTATGTATTGGTTGAGTACCTTTCATATTGTGTGTACTCTTATTCTTGTATATGGTGTGTTGAGTGTTGAGTAGAGAAGAAGAAGATTTTCAGCCTCTCACCTTATGTGTTCTCTATTAGGGTTTTGTGAGTGTGTGTGTGTGCTTGCAAGAGCTCAAGCTCTCTTCCCCCCTGCATCTTTTCATGGTATCAGAGCCTGGTTCGTGCTAAGGGCTGAGCTGCAAGCAAGAGAACCACAGGAAGCGGTACAAGGGTAAGAGCTGCAACTACTCTTCCCTATTTGTGTTGGTGACTACACCCTTGTCGGGAGCTCTACGGGAGGCACCGGCAACGATCTCTGATTGAGGAGCTCTCTTCGCGGGAGTAAAGCTATAGGGCAACTATCATGTCCTATCGGACATCAATTTCAGGGCCGAAAATGCGTTTCGGGCACGTCTGGACCTCCGTTTTTCAAAAAGCAGGCGATTTTGAGCACTGCAGGTAAGTCATCGATTCTCTGCAGAACTCTGTTTTAAGAATTGCAGGAAGACAGATTGACTGTGCAGACACTGTGGGTGCTGCAAAGAGGTCTACAGTTGCCATTGGGTGTATGTATGCACATTGAAGTCACTGGTTGTGACATTTGAGAGTACTATAGTACTGCTGCAGAAAATACAACAGTTTGTGTAGAAAAACCAGAGTGCTGTGACATTTGAGAGTACTATAGTACCGCTGCAGAAAATACAACAGTTTGTGCAGAAAAACCAGAGTGCTGTTTCTGGTAAAATTGTGTGTTTGGCAAGATGTCAAATGATGGGATAACTCAGATTGTGGCTGAGAAGCTTGATAAGAATAACTTCCATGCTTGGAGGTTCAGGTTGATAAATTTCCTGATGGGAAAAGGCTATTGGGACTACATAGAAGGTGAGCATGAAGAGGCACCGGAGATACCGGATATCAGATATAAATCCGACTGCTGCAGATGTGAAAGAGTTTAAAGACTGGAACCAAGGAGCTAGGAAGGTTATGTATTGGCTCTCCATTAGTATACAGGACACCATGATTGGGCACATTCAGGATGCCAAGTCCCCCAAGGAGGCGTGGGATACCTTGGTAAAGCTCTATGAAACAAATACCAAGGCACGTAAGATACAGTTGAAGAATGAACTTCATACTGTGGAGAAAAAGAGCATGTCTGTGAATGACTATGCGCTAAAGATAAAGGGTATTGTGGAATCCCTTGCATCTATTGGTGTGTCAGTAGATGATGATGACAAGGTGGAAGTCTGTCTACGTGGTCTCGGGCCACAATACAAGGCGTTCAAGATGTCCATTCAGACTCGGGAAAACATTCCCAACTTTACAGATTTGGTGTCTATGCTGATTATCGAAGAGAAGAGCTTGGGTGAAGTCCAACAGTCTTCCCAAAGCAAAAACAGTTCAGAGCAACAGGCCTTCTACATGAGTTCAGGAAGAGGACGAGGTAGAGGAGGCCGTGGACGCGGTCAAGGAGGTGGCCGAACAGGTAATCAGAATTATGGCCAGTAGTAACAGCAGCAGCAGCAACAACAACAGTCCCAGAATCAACAACAACAACAACACGCAGGTGGAAGAGGCAAATTCAGAGGCAGGGGGAGTCAAAGAGGCCGTGGAAATTGGCAAAGGCAATACAATGATGCACGTGAATGCTATTATTGTGGTAAGCCTGGACATGTGCAGGCAGAATGTTATAAGAAGCAGGCTGAGATGCAAAATGGGAAAGTGCAGCAAAACAACTATGCATCCTCCTCAAGCAGAAATAATGAGGATAATGAAAGGTTGTTTGTTATGCAGCATGTCGTGAATGCCATGTCTAAAAATGTTGATGCAGCACAAAAAGATAATGTATGGTATGTGGATTCAGGCACTTCGAACCACATGACGAGTTATGGGGAGTGGTTCAAGGAGATGAAAAACCCGGAAAGACCAGGTTTTGTGGAAACAAGGGATGACACTACTCATCCAATTGCCCATGTTGGAGATGTGCCATTGTCTATGCAGGATGGCAAAGTGAAGTACCTTGCAGATGTACTTCATGTACCGAACATAACAAAGAATCTAGTTTCAGTTGGCCAGATGATTGAGCAGGGTTTGCAGGTTCGGTTTAACCCTGATGGTTGTTATGTTGAAGACTTTAAAGACAAGTGCAGGTTGGTTGCAAAAGGCAACAGAGTGGGTAGAATGTTTACGTTGAATGTAGACATGCCTGAAATGAGTGCTACGATGTTTGCAAATGGTTTAGGAATTGTTGCAGACACAGACATTTGGCATAAAAGGATTGGACATGTAAATGTGTAGAGATTGAAGTCTATGCAGACAAAAGGAATTGTGACAGGGCTGCCAAAATTTAAAGTGGAAGGTATGCAGAAAATATGTGAAGCATGCCAATTTGGGAAGCAAACAAAGCATGTGTTTCCACGTAACAGATATGTGAGCAGAAATGCACTAGGTGTTGTGCATTCAGATGTATGGGGTCCTACGAAGACCATATCTATGGGAGGCTGCAGGTATTATGTGACTTTCATTGATGACCACACAAGGAAAGTGTGGGTATATTTCATGAAGGAGAAGAGTGAGGTGTTCACTCACTTTCAGAATTTCAGAGTTTTGGTTGAAAAGCAAACAGGGAAATATGTAAAGTGCCTAAGGTTAGATGGAGGGGGAGAGTACTTCTCCAATGAGTTCTCTAAATTTTTGAAGAAGAATGGTATTTGGAGACAGTTTACATACAGATACACTCCGCAGCAAATTGGAGTTACTGAGTAGAAAAACAGGCACATTGCTGAGATTGCGCGAGCATTGATGGAAGAGAAGAATATGCCACATAGCTATTGGGCTGAGGCTGTTTCTACAGCAGTATACATCAAGAACAGGACTCCAACTGCAGCCATACATGATGTAACTCCAAAGGAGAGGTTTACTGGGCCGAAAACCAGATTTTTCTCATCTGAAAGTCTTTGGATGCATTGCATATGTGCATGTGCTAGATGAGCTGAGAACTAAGCTGGATCCAAAAGCTGAAAAATGTGTGTTTATTGGATACTCCCTTGAGAAAAAGGGATACAGGTGTTATAACCCTACTTCACGTGAGTTGAGGGTAAGCAGGGATGTTGTCTTTGATGAGATGAGCAGCTGGTATGCTGCTGAAAAAGAAGTTGTTGGGGCTGATGTGAGTGGAAGTGTGGTTGCACAGAATGCAGGTTAGCAATCACAGTCTTTGAGTGGACCAGGAGAGTCCTCATCTAGTGGGTCTGTTGATAGACCATGGAGTCGCAGGCTGCATCATAATACCAGCCCTGCAAATGTGATTAGTACATCACGTAAAGGAAAAGAGAAAGTGGTTGAGCCTCTTGGTATGCATGATATTTCTGCAGGGCATTCTCATGTTGATGGAGAGTCTAGTGGCTCAGATATGAGCCTTGATGAGGAGCTTGGGATCCCAGCTATGAGAACACCTGGTGTAAAGAAGGCTATGGAAGCCATGAATGAAAAGCTGCGAAGATCAGGGAGAGTGAAGAACCCTGTGCAGAGATTTACATATGATGGTTATGTGGCACATCACTATGCATATATGGCAAAGGTTGTGCAGGTTGTAGAGCCCACATGCATTGATGAGGCTGTTGGAAATGTGTGTTGGGAGAAAGCTATGGATGAGAAGATGGATGCACTATATGGAAATGAGACTTGGGATTTAGTGCAATTGCCTGAAGGCAAGAAAGCCATTGGATGCAAGTGGGTGTACAAAGTTAAACATAACAGTGATGGAAGCATAAACAGGTACAAGGCTAGATTGGTAGCCAAAGGATATGCGCAGACATATGGGATTGATTATGAGAAAACTTTCAGCCCAGTTGCCAAGATGGCAATGGTGAGAGTTGTGATAGCAGTGGCTGCGTCAAAGCAATGGTCTTTACATCAGATGGATGTAAAGAATGCATTCTTGCATGGAGATTTGCAAGAAGAGGTGTATATGTTGCAGCCACCTGGTTATGAGGATGTGGGTCACCCCGAGCATGTTTGCAGGTTGAAGAAAGCCTTGTATGGCTTAAAGCAAGCACCAAGAGCATGGTCTGACAAGATTTCTGAATATCTTGTCACTATTGGCTTTCATGTAGCCAATGCAGATTTCTCGCTGTATGTGAGACATGGTGATAGAGGAGTTGTGCTTGTTGTCATCTATGTAGATGACTTGATCATTACCGGGGACCATGATGCAGAGATCTTTGATGTAAAGATCCTGCTTAGACAGAAGTTCGAGATGAAGGATCTAGGGGAGCTCAGATATTTCTTGGGCATTGAGGTGATTAGGTCACCACATGGTATTGGATTACTACAGAGACAGTATGGCTTGGACATGTTGTCCAAGTATGGTATGACAGGCTGTAAGCCTAATTCTGTGCCATTGGATCAGAATGGCAAGTTTGAGTGCATATTCAGGAGAGATCTTGGAGGATCCTACTATGTATAGGTGCATAGTAGGAAGCTTGGTCTATATGACGATCACCAGACCAGATTTGAGTTATGCTGTTGGGTTGGTGAGTCAGTTTATGCAGGTTCCACGAAAATCGCATTTGGATGCAGTGAGACGCATACTGAGGTATGTGAGGTCTACTTTGCATTGTGGACTATTCTATGAGACTGGGACAGAGATATGTGTACATGGGTACACAGATGCTGATTGGGCTGGTAGTATCTCAGATAGAAGATCTACCAGTGGATTCATGTTTACTTTGGGGAGTGCTACTGTGACTTGGAGCAGCAAGAAGCAGCCTACGGTTGCTTTATCCAGTACAGAGGCCGAGTAGTACAGAGGAGCTGCTATGGAAGCATGTGAGGTAGCTTGGTTGAGAAAGCTACTTATAGATTTGGGTCTATCAGTGGATAGACAAGTTGTCATTTTCTGTGATAACATTAGCAGTATACAGTTGGCCAGGAACCCAGTCTTTCATGCTCGTACGAAGCACATATAGGTCCACTACCACCACTTCGTCAGAGAGAAGGTCTTGGAAGGAGATCTTGACCTTGTTTATGTCAGCACAGAGGATCAGGTAGCTGACATCTTCACCAAAGCATTGGGTACAGAGAAGCTCCGCAGATTCAAGGCTTCGCTTGGTGTACATGAGATGGAGTTGAGCTAGAGGGGGAGTGTTGAGATATCGAGCTCGTCTAGTGAGGCGGTGGACACTGATGACCTACCTGGGGGATAGGCCCCACACTTACACCACTGGCATGGTTGGTGAGATCTTGGGTGATATGCGGCCAGTGGGATGACAGGCTGTGTGACAGCCATTCTAGAGACTGGCATAGTTATAGCGCCAGCTCATTTAGTTGGGTTCACAATATAGAGAACCCGTGTATGTATTGGGCAATTTCACAATGCTTGTAAGAGTGTTCAAGGTGACTATTTGCATGGATTCATCACTTGAATACAACGAGTCACTAACCCAAGTTCCACCAAGGATGACATCATACTCAAGGGGATTTGGGGTAACATGGAATCTAAATTCCACATTTTCACCAATTGTTTTGTTGAGTAGCATAGCTAAAGTAACCTGGAACTTCAATGTTTTCTCCATTGGCACCTCTTGCACGACCATTGTCAGGATGATTTGAGGTTGTCCCAATGGCACCCAAGTGTCTATAGTCATGATGTTATGACTAAATCAAGGGCTAATCAACGAGCATTTGCGCTTAACATCATTGCCCATAGGGAAATCTAACCATACCATGATAGAATCTTCAAGTGGAACCATGGATGTTTTTGTTTTTTTTTCAGCTTCAGATCCCGTTTCGGTTTCATATTCCCATTCACTTTCATCCTCTTCTTGGCTTTTAGCTTTTTCAATAGTACCCAATGTATACAATGGCACACTTGGTCCTCTTAAAATTTGAATTGAGGTTTGTTTGGAAATTTGTGAATCTTTACAGTCATGTTCTGTGTAGCTCTTTTTGTCTTGGTACAACTCATGTTTAGCCTTTAAAGGTACTGCAAGGACTAAAGCTATGCTAGCTTCACCATGAGAGAAGAGCACTCCTCCAATTGAGGATTTGAGAGACTACTTTAATTTCATAAGGTATTCAATCGAATTCCTCATGTGCTTTTTCAACCGCATCGTTCGTGCAATCTGACTCTACTGACTCTTCTGTAGAAAGTACGTGTTTCTCTTAAAAGGGAAACGATACTCCTCTGGTTTTTGTATTTTGGTTGCTTTTGTAGGTTTGACATTATGAATGTTAATCACAACCGGTGATCCTGTATGGCACTCAACAACGCTAAGCATGCTCTCCTGAGCTTTCTTTTTGCGTTGTGCATATGTCATGTGAATATGATTTTCAGTTTAGGGTGGTTGGGCGGGTTCTACTTTCTTGATTGGTATGTGAGGTACACTAAGTGAAAAATTAGAACTTGGTTCATCCTCACTTAGCGACATGTTTCATCTTCTGGCTTTCCTTGGATCGTTAGGTTTTCATTATGTTTGGCCATGCAACAAGAACAAACTTTCTTTTTTGCTTTTTTATTCTTTGTCTTACCCATGGGTTTTGTGGTTTGAGTGGTAGCCTTTGAGGTGGATGCTTCCGCATCATAAGTAGCTTTTGGCTCTTTGGGGTTATGTCCTTCACAGGCTCTTTTCCCCTGTCCTTTATTTCAACCCTTATTCCAACAGTTTGTTGCCCCTTGTTTTTCTTGGGTTTAGAAGGTTTTGTTTCCTCTTTTGGTTTCTGCATTAAAACATGCTCTTCTACCCATTTAGAAGTGTTTTCTTTTGCATTCTTTTTTACTATTTCTTGTGCCTTAGCCTGTAAGCGTGTAAACACATTCAAGGGCACTATGGACAATTGCCCGTTTTGTACATTGAAGGTTGCATTGCAGCAACTCGCCTTGGCAAATCTTGGAATATGTGATCGATGCCATATCGTTCACATGTTGGTTGCACTTTGGGCATGGATATATTCCAAAGTGTGCAGTCTGCTACTTTGTACAGTCCACAACAATAGAAGCATTGAAGTGTGCATTAAACTGTTTCTTGAGAAGTTTTGACCCTTAGAACTGCGTTTGGTTGGGACACAAGAGATTGAGGTTTTGAGGTAATTATAGGTGCATTGGGACTTTGCGATGTGTCATGACCAAAGGTTTAGCAATATATACAGTATAGAAAAAGAGGTGCATTGTACATACATTGGGGGATTGGGATGGACGTTAGCGATGGCAATGAACACAAGGCATTCCACCCATCACTTCGAGAGGCATTAAGGATGTTTGGTTTTGAGGGAGATCATCCTCTCTTGGAGATGTCAGTTCAAAGCTTTTAAGCAAGACTATGTAGAATTCAAGGAATGACAATTCCAAAGTCAATTTTTTTTTAGCCATTGCTTCACTTGGTTTAGATGAGGAACATCTCGTATAGTGATCATCCTTCATCATGTTGTCATCTAAACGTATTGTTTTTTTACAACATTGATCGAATGTTTTCCGATTGGATACAATGAGCAAGTTGTGTAAATTGTTATTCTTTAAGCCCATCATGAAACATCTCTTCAATTGAGCATCATTTTATTTCTCCCATGGCTCACATCATGAGTCCAAGATTTTTATCCGAAGGATAAAAATCTCTAATGGTGTTGTTTTATTTTCACTCAATTGAATGAAGTCCTTTTGCCTGCACTCCACCGATCACCTTGTCTTGAAAAGCGATGGATAAAGTTTGCTTTTAAGGTTCTAAAGTTTGTCTTGATCACCGGTATCAATGTGATAAACCATCAACTAGCCTTTCCCACTTTTAACGCATGTACCTTGGTGGGGTATTTTGGATTTCCAAAGGCTTTGTATCATTGTTTAAACATTTCTATGACTTGAACAGGATCAATTGTTCCATCGTATTTGCCCATGATTTTAGAAATCTGTACAGGCGTGTTTTTGTATGAGTTACTAAGGCCACGTGTGAGTGCTAATGTGGGTAGGGACTCACTTAGTCCTTGGGCAACCCCTCTTCCTAGATTAGTCAATACGTCCAAGGTGTGGATATCTAGGGGTTGCAAAGGGTTGGTACCTAGAATGTCTAAAGGCTTAGGACTTATGATAGTGCTACGAAAGGGGCCAAACCCTAGAGGGATTGATGTGACATTGGGTTTAGTCTGGGTGTGAGCCCACGTAATCTCTCTATCGTTGCCATATCTTTGACGTTGTCAATTTTTCCTTAATGAGAAAGCATAGGTGATTTTTTTTTTGCTTTTTAGGTTTTCTTACATCCTGTTTTACAGCCTCAAGAGGCCTGGCGTACTCTTTATTGGGTCAAATGAGTGTCCCTTTGCCCTAAATAGCTTAGGCACTACAAGCATGTGAACGACCTCTGAGATAATTTTTCTAGAGAAAGTGCATGCCACAATAGCATCCCAGATGGAAGAGGAGGTCTCAAAACCTATTTTCCATCACTGTCTCAAGATATATAAAAACTTCGAAAAGATTTTCCTTGTTTCGTAGCCTGTTTTTGAATGTGTTCCAAAAGGAATTTGAAAAAACTCTATATGAGAGAGTTGTAGTATTTTTGGAGTATTACAACTTTGTCTTTATGATTTTTTCATGATTTGGTCGTTTAGGCACTCAAAAAGTAGCCCAAATATTGTTTGCAATCGTTTTCGGACTATTTTGGGCGATTTTGTGCTTTAATGGCCGTTTTTTACCTCGTTTTTTAGGTCAAATTTTGAGGCTATTGGTTGGAAGCCAAAATGAAGCATTTTTCTTTTGGACGCTCCAGACCAATTTCAAAGAGCTTGATGCTAGATTTTTGATGAACTAGAATGCGTTCATTAGGTACACGGTCTAGGAGATATGGCCTTCAAACAGGGCTTTTGTTCTTGCCACAGGGACTGTTTCATGCCATGAAACCTTGCCCTCAACCCATGAAACGTCGGTTTTTTTTTAGCTTAGTGGGAAATTCAAATTTCCTTGTATAGAGGAAATATTTCTTGAATTTTAAAATGAGGAGATATGGGCATTTTCCAAAAAAGATAAGTGGAAATCAAAAAATTCAACACTTATATGACACCCCCCTTATAATAAATGATCCCGAAAATGGACAATTTGACAACTCATTTGGCATCTTTTCATTCAATGCTCATTAGCCTTAATGAGTTATAGAAAAAATCTCTTAGGAGTTAATCAAAGATTAATCCTTCCACTAATCCTTCCCCTTTTTGAACTAATCAAGGGCTCTAGTTACCACTAATCACTAATTAATTCACACCATTGAGCACATCATTGGATAGAGCATGAAATTGCTAATCTATGTACATCAACTAATGGGTAAATTAATTGATAATTAGAGATTAATTAAACTCTTAATTTTGGTCTCTTCTCTTTCTACATAATTAAGCAAAAGAGAGGGACATTCCTATAATTGATGAAGAAATTGATGTAATTAGGTGTTTTGATGCATCTAAATACTCTCAAAACACTCAAAAGTACTAATTTTGACTTCTAACATAATCAAATTTGATCCCAAAAAATATATTTTCTAATCTTTTTGCCTCTTGAATTGGATTAATCACCCTTAATGATAAAAAACAAGCCAATTAAAGAAGATTAGTCGATTTGAAGAGTTTTTAAGAGTTTTTGAGAAATTTTTTAAATGATTAAGCTACTCTTAATGCTTGCTAATACTCTAATGCATACAAATTTAAAAAAACATACAAATCAAACAAAAATTAATGATTTTAGCTCTATGTTCAACTCTAAAGAGAGCTAAAAATCACCACAAAAATTGCATTCTATTGCATTTTTTGATGCAATGGAAGCAAAAAAAGCCTAATACACTCTATGTGCAAGCCCTAGGAACATTAAAAACTACATTAACAAACAACAAAAACAACGATTTAAGCTAAAATTTAAAAAAAAAGGTATTTTTATAAAATAAAAAAGAGAGCTATTCTACACTAAATCACCATCAAAACCACATATTTTTCATGGAAAACCACTAATCAAGACAATTGGCAATGGGTAATGCATAGATTAGAGAGAAACGATGGAAAAATCCAAGAAATGATTCCTTGACATCGGTGCCAAAAATGTTATAGCTCACCCAAACCTTCCTTAAAACATATCCAACAAAAGAGATTACCTGGTGAACCACAACTGTCATGAGAATCTTTCCAATGGCCAAGCTCATAACCCTTGAGGTCTCCAAGCTCTACAACTCCTTGAGAAGCAATTCCATCGCGCCTCCCATGAACGTTGTCACACCGCCACGTTGCGCTATGTTTACACGTCCCTCCTCTCACCTCAGTTCACTCACACACACATCACTAGCATGCATTAGAGAGAGAAAGAGAGATATTAGCAAGAGGATTAGCAAGAAAGACTCTATTGCACAATGGGAGAGTTTTTTATATTATAAGAGATATTCACTTATATAAATGGCCATAAGTGTTCACACTCACTTAAATAAATGGCCATAAGTGTTCACACTCACTTAAATTATGGCCGGCCGCGCACTTTAGGCTCATAAGAGGCCTAATGCTATTACAATGACTCATCTCATAATATGTTCATGAAGTACATCACTTGGGAATTCATCCTAACTTACTACCACAGGCTCTTGTAGGCAGAAATCACCAGAAGTCTTCCATAGGACCATTATAGGAGCACCTGTCCAAGTTGTAGATTTGGACACCATTGCTTCATATCTTACATGTATGACCATTTGGTGTATCTACCTTTACTCCTTGATATAAGATAATGATAGTAGCTCTTGTTAACCCTAGTAATGGATTAACAGTCACTCTCATTATATAGTTTTATAGGTATAATAGCTTATGATGTGATGTATAAGCTCATTATTACTTATAAGATGTGACTTGTAAGATTCATACTCATAATTTCTTTTTTATGCACATATCTTAGTTACTTTCATTCACTTTTTGATCCCCTCAAATTTTAAAATTCAAATTTTAAACTTTTAACTCCTCTAGCCCTCCTCCACTTCTTCTCCTCCCCCCCTCTTGAGTCCTCCCTAGTTGCCCCTCCTCCTCCCCTCCTGCACTCGTTGCCCCTCCTCCATGCCTCTCCCGCATGCATGCTCTCACCCCATAGTTGCACCTTTGCTTCTCCTCTCATCCACATCACCCACATCACTCACCAATTATTTTTCTCACACTACTTTTCTTCCATGTAATTTGCGCACTTCCATGAAGCTCTTTCTTGTTTGATTCCTCTCCTCCTTGATATGTACATCACTCATCTAAGGAGTTTCCTTATGTAACTTTTTCTCCTTTCATTTTTCACTCTCCCCCCTGAACTTTTCGTGCCATATTTCTTCCCTTGAGACTACTCCCAAGATACTTATATGGCTTACTATATGCAGAATGCCTTTCCAAAAATATCACAAGCCTCCTAAATTTAGGTTGCATGTAGATCTTGAATATGAATATGCAAAACTTTTGAGTACTAGAGGTGGTCAAATTTACAATTACTTGTAAAGCATGTGGGTAGATAATAGGAAGAGAATTAATATGTGGATAGATGGTAGGATGTACCCAATGAATCCTATGTGGATAGATGGTAGGATGTACCCAATTAATATGTGGATAGATCCCAGACACACTCACGCACACCCTCCCAGGCACCGTCACGTCAGGGCTCACAGCCACCATCACGTACTCCCTCACAGCCACAGTCACGTAGACAATCCCCTAGTCGTGACTCCACCTGCAGTACAGAGGAGAGCAAATGCTGCAGTAGGAAGAGTGGGAGTGGAGGATGCGATGGGTGCTTTGGTGGGGGAGGTAGTAGGGCACGCGGTGAGAGAGGAGATAGAGGGAGAAGAGTTAGAAGAGACAGTGAGGATGAGGAGGAGGTGAGAGAGGTGGAGGGAGTGATTTGCTATGATGTGACGGATAGGGGCGGGGTAGTGATGGATGCGAGGGGGAAAGAGGTAATGGAGTACATGCGTGGGGTAGTTTCAAACTTGTATAAAAATTATTTTATTAGATTTAAAGATCAAAATAGCCGATTAGTTGGGGAGGTGATAGATGTTGTATATAGTCGTTACCCCAATCCCCCACATGCGACATTCTCGGATGTATGGGGAAGGATGCGAATAAGGGAGATCTTAAGTAATAAAAGATCTCACCTTAAGAAACTCGCGTACGATGGTGGGCTAAATGTAGCTGCGGGTGGCTATCCTGCCGAGAAACCTGCCACACTGCGCACAAACGCGAGTGGAAGGAGGCAAAGAAACGAGAAGAGGGTGGCGTGAAGAGCAGGCAGCATGTGGAGGCACGACGGATCCAGATGGAGACCATTGGATCTTCGCATTTTGGATCTGGTGGCATCGAGTCATGGGAGGCAGAGTTCGTAAAAGTATCTTGCCACTTTATTTGATTGTTTACTTAATTCATTGATTCTATGATTGTTTTAATCTTACAAATTGTGTTGATTATGATACAGCGAGACGGGTTATGGGGAGGAAGCCCACAGCCCACGATACTGGGTATACGTGGGCCCTCTTCAAAGCTGAGAGACGTAGCTGAGGGATGAATTATGGACGCGCAGTTTGAGATGGCCATGAGACCATACGGTGGACATGTACTTGAAAACTCTAAACGAATGATTTTGGTTTATTGAATTACACATATATATACTTATATACTATATATTACTTGAACAGGCACAAGCTGCTTGCTGCACCTGCCTGATGATCCTACCACTCATGATCCACCCAGCGCCACTGCTCCTGCTGGATGTGAGCACTACTCATCAGACATGTATACCGATGTGAGCTCATCTGATCATGGAGGGAGCAGTGATTCATCATCTGGGTCTGAGTAGTACTCAGACTTATAGTATCACATTCCATATTGAGAATGTGGTTGTATATATATTTTTGTAACTGAAGCCATGGGCTACTTTGACATATGGACTCCCTTGTATATATGTCTACACATAAAATTTTGATAGTAATATTGAATCGTGAATTGATAGTATTGCATTCATGTCTGTCTTTGTTGGAATTAGGGTTGCAGGAAAGCACACAAAGCTTGGAGAAGAAGAAGCAAGAATGCACACAACACAAAGTGTATTAGATTGTGTCAATGTACAAAAGATAAGTTAGCTCTAGAAGGATGGGTGTATATACAAGCCGGGGGAAAAAACCTCCTAAAGAGGGAAAAAGTGCCCCGACGGTCCTAAGTGTGTTCACACACATCACTGCCTATATATATATGGCAACAAATCCCCCCTGGGAGTGATGGTGTGAACGAGAGCTGGCACTCATGTATAGGGGAGTGCCATGCCCGAAGTAGATCAGTCCACAAAGGGAAGCAAGCCCAAAGCTTTGCGGAAAGCTTCGAACTTCTCACGAGGAAGTGCCTTTGTGAAAAGATCGGCGAGGTTGTCCTGTGTTGGCACATAGGCCAAGCTGATCTCTCCTGCTGAGAGTCTCTCCCTGACATAGTGATAATGCACCTCAATGTGCTTTGTGCGAGCATGAAAAACTGGGTTTCTCGCAACTGCCAATGCACTCTGACTGTCAGTGAAGATAGAGGTGGCAGACTCCTGTCCAACACCCAAGTCAGCCATAAGCCGTCTGAGCCACACACACTCAACCGTAGCTGTGAAAGCTGCCCTGTACTCAGCTTCACAACTAGAAGTGGCCACAGTAGGTTGCTTCTTGCTCAACCAAGATATGCATGAGCTACCGAGCATGAAACAAAAACCACTTGTGGACACTCTTGTGTCATAGCAACCAGCCCAATCTGAGTCTGAAAAAGCATGTAAATCTGGCGGCAACGATCCCCCCTTGGGATAAAACAACCCAAGATGTATAGTGCCACTCAAGTAGCGAAAGATGCATTTAACTGCCTTCCAATGCTGAGACCCTGGGCTATGCATAAACCTGCTCACCTGTGAGACTGCAAACTGAATGTCCGGCCTCGTAATGCATACATAAATGAGGCAACCAACAGCTGTCTGATAGAGTGTGACATCAAAGTGATCTCCAGCATCATGAAGACTCAACTTCAAACCTGTCTCCATTGGAGTAGCAATAGGCTTGCAGTCTTCAAGGCCAAATCTCTGCAACAATGTCTCAATATACTTTGTCTGACACAAAGCAATACCTCCATCACACTGCTTAAATTGTATCCCCAAATAATGATGCAAATGCCTCAAATCTGACATCTCAAAAGAGGCATTCAAATCAGCCTTAAAATCAGCAATATGACTCTCATTTGGTCCTGTGAGCAGCATGTCATCGACATAGAGAGCAATGATTAGATGTATACCATCCACATGTTTAACATACAAAGTGCTTTCTGTTGGACTATTCTGAAACCCATGTGCAGTCAAATATGCATGTATCTTTTCATACCAAGCTCGTGGAGCTTCCTTTAAACCATATAAAGCCTTTTTTAACCTGCACACTTTGTTTTCCTGCCCTCTTTGAACAAAACCACGAGGCTGCGATACATACACCTCCTCATGCAAATCTCCATTTAAGAACGCAGTCTTTATGTCCAGCTGATGTACATTCCAACCATTATGAGCTGCCAATGCACAAATGCTACGAATGGTAGTCATACGACAAGTGGGAGCAAAGGTCTCATCAAAATCAATGCCCTTTTCTTGAGCATAACCCTTTGCAACAAGTCTAGCCTTATAGCGATCAACACTGCCATCTGGCTTTCGTTTCAACTTAAAAACCCACTTACATCCAATGGCCTTTTTACCAATAGGCAAATCACACAAAGACCATGTAGCATTCTTCATTATGGCATCATATTCACTTTGCATTGCAGCCAACCAATTTTCTGAATTTTGTGCCTCATCAAATGAAAGAGGTTCTTCCTCTTCACACATACTAGACACAGCCAAAGCATAACAATCTGATGCATAAGAGGCATGCTGAAAACCTGAACGAGTACGACTAGGCATAGGTGCATCAATTTTACTATCACGCAAGGTTTGCACCAGCCATTTAGGCATACCTCTAGCCTGCTCATTTTCAGCCCTATCCTCATGAATTACATCTTGTAAATCTGCATCAGAAATAGGCTGATTTATGATGTCGTTTGAAATCTGCGTAGGCTGAATATTTGCCTCATTAGGACTTACATTTGAATTCCCACCTGTAAACAGAGGCAACAATGTATCAAATACATCCCGTGAGCTCACACCTGTCTCTTTGGTACATGATAACAAAGGCTGCACAGCATCTTCTACAAAAACAACATCTCAACTAATCAAGATACGCTTTGACTGTGGATGATACAATCTGTAACCCTTGCTTTCAGCACTGTAACCAACAAAAATGCATTTGACAGCCTTATCATCCAATTTTCTGCATTGTTGCACAGGCACTAAAGCATAGGCCAAGCAACCAAAGACACGCAAGTGACCAATAGAAGGCTTCCTGCCATGCCAAGCTTCGTATGGAGTAATAGACTGCAAGGCCTTAGTGGGACACCTGTTGAGTACATATGCAGCACACATGACAGCCTCAAGCCAAAACGCATGTGGCAAAGCTTGGCTCTTGACCATACATCGTGCCATCTCCATAAGTGATCTGTTCTTCCTCTCAGCAACACCATTTTGCTGAGGGGTATACGGCACTGTACATTGGTGTTTTATCCCACGACTAGCCAGAAATGCATCAAACTCTTTAGACATGTACTCCCCCCCTCAATCAGTACGGAGGGTGCCCACAGTACAATTGGATACATTTTCAACCATAAGAAAAAACTGTTTGAAGCACAATAACACTTCGAACTTTGCCTTCAGTGGATATACCCATGCATGCCTTGAGTAATCATCAATGAAAGTCACGAAGTACAAGTGTTTACCAAATGACGGAGTTTGCATAGGCCCACATACATCACTATGTACAAGCTGCAATTTGCGAGTGGCCCGCACAGAACCATCCTTTGGAAACGCAGAACGCTGCATTTTGCCCAAAATACAGCCTTCACAAACATGTTTCAATGGTGCCTCAAGAGGGGGCAATGAAGCAACCATATCAAATTTCTGCAAACGCAGCAAACTAGCAAAGTTCAGATGACCAAAACGAGCATGCCATAGTTTTGCATCTGAAACTGCCTTTTCATCAGAAACTGCATTTGCTGAATCTTCCACACACTTGTCATAAGAATTGAGCCTATACAGCCCACAAAACAAGGTGCCAGATGCAATAATCGTATCACCAGAAGTCAAATCATGAACAGTACATCTGTCATCTACAAATTTGATTACAAATCCAAGTCTAGCAAGCGCAGAGACAGACAATAGATTCTTCTTTATCCCTGGCACATACAAAGCATCTGAAAGTGTGAAAGAGCTGCCATTTGCAGCAGTAAGCATAATTTTACCAACGCCCTTCACTGGGTAAGAAGCATTATTGGCACATGTGACAGTATTCCCATTAGGGACAGCTTCAAGAGAAGTGAACATATCACGATGCGAGGTAATGTGCTTTGTAGCACCACTGTCAAAATACCATACATGAGAGTCAACAGAAACTGCCAAACATGCATCATGTACAGATGGGTCATACTGGCAATACACGCTAAACGCCCATTCTGTATCCTGCACAACATTTGCAGAATCTGCATTTGTAGAAGCATCCGCTATTGTGGCTGCATTTGACTCTTTCTTCTTTGCCTCTTTAGCCTTTAGCTTAGGGCAATTTTTAATGACATGATCATTTGCCTTACAATAGTTGCACCTGGTCTTTTTCTTGCCTTTATCAAGAGCCTTCTCAGACTTATTGTTGCTACCTGTGGAAGGAGAAGAAGTTGCAGACCTACTAATAGGAGAAGAAACAGTGGAAGGGGCTGCCTTACCACTTCTTCTCTGCTGCTGGGCAGTAATAAATGCTTGATCAACTGCACGTTGCCTGGCCCTGTTTTGCCTGGCCCTGTTTTGCCTGGACTGCGCTTCTTGCAAGAGCTTGTTGACTAAAGTATCATACTTGACAGCATCAGGTCTGTCCTCATTAAGAAGTCTCCACGTGGAAGCAAAAGTCTGATATGTCTCAGGTAAAGCATCAAGAACAGTCTGCACAAGAGAATGATCAGGAATAATCTCACCTGCAGAAATCAACTGTTCTTTGAGATCTTTAATCTCAGCAAGAAAAACATTCATGTCATCATCTTCTTGCATAATCTTCAATTCTAGCTCTTTACGCAGGTAAGCGATTTTTGCCTCGTTACGACCTGCATACAAACCAGCTAGAATATCCCAAGCCTGTTTTGCTGTTTTAGCTGAACGAATATGTGGGGTGATGTTCCGTTTGACAGAAAGTGCAATTAAGGCATGAGCCTGCGCATCTTTACCATCCCAACGAGCTTGTTCAGCAGTGGGTAAAACAGCAGCAACAGTAGAGCTGCTAGAACCTGCAACATCCTCAACAGATCCTACATCCACAGAACCTGGACGTACATCCATACCCTGCACAATGTTCCACACTCCTTTTGCAACCAAAACATGCTGCATCATGTATGCCCAAAGTGGGTAGTTGCTGTCTCCATCCAGTTTGTCTTCAGCAGACAACATGCGAAATACATCATTGCTGTTATCAGCCATGGCCACTGACTGAAACTGATGCAAAAGCTACCTGTAATGAAGCAAAGACTGAACAGAAAACAACTCGTGCTATGTAGCACGGTCCACAATGGAGTACGTATGCCTGTTTTGCAGAAAACTGCACTGTCAAAATTTCTGCAGAAAATGACGAAAACACCTGTGCAGAACTTGAAATGCAAAAACGGAGCCCGAAACGACCTCAGATGCAAATTCTGAGAACGCAAAGCCCTACGGGCATATTTGCAAAGTATAGGGACCTGCAAGCGCTCGTGAAAACTCACCTCAATCGGAGAACGTGAGTCAGAGGGTGCTGACGGTGTAGCCCCGGGAGCCGATGCCTGCTCTGATACCAATTGTTGGAATTAGGGTTGCAGGAAAGCACACAAAGCTTGGAGAAGAAGAAGCAAGAATGCACACAACACAAAGTGTATTAGATTGTGTCAATGTACAAAAGATAAGTTAGCCCTAGAAGGATGGGCGTATATACAAGCCGGGGGAAAAAACCTCCTAAAGAGGGAAAAAGTGCCCCGGCGGTCCTAAGTGTGTTCACACACATCACTGCCTATATATATATGACAACAGTCTTGAATCGTGTATTGACAATGTATGCATTCATGTCATTCTTGAATCGTGTAATGACAATGCACTAAATCTTCCTCGTGGATGGTGCAATGCACCCAAAAAAAAATCCAGAGAGTGCTATTGGGTGCTCGAATGCTGGAATAGCATTCAGGTACCAAATAGCACTCTCTGGATTTTTTTTTGCTCTCTGTTCGCGTGTATAGACGTGTCAACTCTGTAAAAGTCGCGTGTATATACGCGGATACTCTGTGAAATGCGCGTGTATAAGCGTAGCTAAACTGACAAAATGCGTGTATAAGCCCTCGTATCAACGCATCTGACTGGGTCTATACACGCATCTGACTGGGTCTATACACGCGTTTTTACACGCATGTCTTTGGCTGCCGCGATGATACACGCGCTGATACATGGGCCCGCTACTTTTTTTCCACAAGTCATTTTCCGCGGCACGGGTATGAGCCCAATCCCTTGTAGTGTCACCAAGAATCTAGTTCCAAATTCAGTCAAATGATGGGTAGATTACCTTGATGAGAGATCAATGATTCTCATTAAGAGAATCTAGATTATGGGAAAGGGGTTTTGTGGAATCAAACTCAAACTGGGAATTCTACTTGCGTAGAACCTCTGTTTTCTTTTAAAGGATTGTTTTACGCTAGAATGTTGGAGGAAGCATTTGGTATGTGATTAACTAAGGAGAGACTCTTTTTGCAATAGCTAGCGGGGAGTCGTCGAGGGACGTCGCTCGCGGCAAAACCTGCCGAGGTCTTGACCAGCCTCAGTATGGTTAAAATGGTACGCTTCCGGTGGTACGATGTGCAAGGACCGACGAAGTGGTCCCTGAGTGCTAGGACACCTAAGTAGGATCCTAGAGGGTTCCAACCAGGTGATGCACGGGCTTGCGGCGGCGGGTGCTAGGACACCCATGCGTACGTCAAGGAAGATACGAATGAACGGAAAAGAATTACTTTTGTGAATTGAATTTTGATATTGGATCTCGTTGATTGACCAGCTGTTCTTCAAATGGAGAGTCTGGATGATATATTTTGTTAAATAATAGACTCAATATTTTGGAGGAATATGATCAGTAATACTATGATTTCATTGAAAGATTGTTTTAAAGACAGCCGAATCTGTTAAAATGATAATTTTATATTGGGTGTGTAAGTGGTATGACTACCTTTTAAATTTTGCTTGAAGCTCCGGCTAGGGGGCCTGGGAACTCTTTTCCTTGGTACTCGGGCAAAACATAACCAAATTTTTATAAAGGAATCCCACCAATACAGTGGTTGGTGGGTGGTTGGCTAGCCCATGGGCTAGTTGGGGTTAGGCTAGATTGGGGGATTCCTGCGATACAAATAGTTACGATAAAGTTACGTTAGTTACACTGGTTGGGGTTAGGCTAGATCAGGGGATTCTTGCGATACAAATAGTTACGATTAAGTTACGTTAGTTAGATTAAGTCCTAGGAAGACCCTTGTTCTGTGGGAGAAAATCAATGGTTGTTCCTCGCTAAAGGGGGAAAAAAGTGGTGATTCTATGGACCAAGTGCAAGTCTCTTCCTCGATCTGACCATGCGACTTTTAGGTTCGGTTAAATCAGTTTGGTTAGTTAAGACTTTGACTCATTAGATCAATTCTCCTGTTAGATGATTTTTCTGGTGGAATAGCGCATGCCTTCTGGGCATCACGGAGGGGGCCACCAAGGTCTTATGGTATCAGAGCCTTGTTGAAAGCTAATAAGGAAAAATGAATTCTTATTAGAAATTTATAATAAAAACTCAAAAAGAGTATTTACTTATTGTTTTTTCATTCCTTAAGCTTCATTAATGAAGATTTTTAATTAAAGAATTTGGTTTTATAGATGGAAGTTCCATGCTTATCCCGTATTCCCGATCTCACCCAGTCACAAGATATGATTGCTTTCACCTTTGATCATATTATCTCTTCTGCTATGACTCGAACAAACTGAGCTAGACTCATAACACATTTTGAGGATTTATATTTCCCAGGCCTAGCGGGCAGCACAAGTGGTTTACAGGGCAGTATGTCCACACCTCTTGTGACCAGCGGGCGGCGGCGAGTGATGGTGAGGGAAAATATCTCGTTGGGCATGATTCTGATGAGGCTAAAAGTGATTCATGGTGTTATTCTATATCACCCTACACCTCGAGATTTCAGAATTTCCTGCCATATCTATAGACTTCTTAGCCGCTTTATTCCAAAGAGTAAGATAGTAGCTCCTTTAGCAGTGAGGGAACATTTATATCAGGGCATGTCTGTAGCCTAGTATCGTTGTCTTATGCATTTCCAGAGGAGGTTTTGACTTTCTGGAGCCGAGATGCTCTATGTACATATTACAACCTTTATATAAACAAAGAAATGTTTTGTGGAAAAATTTCCTGTTATATAAGTGATTGTTTATTATAGGACAAATTGAAGAAGCAAGATCTATTACTCGGGGACATATGTCATAGATCTCCAATAAGATCGTTTATCTTGTTTAAGCAATTATTTTTCAAACCTCTTAAGTCTTAGGATCTCGTTGACGAAATCAAAATAAAAATTTAATAATGTATCATTTTTGGCAGAATCATGAGGCGAGCAAACCGTGGCCGACAGCCAAATCCTCTCATTGATGAGGAAGAGCTTTACCCCGACGTTCGCAAGGCCCACAGAACTCAACCAGGACCCTTCAAGGGTGAAGGGGAGAACTTGGGCGAGGCTGTGGAGAAGTGGGTCGAGGCCATGGAGGAATATTTTGATGTCACCGGATACAACGAGAGGATAAAAATGGCTCTCTCGTGAGGCTAAATATGGTGGAAATAGCCAAGGTGGCATGGAGAAACCATTGCGATACCAACCATCTGGATAGGAACACCCAATCCTGGAATGATCTCAAAGCTAATCTAAGGAAGAGATTTTGTCCCCCCGGAGGTTTAGAAACCAAGATGAATGAATTCTTAGAGTTAAACTAGGGGAGCAAAAATATTGAAGAATATCACTAGGCATTTGCTCTTCTCCTCAAGTACTCATCACCACCGCTAGATGAAGAGCAACTCATGGCCAGGTTCATTCGGGAAATGAACGAGCCTTTAGACACCCTGGTCAAGAATGCCAAGCCAGTTTCCATGGCTGAAGCTGTAAGGATGGCGAAGGACTTTGCCAAAGCCTTCATTGTTAAAGTCCCGCCAAAGCGAGCTCCATCATCCTTCAAGAGATTCCAAACACCGGGAAGTTCTTCCAACCTTCCGCCTCCAAAGAGACACCAAGGTCCCAATCAGAATAATCTGGAGACAGGAAGTTTTAGGAATGACGGAAGACCTTTTTCTCGAAGCTCTTTCTCAAGAACTCCGGTTCTTTCAAGAATGCAAAGGGAAGAGCTTCGAAGTGAGAACAGATGTTTTGGTTGTTAGGGGTTTGGGCACCAACTCGAGGATTTCCCATCTCCTTATGTGGGCAAAGGAAGCCACGGTCCCCGAGTTCAAAGACAGACTCCTTCGTATATCAATCCAATCAGGGTCCCCCATACCAAAATCAGGGTAACCCAAGAAGAGTGTTAGCTTAGCCTGCGGCCTCCATGCAAAGTAGTCTCCGAACTCCCTCCCAGAATTGGGGAAACCAAAGAGAGAGAGTTCCACCTCAGAATGTAGTAGCTAGAGCCATTACTATAGCTGAGGAAGTGGAGGAAGAAAAAGGACAGATCTATGCCACAATTGAGCATCAGGGGAAGAATCGTCACTTTTCATTCCTCCAGACTCCAGCAAAGTACTAGGGTAAGCAATTCAAGCTTTTGATTGATTCATGTAGTACTCATTCTTTTACTTCCCTAGGATGTCTACGTAAGCCAGTCCTAAATCAAAAATCAGGGAAACCTATGCAAGTGGAATTGGCTAGTGGAAAGATTCTTTTCACACACCTTGAGGTAGACCTTATTCAGTTTAGTCTAGATGGGAACGTAACAGATTGCCACTTCAGAGTCTTACCCTTGGGAATCTATGATGGAATCCTTGGAATGGATTGGCTCCATAAGAATCAAGCTGACATTCATTGTCACAATGGAACCATCTCTTTCCTTGACCTCACAGGAATAAAGTTCAAGGAACTGGAATTTCAGGATCCCCAGTGTTGTGCTGCAAATTAGTCAAAGCTTCTAAATTGTTAAAAGGGGTCAGAAAGAGGAAAGTTGTTTATGTCATTAAGATGAATCCGGTAGACATAAAATGCAAGGCTAAAGAACCAGAGTGGTTAAGTGAGTATGCAGATGTGTTCCCAGAAGAGCTGACTGAGATGCCTCCGTCTCACGAAGTGGATCTAAGATTGAGTTAACCCCCGAAGCTCTGCCAGTAACCCAGCGTGCATACAAAATGTCAATCCCTGAAGCCATAGAACTTAAGGAGTAGTTAAGACAACTGTTAGAGAGCAGGGATTCGTCAGACCCAGTGTCTCACCTTGGGGTGCACCCATTCTCTTTCAAAAGAAGAAAGATAGAACGTTAAGACTCTATATTGACTACAGAGGATTGAATCAATTAACAATTAAAAATAAGTATCCTATCCATAGGATCAATGAACTTTTGGATCGGTTAAGTGGAACCCAATAGAAGGAACAAGACATCTCGAAGACAGCATTCAATACTCGCTATGGGCATTATGAGTTCATAGTCATGCCATTTGGATTGACTAATGCCCCAACGACGTTTAATCATCTTATGTAGGATATTCTCATAGAATACTTGGATGATTTTGTTCTTGTCTTCTTTGATGACATCTTGGTATACTCAAAGAATGTTGCAGATCATGAAGATCATGTGCTCAAGGTCTTGGAAATCCTAAGGAAGCACCAACTCTTTGCAAAAAGAGCAAGTGTTCTTTCTCTTTTGACCAGGTGGAATACTTGGGATTCATAGTGTCTAAAGATGGGATTTCTCTTGACCTCGCAAAGATCCAAGCAGTCGTAGATTGGCCAAAACCCAAGACAATAAAAGAAGTCAGAGGATTCCTAGGATTAACCGGATGGTATAGAATATTTATACCCAGGTATGCTCAGATAGCATCCCCTTTAACTAACCTTCTCAAGAAGAGTACCCTATTTCAGTGCACTGCTATGTGTCAAAGTGCCTTTGATAAGCTGAAGATACCCTTAGTAACCAACCCTGTCCTTAAATTGCCAGATTTTACCAAACCGTTTGAGGTCGTTATTGATGCCAGTGGTTTTGCCTTAGGTGGTGTTCTTATGCCAGGGATGTTATGCAGTGGCCTATGAATCCAGAAAACGCAGAACACATGAGAGAAATTATGCCGTCCACCATGACTTGGAGTTACTCTTAGTAGTTTATGCTTTGAAGCTATGGAGACATTATCTTTTGGGACAGAGGTTCACCTTGATGACAGATCATCAAAGTCTGAAGTGGATCTTCACCCAAAGGGATCTCAACATGCATCAAAGGAGATGGATGTAGACCCTACAGGAATTCCATTTTGAAATCAATTACCGGCCCAGGAAAGAAAATATGGTGGCAGATGCACTTAGTAGAAAAGCGTCCTTGCTTGCAATTATAGTGGTGTCAAATCCATTGATCAGTGAAGCAAGGGAGCGAATTATGTAGGACAAATTCTTTGCTCCTATTGCTACCCTTCTGATGTAGGAAAGTAAGACTGCTCAGGCAATGAGTCGAGTTCTTGGGTACAAATTGGATGAAGGATGCATGTATTATAATAATCGGCTATGCATTCCCAATGATGAGGGAATAAAGGGAAGGATTTTGAGAGAAGCCCATGATAGCCTGATAGCTGGACATCCAGGGTTTATAAAAACCTATATGTCTGTGAAGAAAAGCTTCTTCTAGCCAGGACTCAAAAAGGATGTACTTGATCATGTGCAGCAATGCTTAATATGTCAAAGAGTCAAGGCAAAGAGAATCAAGATGCCAAGAAAACTGCAACCGCTAGACATTCCACAAATGAAGTGGGAATGTATCAGTATATGGATTTTTTCACTGGACTACCTTCAGTGCAATCAAGTTACAACTCCATTTTTGTGGTAGTTGATAGACTAACCAAAGTTACCCATTTGATTCTAGTGAAAGAAACATACACTGCAGTGGATGTTGCCAGAGTTTTCCTTAAAGAGATCTTCAGATTGCATGGCTTACCCAGGAGGATAGTAAGTGACAGAGATCCCAAGTTCACATCAAAATTCTAGACTGCATTCCTCGAAGCATTAGGAACTTTCTTGGATCTCAGTACAGCCTATCACCTCGAAACAGATGGCGAGACTGAAAGAGTGAATTAGGTAAAAGAAGATATCCTTCAGTCACGTTGTGGCAAGGAACCCAAGAATTGGTTAAGCCATTTGCACCTAGTTGAATTTGCTTACAATGCTTCTTATCATCGAAGCATTGAGATTAGCCCTTTCAAAGCTCTGTATGGACAAGATTGCCTTACACCATTGACTTGGTCTGACCCATTGATCAGAGTCAAAATGTCTAGACAGATGCTTGATGACATGGATCAGCAAATGCAATCAATCCGTAAAGATATTAAGGCAGCCCAAGATAAGAAAAAGAAGTATGCAGATAAAAAGAGATCAGAGAGAGTGTTTGAAGAATCAAATATGGTCTTCATTCGAGTACAACCAAAAAGAAGTTCCGTATCTTTAGGGATCGGAGCATGTTTAGGTTTGTTGGTATGGGGGATGGCCCCGATTTTCCATGGCCTCTTAAGCACCAAGAGACTTGAAAAATCCGTACTGGGCGCTAATTACCAATCCAAGCATGCTTCGATTGTGACCAAACTTTGCAAGCATGTAGGGGTGGGACCTTCCCACATGCTTGCAAAGTTTGGTCCCCATTAGAGCATGTTTGGGTGGGTACGATGGTATGGGGAAGGCCTGGATTTTCCATGCCTCTTAAGCACCAACAGACGTAAAAAATTCGCACTGGGTGCTAATTACTAACCCAAACATGCTTTGATCATGACCAAACTTTGCAAGCATGTGGGGGTGGCCCCCCCTTCACATGCTTGCAAAGTTTGGTCCCCATCAGAGCATGTTTGTGTACGATGGTACAGGGAAGACTCGGATTTTCCATCACCTCTTAAGTACCAAGAGACTTAAAAAATCTGCACTCGACAATAATTACTAATCTAAACATACTCTGACTGACCAAACTTTGCAAGCATGTGGCAATGGGTCCTCCCCACATACTTGCAAAGTTTTGTCCCCATCGGAGCATGTTTGGGTACGATGGTATGGGGAAGGCCCGGATTTTCCATGGCCTCTTAAGCACCAAGAGACTCGAAAAATCCACACTGGTGGGTGCTAATTACTAACCCAAACATGCTCCGGTCATGACCAAAATTTACAAGAATGTGGTGGTAGGCCCCCCCACATGCTTGCAAAGTTTGGTCCCCATTGGAGCATGTTTGGGTACGATGGTATGGGGAAGGCCCGGATTTTCCATGGCCTCTTAAGCACCAAGAGACTTGAAAAATCCACACTGGGTGCTAATTACTAACCCAAATATGCTCCGATCATAACCAAAGTTTGCAAGCATGTGGGGGTGGGTCCCCCCTGACGTGTTTGCAAAGTTTGGTCCCCATAGGAGCATGTTTGGGTACAATGGTATGGGGAAGGCCCGGATTTTCCGTGGCCTCTTAAGCACCAAGAGACTTGAAAAATCCTCACTATGCACTAATTACCAATCCAAACATACTCTGATTGTGACTAAACTTTGCAAGCATGTGGGGGTGATGGGTCCCGGCCACATGCTTGCAAAGTTTGGTTCCCATCGGAGCATGTTTTGGTACGATGGTATGGGGAAGGCCTGGATTTTCCATGGCCTCTTAAGCACCAAGAGACTTGAAAAGTCCACATTGGGTGCTAATTACCAATCCAAACATGCTTTGATTATAAGCAAACTATACAAGCCTGTGAGGGGTCCTCCCCACATGCTTGCAATGTTTGATCCCCATCGGAGCATGTTTGGGTAAGATGGTATGGGGAAGGCCCGGATTTTCCATGGCTTCTTAAGCACCAAGAGACTTGAAAAATCCGCACTAGGCGCTAATTACTAACCCAAACATGCTTCATGACCAAACTTTTCAAGAATGTGGGGCTCGGCCTCCCCACATGCTTGCAAAGTTTGGTTCGCATCGGCGGAGCATATTTGGGTACGATGGTGTGGGGAAGGCCCGGATTTTCCATGGCCTCTTAAGCACCAACAGACTTGAAAAATCCACACTGGGCGCTAATTACTAACCCAAACATGCTTTGATCTCATGACCAAAATTTGCAAGCATGTGAGGGTGGGCCCCCCCAACATGCTTGCAAAGTTTGGTCCCCATCGGAGTATATTTGGGTACGATGGTATAGGGAAGGCTCGGATTTTCCATGGCCTCTTAAGCACCAAGAGACTTGAAAAATCCGCACCGGGTACTAGTTAATAACCTAAACATGCTCCGATGATAACCAAACTTTGCAAGCATGTGGGGGTGGCCCCCCCCACAGCAGGCTTGCAAAGTTTGGTCCCCATAGGAGCATGTTTGGGTACGATGGTATTGGGAAGGCCGGGATTTTCCATTGCCTCTTAAGCACTAAGAAGAGACTTGAAAAATCTGCACTGAGCGCTAATTACCATTCCAAACATGCTTTGATTCTGACCAAACTTTGCAAGCATGTGGCAGTGGCCCCCCCACATGTGTGCAAAGTTTGGTTCCCATCAAAGCATGTTTGGGTACGATGGTATGGGGAAGGCCCGGATTTTCCATGGCCTCTTAAGCACCAAGAGACTTGAAAAATCCGCATTGGGCACAAATTACCAATCCAAACATGCTACCATTATGACCAAACTTTGCAAGCCTATGGGGGTGGGTCTTCCTCCCTACATCCTTGTAATGTTTGGTCCCCATCGGAGCATGTTTGGGTGCGATGGTATGGGGAAGGCCCGGATTTTCCATGGCCTCTTAAGTACCAAGAGACTTGAAAAATCCGCACTGGGCGTTAATTACTAACCCAAACATGCTCCGATCATCATCATGACCAAAGTTTTCAAGCATGTGGGGGTGGCCCTCCCCCACATTCTTGTAAATTTTGGTCCCCATCGAGTATATTTGGGTACGATGGTATGGGGAAGGCCCAGATTTTCAATGGCCTCTTTTGCACCAAGAGACTTGAAAAATCCGCGCTGGGCACTAATTACCAAACCAAACATGGTCCGATTGTGACCAAACTTTGCAAGCATGTGGGGGTGGCTCCTCCCCACATGCTTACAAAGGTTGGTCCCTATCGGAGCATGTTTGGGTACGATGGTATAGGGAAGGCCCAGATTTTCCATGGCCTCTTAAAAGCACCAAGAGACTTGAAAAATTCGGACCCGCTAATTACTAACCTAAAAATGCTCCAATCATGACCAAACTTTGCAAGCATGTGGAGGTGGGCCTCCCCAACATTCTTGCAAAGTTTGGTCTCCATTGGAGCATGTTTGGGTATGATGGTATAGGGAAGACTCGGATTTTCCATGGCCTGTTCAGCACTAAGAGACTTGAAAAATCTATATTAGGCACTAATTACTAATCTAAACATGCTCTGATTGTGACCAAACTTTGCAAGCATGTGGAGGTGGGTCCTCCCCACATGTTTGCAAAGTTTGGTCCCCATCGGAGCATGTTTGGGTCCTCCCCACATGCTTGCAAAGTTTGGTCCCCATCGGAGCATGTTTGGGTATGATGGTATGGGGAACGCCCGGATTTTCCATGGCCTTTTAAGCACCAAGAGACTTGAAAAATCCGCACTAGTCGCTAATTTCTAACCCAAACATGCTCTGATCATGACGTAAATTTTCAAGAATGTGAGGGTGGGCTTCCCCACATACTTGCAAAGTTTGGTCCCCATCGGAGCATGTTTGGGTACGATGGTATATGGAAGGCCCGGATTTTCCATGGCCTCTTAAGCACCAAGAGACTTGAAAAATATGTACTGGGCGTTAATTACTAATCCAAACATGCTTCGATTGTGACCAAACTTTGCAAGCATGTGGGGGTGGGTCCTCCCCACATGCTTGCAAAGTTTGGTCCCCATCGGAGCATGTTTGGGTACGATGGTATGAGGAAGGCTCGGATTTTCCATGGCCTCTTAAGCACCAAGAGACTTGAAAAATCCACACTGGGCGCTAATTACTAACCCAAACATGCTCTGATCATGACCAAACTTTGGAAGCATGTGGGGGTGGGCTCCCCTCACATGCTTGCAAATTTTGGTCTCCATTGGAGCATGTTTAGGTACGATGGTATGGGAAAGCCCAGATTTTCCATGGCCCCTTAAGCACTGAGAGACTTGAAAAATCCGCACTGGGCGCTAACTACTTAACCAAACCTGCTTTGATCATGACCAAGCTTTGCAATCATGTGGGGGTGGGCCCCCCCCACATGTTTGTAAATTTTGGTCCCCATTGGAGCATGTTTGAATAGGATGGTATGGGGAAGGCCTGGATATTCCATGGCCTCTTAAGCACCAAGAGACTTGAAAAATCTGCACTAGGTGCTAATTACTAATCCAAACATGCTCGGATTGTGACCAAACTTTGCAAGCATGTGTGGGTGGCTCCTCCCCACATGCTTGCAAAGTTTGGTCCCCATCGAAGAATGTTTGGGTATGATGGTATGGGGAAGGCCCGGATTTTCCATGGCCTCTTAAGTACCAAGAGACTTGAAAAATCTGCACTGGACGCTAATTACTAACCCAAACATGCTCCGATCATGATCAAATTTTGCAAGCATGTGGGAGTGGGCTCCCCCCACATGCTTGCAAAGTTTGGTCCCCATCGGAGCATATTTGGGTACAATGGTATAGGGAAGGCTCGGATTTTCCATGGCCTCCTAAGCACCAAGAGACTTGAAAAATCCGCACCGGGTGCTAGTTACTAACCTAAACATGCTCTGATGATAACCAAACTTTGCAAGCATGTGGGGGTGGGCCCCCCCACAGGCTTGCAAAGTTTGGTCCCCATAGGAGTATGTTTGGGTACGATGGTATGGGGAAGGCCAGGATTTTCCATGGCCTCTTAAGCACTAAGAAGAGACTTGAAAAATCCGCACTGAGCGCTAATTACCATTCCAAACATGCTTCGATTCTGACCAAACTTTGCAAGCATGTGACAGGCCCCCCCCCCACATGCATGCAAAGTTTGGTTCCCATCATGTTTGGGTACGATGGTATGGGGAAGGCCCGGATTTTCCATGGCCTCTTAAGCACCAAGAGACTTGAAAAATCTGCATTGGGCACACTAATTACCAATCCAAACATGCTACGATTATGACCAAACTTTGCAAGCCTATGGAGGTGGGTCCTCCCCACATCCTTGTAATGTTTGGTCCCCATCGGAGCATGTGTTGGGTACGATGGTATAAGGAAGGCCCGGATTTTCCATGGCCTCTTAAGTACCAAGAGACTTGAAAAATCCGCACTGGGCGTTAATTACTAACCCAAACATGCTCCGATCATCATGACCAAAGTTTTCAAGAATGTGGGGGTGGCCCTCCCTCACATTCTTGCAAATTTTCGTCCCCATTGAGTATATTTGGGTACGATGGTATGGGGAAGGCCCAGATTTTCAATGCCCTCTTTTGCACCAAGAGACTTGAAAAATCCGCAATTACCAAACCAAACATGCTCTGATTTTGACCAAACTTTGCAAGCATGTGGGGGTGACTCCTCCCCACATGTTTACAAAGGTTGGTCCCCATTCGGAGCATGTTTGGGTACGATGGTATGGGGAAGGCCCAGATTTTCCATGGCCTCTTAAGCACCAAGAGACTTGATAAATCCGGACCCACTAATTAATAACCCAAACATGCTCCAATCATGACCAAACTTTGCAAGCATGTGGAGGTGGGACTCGCCAACATTCTTGCAAAGTTTGGTTCCCATTGGAGCATGTTTGGGTATGATGGTATGGGGAAGACTCGGATTTTCCATGGCCTGTTCAGCAGCAGCACAAGAGACTTGAAAAATCTGTATTAGGCACTAATTACTAATCTAAACATGCTCTGATTGTGACCAAACTTTGCAAGCATGTGGAGGTAGGTCCTCCCCACATTCTTGCAAAGTTTAGTCCCCATCGGCGGAGCATGTTTGGGTATGATGGTATAGGGAACGCCCGGATTTTCCATGGCCTTTTAAGCACCAAGAGACTTGAAAAATTCGCACTAGTCGCTAATTTCTAACCCAAACATGCTCTGATCATGACGTAAATTTGCAAGTATGTGAGGGTGCCCCCCCCACATACTTGCAAAGTTTGGTCCCCATCGGAGCATGTTTGGGTACGATGGTATATGGAAGGCCCGGATTTTCCATGGCCTCTTAAGCACCAAGAGACTTGAAAAATATGCACTGGGCATTAATTACTAATCCAAACATGCTTCGATTTGTGACCAAACTTTGCAAGCATGTGGGGGTGGGTCCTCCCCACATGCTTGCAAAGTTTGGTCCCCATCGGTTTTGGGTACGATGGTATGGGGAAGGTCCGGATTTTCCATGGCCTCTTAAGCACCAAGAGACTTGAAAAATCTGCAATGGGCACTAATTACTAACCCAAACATGCTCTCATCATGACCAAACTTTGGAAGCATGTGGGGGTGGGCTCCCCTCACATGCTTGCAAAGTTTGATCCCCATTGGAGCATGTTTAGGTACGATGGTATGGGAAGGCCCAGATTTTCCATGGCCCCTTAAGCACTGAGAGACTTGAAAAATCCACACTGGGCGCTAACTACTTAACCAAACCTGCTCTGATCATGACCAAGCTTTGCAATCATGTGGGGGTGGCCCCCCCCACATGTTTGCAAAGTTTGGTCCCCATTGGAGCATGTTTAGATACGATGGTATGGGGAAGGCCTGGATATTCCATGGCCTCTTAAGCACCAAGAGACTTGAAAAATCTGCACTAGGTGTTAATTACTAATCCAAACATGCTCCGATTGTGACCAAACTTTGCAAGCATGTGTGGGTGGCTCCGCCATGTTCCAAGTTTTTATCAGAGAGTTATGGCCGAAACAATTTGCTGATTCTGTCAGGGTCTCTACACAGGGAAAACTGTAAGAAGGCAGCAACAAGTAGCCTCAAGGTAATCCTAGAGTTTGATATGTATATATCCCTTCATTCTTATCTAATATCTTAGAAAAGAAGCTTAGATTGCTATGGTCTTTTGGAGGAAGAGACCAAAACTCCATAGCTTTTCTTTTAGAGAGAGAATAGTATGCCGTAGTCCTGTAAGAGAAGGCTATTTTGCCATAGACCTTAGAAAGAGACAAGAGTCATAGTACAAGAGGAGATAAAGCTTGGGGATTATTGGATGATTTCAATCGTAAGACAAGGTATTAGAAGACTCTATTCTCATATGTCAAGTTCTAAAGCTCTTGTTAACGAGCAAAGACAACGATAAACGACAAATTTCTATAAGGTATATACATATTTTGTTTTTCAATTATATCATTCTTAGGGGTTGAGGTATGGCCCTAGCTTCTCTATTAATTGTTTAGTGATCTATTTGATTGATTTACTATTTAAAGTTTGTATTCTTTTAAACAACAGCATATGCCTTAATAAAGAATGTCTTATCGTAATCTCAAGTTAAAATGCAAAAATCTTTGTGAAAAGGATTATTTTCTTAATAAGGTAGCATGGATCCTTGACACTGCCCCGTTCTTGTGCTTGTGTAGCCGAACGGTGGAGATGTTAGTAAGGCCCCGAAGTTGGCCCATGGTATCCCTCATACCATTGGGAGAATGAGGTTCGCCGATTGAGGCGAGTGATTGTGATGCTGCCTAGTTCTGAGGACCCAGGCTAGTGCGGTAAATTAGCCCACCCTAGTCCGCAGACATCCCTCTGAGGGGCGGGAGGATCGAGTGATGGAGCCTGAGAGGGCGACAGGCCGGCTTGAGTCCTCGCCAACGGCCGACGATGAGGTGTATGGTCCTGTAGGGTTTTGCCCAGCATGTAGAGGCTGGAAGGCTGAATTCTAGATCATCGACGGTATAAAGAAAAATAATAAGAGAGTCAGTTTGGCTTGTATGAAATTGATTCATGTATAAACTTTTCTTTTAAATCTTGTCTTGGCATTATTGTACTGTGGAAAAAGGCTGTTTTAATAAACCTTGTGAAAAGGGCCTTAATTAAGAAACATGTTTATTTATGTCAAACAGTATGGTAGGATTAATTAGAAAACAAATTGACGCGTGAGTAGGGTGGAAAGTGGGAGGATGGAATGCCTCGACGGCACCATCCTACGGACGGGTGGACCCGATTAGTCGGGTAGCTTTCCAACAGATTAAGTGAAAGCCCTACATTAGATAAATAGGTTCTCGGGCGATTCTATTCTAGAAGACTAGGCCAACGGTTGTGCCTTGCATGGATGAGGAAAAAAGTGTTGTCTCTAGGAATCAAGACTAGTCGTTGCCCAAGTTATGATCAATTACCCTACGCGTGATTTGATTTTTAGAAGACCATGCTCCCCCTGCGGGATAGAACTAGGTCTTACCTATGAATCGTATCCTTGAATCTCTGCATGGTCAAGGTGTCGATGAGTAGGAAATTTTCTCCAAGATAAGACTTAGTGGACTATCTTAAGCGTTTCCCCTATGTGTGGAAGGGGGGAACCTTACAAGTGGTATCAGAGCCGATCTTAGTTCCTAGGATTTAAGGTTAACTATCAAGGGAGACAAACAAGTGATTGTTTATCATATGAGGACGAATCAATCATCTCTACTGGCCATAGAAGTGATTTGAATATCCTCACATGTTGAGACAATCATCGTATGAAATTGTGCTTATATCTTGGGGGTGCACACGCAAGATATTTGTACAATAAATTTGAGAAATAAGATTGGGGAGAAAACCTTTTGTGAGGAAAAATATAGGGCGACCAAATTAAGAAACTAGTAAGAGACTGAATAGAAGGATAGACCGAAACTTTGTTTAGAGACATTTTCAGGATATATCTCATTAGCTTGCATATTATAAATCATTAAGATTATAACTCCATTAAGGTTTGAATAGTTGACGTGTGAATGCCATCCATTGGATGCTTTATACTAGGACAATCATCCAAGATTTTGAACCCATCTCAGACAAACATGGGTCTCGGATGTGTAATTCCTAGAGGATCATGCTCTTAGACGTGTTAATCCCAAGATACTAGATGTGTAATTTTTAGAAAACTAATCATCTCTCAGATGTGTCAATCCTGATAATCTTTGGATGTGTCAATCCCAAGGCACCAGCAGATGTGTAATTCTCAAAAAAATGAAGATCTCAGATGTATTCATCCTGCTGACTGCCTTCAAATGTGGTGCTATGATAAGTATTTGATAGTTTTGAACTTTTAATGGATACAATGAAAGAAGCAAGCTCACCCTTGCTCGCATCTAAAAATGGTAAGAAATGCCAAATTAGTTGGAAGCATTGTTGTCAATCTAACCACCACTAGAACCAGAATCAGTTATGGGATGCCATGAAATTACACCTTCATGAAAGGTTTTGTCCTCCAGGATTTCGAGAGGATAAAATGAATGAATTTTTAGAGCTAACCTAAGAAAGGAAGACCCTAAAAGAATACCACCAAACTTTTGTTAAACTTCTCCGATTTGCTCTAGAGATGGATGAGGTAACTCTTCTCCATCGATTCATTTGGAATCTTAATCTGCCTTTGAATAACCTCATCAAGAATGCAAAACCATCCTCTATTTCAGAAGCCATACTTATAGCCACAGACTGTGATAAAGTTTTTTTATATAAGGACATGAGTCCTTCCATGTTAATCAAGAAGAGGTCTCCTAATTCAAGAGAAATGTCAAGCCTATTAAGAGACTAAGGTTGAGTAGAAGGGTGAGAGAAGGGTGTGAGTGTGAATGGACTTGAGGTCCACTTGTTCACCTATTTAAAGGTGAGGCCATGAGGCATTTTGCATGAGAGCAAAGCCTAGTTGTATGTATAAGCAACTTAATAAGCAAGAGTTCTTTCTTGTATTTTGTGATTCTCTCCTCTCCACACACTTGATCTATCATGAGCACCACGTTTCTTATCATGGTATCTAGAGCATAGGTGAGTTCAAACTTTGTGGTGTAGAGAATAGGTCAAAATTATCCACTTTTTGCTCATCTCCTTTGTGTGGAGCTCAACCTACAGCCCTTGGAGGCCTTTCACAGTCGTGTAGAAGGCATATCTCTCCACGTTTTCTTCAATCACGGGAGATGTAGAGGATCTGCCGACAAACTAATTCGTACAGCCAATTTGAGCATTCATTGCTTCTCCAACGCGGCATTTCTCCTGTGGCAAATCGGCGCTGCAGCGCTGGTCGTACAAGCATACGCTGCCTACAGTGCATTATAGTGTGCATAAGCTTAGGGCTATGGTAGCCCATTGTGTCTACTCTCTACAACTCTGATTTGAGCTTCAATCGTCCACGAACGCGCCGGTAATCAAGGAAAAATCAGTCGCCTCTCTCATTTCCACTCAAGCTTTCCATTAAAGCTTGAGTTTTTTGGGTTTTGTTCTCTCTAATCATCTCTCCTTTCCACTAATCACTCAAGTGTGAGAGTGTATTAGTATTGCTGGTCCTAATATTGATTTTTAAGTGTTTTCCATCTACATGAGGTAGCCATAAACCTCATACCCGTCAAGCTTCAACACCGACATCAAGTTTTAAGCTTTCAAAGTGATTAAAGTGTGCTTCTAAGCCCTAATTGTGTTGTTTAACACTAATCACTCTGTTAATCCAGCAAAGGGAGGTTATCTTAAAGTGTTTTTAAACACTCATAGTGTTATTAAACACTTATGGTGAGTTAATCACCAAAATAAGTGTTATTTTACACTAAAAATGTGCTTTTTAGCACTAATTGTGTTTTATACACACAAATGGTGATATTAATCATCAACTAAAGTGTTGCTAAACACTAAGGTGGTCTTAACCATCAAAGGAGGAGGTCATCTACATTAAGAAGGCTCTTCTTCATCAACATGGAGGCCGGGCACACACCATAAGTGCCACATTCAAGTCTTCATCGTCCACCGCTTCTTCCAAAGAGCAATGGTGCAACCATGGACCAATTGTCTTCACCTCATAAGCTAAAGAGGTTGAAGAATTCTAGTTTTTTATCATTAAACTCAGATTTTTGAGTGTTCTTAAAGTTGGGCACATGTACATTAAGTGCTCATCTTCAATGTTTATGTGTGTTACCCTTGAGGCCCTTGTTTGTAAGAGGCATAGGCAAGCCATAAGCCGTATGCTCTCGTTTCCCAAGCCCAAGGCACTTCATTCCGCTGCATATTCTGATTTTTCATCGTATAAGATGAGTTGTAACAATGAGCATAGAATCCCTAAATGCTCTACCTTATTGGTTGTCATGATTTTAAGCATTTTTTGGCATTACTTTTGTAAGAGGCATTGGCAACATTATGAGCCATGTCCTCTTCTTCTTAAGCCAAAGATGATAAAACCTATTTGTTTGAGTATTTACCTCAACAATTTACTTACTTTCACTAAGCTTGAATCTTCAAACCCTAATGGGTATCTTGTAACTAACATGCATAAAAGCTATTGTAATTGTGGAGTAGACACTGCCCTTGACCAATGCATAAGGCAAGTGGTAAGACCCTCCCTTTCCCTTCCCCATTTAAATCTACCTCATTACTCATGGAGGAGATATACTATTCAAGGAAGCATAAAGCATGTTGGAGGACCATCTAAAAGCAAACCATTTAAGCAAGGGTGGCAGCCTTGTCATGATCATTGTGTGAGAATGGTCAAGGTGGAAAGCATGTGGTGGAAGCAATGGCATGTATGTCTCAACCATGTCATCTACAAGAAGCCAAGCAAACACAAAGAGTGGGGTGCACCATCATTGAGGTGTACATCTTCATCGACAACAAATTAAAGACTTAGATGGCATCAATGTAATAGCCTCTAAGGCTCTAGGAACACTTTTGTAAATCCTAGATAACCACACCTATATTCAAGCCTTGTACGCCTAATGTTATAAAGGCATCTTATGTCCAATACCTCCTATTCCATCCTTCCATAGTTGGTATTGAGGGGGGGTATTAAGAGACTAAGGTTGAGTAGAAGGGTGAGAGAAGGGTGTGAGTGTGAATGGACTTGAGGTCCACTTGTTCACCTATTTAAAGGTGAGGCCATGAGGCATTTTGCATGAGAGCAAAGCCTAGTTGTATGTATAAGCAACTTAATAAGCAAGAGTTCTTTCTTGTATTTTGTGATTCTCTCCTCTCCACACACTTGATCTATCATGAGCACCACGTTTCTTATCAAAGCCCACCCCTGGCTATAAGGAATCATGAGCTAGAGCAAAAATTAGGTCAAGAAATAGGGATAGCAGGGTTAAAGATAACCAAATTCAACAAGTATTTCTATGAGTAAATAGAAGAGGATTGGTGTAAGATTCATGTGAAGTAATGTGCATCATGAATAGAGGTATTCTACAAGACGATACTAAGATTATGAAATTGTTATCATAGGTTAGATTGCGTAAAGAATTTATTCCCTTATGTTTTTCCATGATAATTTGTTAAGTACCATATTACATGGGGGTATAGAATAAGGAATTCGAAGGTTTATATATCATATGAGAGGTATATGGATGCATGAACTTAGGATAATAAGGCCAATTAACTTTAGAATAATAGACATTTTGGAGGCACAACAAAACTAGCCAAACACATGAAATAAGGGACTTGGAACAATGTTTAGATAAAAGAAGATTTCTACCTAGTGGGGACACCACTTTGAAAGAGACAGGAGGATTTACTTAGATACTACCCCAGCTCGCGAGATGAGGACATCTCAAATCTTTTAAGTGGGGAGATTGTAAGGTCCCTCCCAAGCCATGTATGTATGTGTCTCTTTTAATATAGATTTCAATAAGGAAAGAGAGTGTACTTAGAGAAGAGTTAGACAATAAGGCTAGAAACATTAGGAAAGTGTTAGAATAAAAATATTAGCTCCAAAAACCCTAAAAGAAATAAGAAGACAAGAATAGTTCTATTAAGAGATAAGTATCTCCAAAAATAGAAATTCGAATTTAGGTGATAAGAGGTCATATTTAGAGTACTTTATTTAGAGTCCATGCATACTAAAAATGTGGAAAAACAATGCGTTTCTAAAGATGGTGCGTTTGTGGCTATATACAAATGTGTTTGTGTATTCTACCCACAGTAGCTTGTAGACCAAATATGTTCCCGTTCTTTTGACTGGTTATATGACCATATTCTAAGTTTTTATTAGAGAGTTATGGCCAAAACAATTTGCTGATTCTGTCAGGGTTTCTACACAGGGAAAACTGTAAGAAGACAGCAAAACAAGTAGCCTCAAGGTAATCCTAGAGTTTGAGATATATATATTCCTTCATTCTTATCTAATATCTTAGAAAAGAAGCTTAGATTGCTATGGTCTTTCGGAGGAAGAGACCAATTTAACTCCATAGCTTTTCTTTTAGAGAAAGAATAGTATGCCGTAGCCCTGTAAGAGAAGGCTATTTTGCCATAGACCTTAGAAAGAGAGAAGAGTCACAGTACAAGTAAGAGGAGATAAAGCTTGGGGATGATTGGATGATTTCAATCGTAAGACAAGGTATTAGAAGACTCTATTCTCATATGTCAAGTTCTAAAGCTCTTGTTAACGAGCAAAGACAACGATAAACGACAAATTTCTATAAGGTATATACATATTTTGTTTTTCAATTATATTTCATTCTTAGGGGTTGAGGTATGGCCCCAGCTTCTCTATTAATTGTTTAGTGATCTATTTGATTGATTTACTATTTAAAGTTTGTATTCTTTTAAACAACAGCATATGCCTTAATAAAGAATGTCTTATCGTAATCTCAAGTTAAAATGCAAAAATCTTTGTGAAAAGGATTGTTTTCTTAAGAAGGTAACATGGATTCTAGTCCTATGATTTAGTTGAGTAAATGCATTGTCATATTGGTTAAATTAAGGTACTGGTATAACTTCTCCCTGCCTTGACGCTGCCCTGTTCTTGTGCTTGTGTAGCCAAACGACGGAGATGTTAGTAAGGCCTAGAGTTGGCCCATGGTATCCCTCATACCATTGGGAGAATGAGGTTCGCCGATTGAGGCAAGTGATTGTGATGCTGCCTAGTTCTGAGGGCCCAGGCTAATGCGGTGAATTAGCACACCCTAGTGCGCAGACATCCCTCTGAGGGGCGGGAGGGTCGAGCAATGGAGCCTGAGAGGGCGACAGGCTGGCTTGAGTCCTCGCCAGTGGCCGACGATGAGGTGTATGGTCCCGTAGGGTTTTTGCCCAGCATGTAGAGACTGGAAGGCCGAATTCTAGATCATCGACGGTATAAAGGAAAAGAATAAGAGAGTCGGTTTGGCTTATATGAAATTGATTCATGTATAAACTTTTCTTTTAAATCTTGTCTTGGCATTATTGTACTGTGGAAAAAGGCTGTTTTAATAAACCTTGTGAAAAGGGCCTTAATTAAGGAACATGTTTATTTATGTCAAACAGTGTGGTAGGATTAATTAGAAAACAAATTGACGCGTGAGTAGGGTGGAAAGTGGGAGGATGGAATGCCTCAACGGCACCATCCTACGAACCGGTGGACCCGATTAGTCGGGTAGCTTTCCAACAAATTAAGTGAAAGCCCTACATTAGATAAATAGGTTCTCGGGCGATTCTATTCTAGAAGACTAGGCCAACGGTTGTGCCTTGCATGGATGAGGAAAAAAGTGTTGTCTCTAGGAATCAAGACTAGTCGTTGCCCAAGTTATGATCAATTATCCTACGCGTGATTTGATTTTTAGAAGACCATGCTCCCCCTGCGGGATAGAACTAGGTCTTACCTATGAATCGTATCCTTGAATCTCTGCATGGTAAAGGTGTTGATGAGTAGAAAATTTTCTCCAAGATAAGACTTAGTGGACTATCTTAAGTGTTTCCCCCATTTTTGAAAGGGGGGGAACCTTACATGTTGGAAGAGAACTAGGATACCGGGTCTTGTGTGAAGTATTTCCATATGTGTACTTGAAGCATACCTCGGGGTTGGCATGCTCTAGCTAGGGTCGGTATGATGCTAGATGCCAATTCCATCCTCAGGCACATGGTTCTGATGACAAGGTCTAGGTGCACTACTTTCACATTGTTTATGTTCTTATTTGATGATTTGATTGATGGTTACACTACATGCTTTAGATTCTTAAGACTATGCCATCTTGTCGATGTGCACCCTTAAGGGGTGTGCATGTGACATGTAGGGAGATCATCTCAATTGGAGAAGAGAGCTAGATAAATTTGTTATATTGAGGCTGAATAACAAATTTATCTTCCATTTTTTACTTGTGATCATTATATCTTTCCACATCTTGTTAATTTTGTCTTGTTTCTGGTTTCTACAGTCTAGAAAAAGCAGCTTGTGAGGTTGTGCTGGAGGTGTTTGATATTTGGTACAATAGGTTTATGTCTTTCTCAAAGTGGTGAATACTCTTATTAATTAAAGGAAGGTCTATAGGTTGTGTGCATCCCCCCACAATGAAGGGGAGACAGGTGAAATCATGGTTTTGAGGTGTGTGATGTGGTTTTAATCGTGATGCATGGTGAGGAGTGAGTTCTGTTTATAACTGATGTTTGTACTCAGCCTTCTTAAGCATCAGGGGTGCAAAAGTCTGAAGCATCAAGATTGAATCCTATTATTTATTCCTATCTCTTTCTTGGTGTTTTCTTGTGGGCTATGGGTCGTAGGTTGGCCCTAATAGGCAGTTCTAAGGCCTGTTCAAGCCTTGTTTTCTCCATGCTGGAAGAGAACTAGGGTACAAGGTTTTGTGCAGAGTATTTCCATATGTTTTGCTTGAAGCATACCAAATCTCATGAGATATTCACACTAGGAGGCAGGTGTTTGCAGGTGTGAAAAGTACCTATCTGATAGTTGCAGTTCTAGACTACATAAGGATGAATCCTGCCTCCTTATCTCCTTGGATGTGGGCAAAAGTCTTTAGGGCTCTTGTGGTATGGCTCTTGTCAGCCTTCCTACATCCGGATTTCTGGAACCTCCCTCCAGATTTTTATCTTGCCTCTAGAAGGGGACTATTTACCTACAGCTAGGTGTGGGGGGCTACATTGAGGCCACTGTCCATTTTTCCATATATCAATCCCACACCTCGTTTAGGTCCTCCATGGCATGGCCTCCCCATTGTTCAATCTTTTTTGCATCTAGTTCATATACTTCTGGTTCTTTGACCTCAGCATCCAAGACTGCAAGTTGGGCTTCTGCCTTGACTAGTTCAACTTTATCTTTATCCGCCCTAGCCTGCACCTCTTATGATTTTGATGTGTTCTTCTCTAATCAAGAGAATTTGTACCTCTGCCCTAGCCTAGCTCTCCCTTGCCTTGTCCATTTCTTGTTGGCCTCTTCGTTCTTGGCTAGCGCTCCTTTTATTATTCCCATTTCTCTTTTTTGTTTCTTCTTCTTCTTTCTGGAGTTTCAGAGCTGATTCTGCATTTCTTCCATCTTTCTTGCTTCTCTCCTCCCTCTTACAGAGGCTCCTATTGGCTCTTCATGCTTTGGATGATTCCATCTTGTTCCTTGTAGCTTGGTGACCTCCTTAAGTCCATCTGCCATGCACTTCTGTAAGTAATTGAGGCATCCCTGCACCCAATTTATGTCGAAGGACTCTGGAAATTGTGCAAGAGGGGGTGTAGGGAGCTCAACTTGTGCTTCCACTTGCAAGGGTGGTGCTTGCTCTAGTTTCATTCATTTTGTGTCTTTAGTCTCCTACTATTCTTGTTCTGGTTGAGGGTATCTCGTAGTTGTTGTTTCCTGCTGCTCTTCCAGCCTCTATGTAAGTATTGACTTGCCGATATGTTAGCAAAGACCTAATTTAGCTCCTTGCTGCTTTTCTCTTCCATTGTCTTCCCCTTCTTGTACTTCTTCTTTTCTCCAAACTTAAATATTCTTTTCTTTATGGTTATTGTCTGTCCGAATCTCCCCTCTTGCTAGGACTTTGCCTCTGTCTCCTCCCTTTGATCTCTGTCTTTCTTGATTCTTGTTTCTTCCTTCTGGATCTCCTCCTCCTCTCTAGTTGTGCTTTGAAGAGAGCTATTAAGTAGGGGCCAATCATTGTCTTAGTGTTTGGGCAGGTGACCTTCTCAAAGTAGAAGAGAGCAGATTACAGATTATGTAAAGTTTATTATGCTGAAATCAAATCTTGATGCAGAACATAACAGTAAGTGATTTTTGATCAAATCTTTCAAATCTTATCACTTTCTTGCGAAGAAGTTGGACAAAGACTATAAATCTACGTAGTAGTGAAAATCTACATAGATTAGTATAAATCTTGATGTATTGCAACAAGTAAAGGCAGCAAGATAAGTGTTGAGAAGACATTGTTTGTAACTTGGGGGTTCACTATATGTAAACTCTCTATATCACGTGCGTTTGAGGTCAAATTAAAAAACCCCTTATCTGTAAAATTTTCATGAATAAAACACACCTTTTTTCTATTCAATCTGTAAATAGGCCCTTTAATTTGTACCCTTCTATATGTAAAAAATGTGTAAAAAGAAGATTAAAAAAACCTCTTCTATTAAACCCACGTGTTATACTTACATATTTATGAGTGACCCCTTCTAATTGACAACATTAGTAAGAGGTCACTATTAAACCCACGTGTTATACTTATATATTTATGAGTGACCCCTTCTAATTGACAACATTAGTTAGATGACGTCTTAGACACTGATTCGTTGCATTAGTCTCACTCACAACGGTTACACCCCCCCCTCCCCTCAAAAAAAACACAACATTTGTAGGCATCGCCCCATGGTCTGCCCCATGGTCTGACACCAACCCGATGCAGAGGAGAGCACGAGTGCATCACAGCTTTACATTCACTCAGCTGTGGCTTTGCAGCAGCGAGTGGGAAGCTCTCAGCTATTCTTGTTTTTGCAGGCAGCAGGCGAGTACTACTTCGTCCTCCAGTTTAGCGTCAATCGTGCTTTCTTTCAGTCCATGCAACCTCACAGTGCTTATAAAGCGTAGTGCAGAGCATCAACTCTGCTGGTTGTAAAAGCTGCATCATTATAGTGCTTACAAAGCGCATCGACTCTTCTGGTTGCAAAAGCTCATCGACTCTTCTGGTTGCAATGC